>NC_034604.1:60901094-60930615 GCF_900095145.1 Mus pahari
TGGCTCAGTGGGTAAGAGCACCCAACTGCTCTTCCAAAGGTCCGGAGTTCAAATCCCAGCAACCACATGGTGGCTCACAACCATCCGTAACAAGATCTCTTNNGGAGTGTCTGAAGACAGCTACAGTATACTTACATATAATAAATAAAGAAAGAAAGAAAGAAAGAAAGAAAAAAAAAAAAAGAAATAGCATGCTAGTTTCACATGCAGGGGTAGTTTGAAGTCTGCTTTTCTCCATTCCTCTTTGGAAGGCAATTCGGTCCTTTTGTCACCTTGCTAGTTCTAGCTCTAAGAGGAGTGTTCATCTTTAGATTTGCTGTCGCTTCCTTGTCAAGGAGTGACGTCATCCGATTTCTTCTGCCCCCTACAGCTGGAATTCGGAGTGATTCACCACTGCACAGAGGAGCGGCTGTACACCGGCAGGAGGGGCCAGGGCGCCTTTTGCAATGGCCAGCGGCTCCAGGTCTCCAGGGAGACAGGTGGGGTTCATTCAGCTCTTCTCGGGTTGTTTCAGCCAGAAGTAGATGCCCAGGGTGACTGTTACACATAGCAGTGGCCGTCGTCTTCAGAGAGTTCTAGCTCTTTTCTGGAATGCGGTATCCCTGGTGGAAATCTACAACATTTTTCTATGTAGGTGGCAATGCCACTGTGTGGTCAAGAGCTTTGAATACATCATTAGATCCTCTTGTATCTATCATCTTTAAAATGGCAGTTACTGGTTACGGTTTGATCTACCGGGCCTAAGAGAACAGCTTAGACCAAGGGCCAGCAGAGCATCCAGGCAGGCATTGGTGGTACCCGTGACCACAGCCATATATCTAATCTCTGACCTGGCTGTTGGAAGGGCAAACACGGTGGAGTGGACCAGTGTTTGCACGTGCTCCAGGCCTGCCACCAGGATTATGACTGTCCTTTGTTTGCCTTGAATGTAGAGGTTTATGGACATTGTTTGCTTGCAGGAGGGAAACCGTGGAACTGCCCGCCATTGACAGTGTGCTGGCTGGGGGTTCTCTCTCTTCCATCCTTTGTCCCACAGTGATTAAACTAGTAGGGGTGTGTGTGTGTGTGTGTGTGTGTGTGTGTGTGTGTGTGTGTGTGCGCGCGCGTGTGTGTGTGTGTGTGTGTGTGTGTGTGTGTGTGTGTGTGTGTGTGTATAGAATCGGTGTGGTAGGCAAAAGAGAAATGCCAGGATTTTGGTGTATGTTGGCAAGGCGGGGACATGGCAGTGTGCAGTCAGGAGATGAAAAGAGGTCCTAGAAGAGCAGCCACTGTGGAAGAGGAAGACTTTAAAAGCCCCCGAATGGCCACATGACTGACTTTGGAAAGGTAGTGAGGGCTGGGGATGGAGCTGGCAGTAGAGTGCTCAGCGAGCATGCCTTAGTTCTTCCGACAGCTCTGGGCAGGGCAGGGATGGCAATCACAGCCTCTGCTCTTACACGTCAGAAGCTGCACATCCCAACCTCGGTCCCTGCTTTCTGTTCACAGACACTGGCCTCAGTCCCAGGGTGTCAGCACTTGGCTCCCAGCCGGTCTACCTTCTTTCACAGCCTCTTCTCTGTGCCCGTTGTTGGTTTATCTTTTCACAGTTCCTTCCTCTCATTTCCCCACCGGGTAGTCCTCCCTGGTTAATGCCGGTGTGCCGAGCCAGCCTGTGAGCAGCTGACCTACTGTGTGAAGGCATTGTGTGGATGTGCTCCTAGGCTTTGGGGGAGGAGAGGTTGCTAGTAAGAGGGCCCAGATCAGGGGAGCAGGAACCCCCTGAGACACCCCAGCAGGACTATTGGCAAGTCAGTGCTCTGAGCCTGGAGCGGGCCAGGAAAAGCACCTTGCCCCACTTCTCCTTCTGCCAGAATGTTTAGTTTGGCTGTGGAGTGATGTTAATTCCAGCTATGCTAGCAAAAGGCGTCCATCCAAGCCTGCTGGGCAAGGCAGTGTGAGGAAGCCAGCCATTAAACATGCTCGGGTGAACTTTGCTCCAGTTTTCATTTGATATGACACTAAACTATTCACACGCCTGCTTCCTGGTTGGCCGCCTTCACAGTTCAGTCAGGTGGTGACTACTTGCTCTGTTAGCTCCACCCACCCTTGCTCTGGCCCCGCCCAACTCCAGAAGGGCCCCAGGAAGCACCCAGGGAGCAAGGTAGAAAGAAGCTGCTCTCTCTAAAGCTCTTGCCCCTGCTGGTCACCTGTCTCTCTTCTGCCTCTGCACACTGCCACACTATGTCCTTGATTGTCACCAAAGCATGATTGTGACTTGTTCAGTGAGCTGTTTTCCACCTCTGGCCACAGAGGTCAGTGTTCCGGGCAGTGTGTGGACTGGCTTCCTGAGGCTGTGCCTAGAGCAGGTTCGGTGACCTCTCGGGACTCAAGCTGGCACATTCAAAAGCGGCCTCTGGTGGAAGATGGAGTTGTAGAGGCTGGGCATGGTCTTATAGGACTGTAATCCGGTACTTGGGAGATAGAAGCAGGTGATCTCTATGAGTTCAAGGCCATCCCAGTCTGCATGGTGAGTTCCAGGACTGCCAGAGCTATATACTAGAGAGACCATGTCCCCAAAAAACATCAGCTGGGCATGTTGGTGCATGCCTCTAATCCCAGCTCTCAGGATGGAGGCAGAGGTAGGCGGCTCTCTGTGAATTTAAGGTCAGCCTGGTCTACAAAGTGAATCCAGGGCAGTCAGGGTTCAACTATGCAGAGAAACCCTGTCTTTCAAAAAAAGTAAAGAAGCCGGATGTGGTGGCACACGCCTTTAATCCCAGCACTCGGGAGGCAGAGGCAGACGGATTTCTGAGTTCGAGGCTAGCCTGGTCTACAAAGTGAGTTCCAGGATAGCCAGGACTATACAGAGAAACCCTGTCTTGAAAAACTTAAAAAAAAAATAAAATAAATAAATAAAGAAAGAGCGAGCTCTGACTGTAGGTAGCAGGGGTGTGGTGGTGTGTGCCTATAATCCCAGTGCATGGGAGATGGAAGCAGGAGACCTCACATTTTTAACTGTTGGGAAACATATAAGTTTTCCAAAGTTCTCCTCTTTGGTTTTGAATTTTGAAATGGGCTCTCACTGGTGTAGACCAGGCCTGCCTTGAACTGGCAGTATCCTCTCTGCCTCTTCCATGTTGGATCACAGGCAGGCACTGCCTCCCAGGTTCCAAGCTCCACTTGAGTTTATATCTGGAGGATTGGTAATGGAAGTGGCAGACTCGCTTGTTCTTTCTCACTTCCAAATACTCAAGTCCTAACAGTCTTAGTCTAGCAAAATCCTCTGGCTGCTTCTTTACTGTAAAGGTTATTTCCAAAGAAAAATCTACCACCACCACCACCAACAACAACAAAAAAACCCCTCAAGATTTAATGCATTTGATGATCACAGCTTCATAACTGTGACAGACATCTGCTGCATTCCTACTGTGTGTGGCTTAGAGCAGGAGCTTCATGCCTACTAGCTGGGATGGAGCTGGGATGGTGAGACCATAGGCTGCTTCACTGGAGACGCCACCTCCCATGGTGGCTGTTGTCATCTGGGCACACAAGGCAGTATAGTGAAGATCGATCAATACAAGTGTATCTTGAATTAGAGGGGTCATGCGCCTAATGGAGCAGCCTATGGGAAGTGATGAGGACCACACTTTGAGAGTAGAGTCCTAGTTGACATCTCAGGGCAGGTTCCTGAGAACGGTGCCCCTGATTCCCTGTGGTTTCTACAGCTTATCGTTGTCCTTGCTACTTGTATGTTTTCTAGCAATAAAATCCAAGACTTACCTCTTCTTATGTAGAATCTCTACAGTGTCCCTGTTGTGTGCTGGCCGAGTTGGTGGACAGTGAACAGTTCAACAACGGATTTCCTTTTTAAGATGGGGTCTCACCGTGTCACCCATTCTGGCCATAAACCCGGTCTTCCTGCCTCACCTTCTGAAAGCTGGGATTACGAGAGGGCAGCCATACCTGAGACAGGGTGGTTTTCTTCCACACACCTGTAAGGGACTTCCTTTCCCCACCCCTGGATGCACATGGACCTTTTGGTGTTTTGTTTTAGGGGTTTTTGGTTTTGTTTTTTTTCTGGGATGTTTTTGTTTTGTCTCCAGACTCCAGAGCTGAGTCAGTTCTCCTAGGGACATAGTTCTTCGAATGTTTCCTATCTTTTCTTTCCTATCTTTTCTTACTTTAAAAAAGTATTTTTGAATTATAATCCATAGCATTTTTTGTTTGGTTGGTTTGGGGTTTTTTGTTTTGTTTTGTTTTGTTTTTTTAAATTTTTTTTAAAGATGTATTTATTTATTATATGTAATTACACTGTAGTTGACTTCAGACACTCCAGAAAAGGGCACCAGATCTTATTACGGATGGTTGTGAGCCACCATATGGTTGCTGGGATTTGAACTCAGGACCTTTGGAAGAGCAGTCGGTGCTCTTACCCGCTGAGCCATCTCACCAGCCCCTTGTTTTGTTTTATTTTTTTTACCTAGCTCATTGCTTCATGTTGTCTTTTGGGGCATCTATAATAGGAAATTGGTGTCCTCTATTTAAATCTGTTACATGCAGATGCCTTCAGAGTCCAGAAGAGGGCATCTCTAGTCCCTAAAATGGAGTCATCCATTGTGGGTACTGGGAACTAAACTGTAGTCCCGGAAGAACAGGAAGTGTAACCATTGAGCCATCCTTCCCTCCAACCTCTAGTTTATGTTCCTTTTATTTACTATCTGAAATGGTTTCAATTTTTTCCTAAGCTCTGTACCCTCTAATTTGGAGTTTTGCTGTTTTTATGTTCTTTCTTTTTCTTTTCTTTTTTTTTTTTTTTTTTAGATTTATTTATTATTATATGTAAGTACACTGTAGCTGTTGTCAGACACACCAGAAGAGGGCGTCAGATCTCATTACGGATGGTTGTGAGCCACCNTGTGGTTGCTGGAATTTGAACTCATGACCTTCAGAAGAGCAGTCAGTGCTCTTAACCCACTGAGCCACCTCTCCAGCTCTTTTTTATTTTTAGATTTATTTATTTATTTTATGTATATGAGTGCACTGTAGCTGTCTTCAGACACAACCAGAAGAGGGCGTCAGATCCCATTGCTAATGGTTGTGAGCCACCATGTGGTTGCTGGGATTTGAACTCAAGGCCCTTTGGAAGAGTAGTCAGTGCTCTTTACCACTGAGCCAACTCTCCAGCCCTTTCATGCTCTTTCTGTTTCATGGGCAGGTCTTCAAGTATCCACTGACTGTTGTGATATTTATTCTGCCCGTTTTGTTTGCCCCTGTATCGTTGTGTATAGGAGTCACCATGGTTCATTGCAGTACAAAACAAGAGTTCGCTTGTATAGAAAGGGGCAGGGGGATCTGGAATGTGGGAGATTCTTTTAGAGGCATTACACCACGTAAGGGCTGCCAAGTTAAATACCACAATAGAGGCTGGTTCCCCCGGGTCATGGGCTGGCTGAGCTTTTCACCTGAGCACACCGACTGTGGCTCCACCCTGCCCATAGTGTGACTGATTAGGCAGGACTAGTTTTGCGTCTGTAGCAAAACAAAGACAAACTACTCCTGACCCCACCCACCACAGTGAGCCGCAGTCATGTTCCTGACCCACAAGACAGGCTTTCAGCTCAGGCAGTGTCACCTCCTCATATATCTCATATATGGCTGTTGGTGTGAGCATGTATATGGCCCCCGGTAAAGGTAGCCATGAGTTTCCAGGTGTTGGCCCCTCTTCGTCCAGATCACAGCAGATCACACTCACCTTCTCCATGGGAAGATGTCCATACCTGGGATCTGCGCAGACAAAGGTTTTTAACCCTCACAGAAAGATTTATCTGGTGAGGTGTTTTCTCATCTTCCGTCATGGAATATTGCCAGCATGGGATCATTTGACAGCTATCTCTATATGCCACTGGATTCACCTGAGGTCTTTGTGTTCCTCTGTGGTGAAGTGTCCTGAGAGGAGACCGTACAGGGTTCTTCAGCAGGCCGTCCTGAACAAAATCAGCACTACTGGGTAGTAACAACTTGAATTAGAGCAGGTTAGACTCACCCCCTGCCCATCACAGCAGAAAGACCACATAGAGTCAACGGCTCTTGAGGGAACTCAGCTGGGTCTGTGAGAACCAAGACTTAGTCTTTGTGTTGATGGGAACTTCTTTCTTGCAGATCTCGCAAAGGCCTTGGTTCTGACAGAAATCGGGCCCAAACGCGACCCCGATACTCTGAAAGTATTCCTGAGCAACATGGAGCGGCTGCTGCACGCCAAGGCTCATGGGTACAGGTCCTCAGTCCCGTAGCAGTGGGTTGGAAACCAAATGTGCTCTTGGCTAAACACTCCCAAGGGATGTGAAGAGGAGGCACCGAGAGGTAGGACAGGAGGCCGCTGACACCAGGCTGAGGCACGCCAAGCGCCATCATCCACGGAACACTCTGGCCGCCAGGTGTCAGGAAAAGGATGGGTCCTGTGTCCTAGTCTGTATTTGAAAGCCAAGTAACGAAGCTTGGGGTCCCTCAATCAGTGAACTGTATGGGTCTTTAGAGTTTCTCAATGACCTTGCATTGGACCAGGGATGTCTGTCTTAGTCACTTTTTTTTTTTAAGATATATTTATTTTATTTATATGAGTACACTGTAGCTGTCTTCAGACACACCAAGCATTGGATCCCATTATGGATGGTTGTGAGCCACCATGTGGTTGCTGGGATTTGAACTCAGGATCTCTGGAAGAGCAGTCAGTGCTCTTAACCACTGAGCCATCTCTCCAGCCCTTGGTTACTTTTATATCGCTCTGGTCTGATATTGTGACCAAGGCAACTTACAGAAGAAAGAGTTTATTTGGAGCTTACAGTTCAGAGGGTGAGAGTCCCCGACCTTTGTGGTAGTGTGGCAGCAGGCAGGCCTGGGGCTGGAGCAGCAGCTGAGAAAGGCACACAGAGAGAGAACTGCAGATGGGGTGGGGTTTTGAAACCTCACAGCTCACCCCTGGTGACACACTCCCTCCAACAAGGCCACACCTCTCAATCATTTCTAAAACTCCCACCAGCCTAGGGACCACATACTAAAATAGATGCACCTATGGGGGCCACCCTCACTCAAACCACAGTGTCCAGCCTTTGATGTTGCATCGTGGTGATCTCGTTTATAAACAGGTTGGATCACATTCATACTTAGCCTAGGACAAATGTGATCTACCGGCCACAGGTTGAGCATGCCTGCTTGACAAACCATTGGTTATTTATTTCTCCTATGTGCTTACATCAAAATTACTTAATCCTCCCTTCCCCATCCCCAGTCTGTGGTGACCACCAGCCACTTGAAGCCCTACATGTAACCTTCTAATGTTCAGTAGAGTAAGAACTTCAGGCCTCTGGCTGCACTGACCACAGTTGACACTTAGGAGCCCAATCTTAGTACAGCATGCCAATGTCATCGTGGAAAAGTCATCTGCTGGGGCCACTCACTCCGGGCCTGCCCTCTGCACCCTGAGCTGGTGGCAGAATCCTGTGACTTCCTTCCCGAGAGCTGAGTGTGCCTAGCGAGGGGTGAGGGTCAAGCATGCCATGTCAGGTGCCCCCCTCACTGACCCATATCTGTCCTCCCCTCTCCTCCCCTCCAGGGTCCGAGTGATTGGCAGCTCCACCTTGGCCCTCTGCTACCTGGCCTCGGGTGCGGCCGACGCCTATTATCAGTTTGGCCTTCACTGCTGGGACATGGCAGCTGCCACAGTCATCATTAGAGAAGCAGGAGGCATTGTGATTGACACCTCAGGTAAGCTCTATGACCTTGGGCCACCCTCCCCTCACTGTGCCCAGCAGCTGACACTAAAGCAGGTGACACTGGATAGAGTGTCCCCGAGGTCAGAGCCATATAGGATTCTTCCACTTCCTCTGTATTCTGCAGATGAGACCACACCAGTGGGCCTTGGTCCTGCCCTTTCTCACGAATATGTTAGGGTCACTTGGCTAATTACAGAAACAGCAGCAACACTCCACGCTCACCACCACTGACAGGTCCCACGGCTTCAGGGACAGTCCCGTGGGTTAGACAGAACAGACGCTTCCCCAGAGCAGCCCAGAGCTGGCACAGCCCTATGTGTACCCAGCAGGAGTTGTCCTGTTCTGCCTTTGTGCCACCGAGTCCCAGGCACTGGTCCTTCTTTATAGAGCATACCTGAGCCTCATCTGCATCTGTTCCACTTAGTACTGGAAAGTTCTGACAGATAAGGTTAGAATCATTCTTTTCCTTCTTGATTTTACAGTTTGTTAGTGAAAATGCTGTGTCCCACTTATTTTTTTAAGATTCTATTTAATATATATATATATATATATATATATATATATATATATATATATATATTTGCCTGCATGCCAGATGATTCCATTATAGATGGTTATGAGCCACCATGTGGTTGCTGGGATTTGAACTCCAGACCTTGAGAAGAACAGACAGTGCTCTTAACCACTGAGCCATCTCTCCAGCCCCTGCTGTGTCCCACTTTTAACTATTGGGTGTAGGAATTGGATCTCCTGTAGTCTGGCTTCTACCTCCGCTCTATTTCTCTTTTGTGAGACTTGAATCTCCTTGCAATGAACAAAAAGTGAAGTTGTGCTGGCCTTTGGCAGTGAACTGAACTGAGCGATCTCATACTCAAAAGCACCTTGCGGCCTGAATCTGCCTCTTTATCATGCACCCAGGAAGGTGTGTAGATCATTTAGGAACACAGGCTTGGCCTTCCCAAGACTTACCGAGTCAGGGAAATACGTCACCCCTCTCTGCCTGCTGTGTGTCGAAATACAGGATATTCCACTCCTGTCCTGGACTCTCCCAGTTTTACATTTTACAGAACCATCGTAGCTCTGAAATGGGGCAGCTTCGGTGCTCAGTACTGAGCAGCCCTGGCTCCATTCCCACTAGGGCAGGGTAGGTATCAAGAGTCACCATGCCTCCCACCCTGCCAGCTTCATTCCTTAGCTGTGTGTAGGGACTCCACCCTCGCCTGTGGGCTCTTTTCCTCTATGTGTGTATGTGAAGTTGCTGCATGTGACTGATGTAACCCAGGTAACCCAGACGCTGTCCCCCTCTGTCCACAGGTGGACCCCTTGACCTCATGTCGTGCAGAGTCGTGGCTGCTGGCACCAGAGAGATGGCAGCGCTCATAGCTCAGGCCCTACAAACTATTAACTACGGCCGGGACGATGAGAAGTGAGCCCACACACAGCTCAAAGGCTGAAACGCAGCAGCAACCTGGGAAAGAGCTGTCCCGGTGGCCCGAGTTCCGGGACAGTCTACCATAGCTCTCCCCGGGCCTTGCCTCGGTGCTTAGCTGATTCTCTAATCTCGTGTAGCCCCTTTCCAGGTCGGTACGTGTTCTTGTCATCAGAGCCAAACCTAGATCTTGTGAGGTGTGTGTTAGTCATCCATCCTGATTGTTTTTCCAGAATGCAAATCTCAGGTGATAAAGCTTTAGAACGGGCCCTCAGGCCCTCCCCTGCCCGTGGTAAGACGGAATGCAATAAATCAGAATTATGGTGGTCTGCTTTGGGTCTTCCTCCAGCCTCTGGCTCTCAGGCAAGGCTGTTACTGCTATTACCCCACAGGTCGTCTCTGCTCAGCTTGGATGTCTGGCACCCGACCATGGCAACGGTGAAAACTTTCCCTAAATATCAGTCTCCTGATCTACAGGCTGTGTTTAACTACACATAGATCATCTTTAGCCTTTTTTTTTTAAATACTGCCTTCAGTTGACCTTCAGGGAGTACGTGTACTGTATAAATTAAAATGCTGTATACAGAACCTATATTGAAGCCCACATGTACTGAAAGGGGAAAAAAATGAGAAACTGAAAAACAATGCTAAAATATTTTGTGACAAACATTTTTGTAAACATAAAATCTTTTAGGAGATGCAACTTTTTAAACAGTGGAATTGGGGGGTGGGGGGGACGCTGGGGTAGAACTCAGGCTCTCATGCAGAGTAGACGGACTTTGTACCACTGAGCTATATCCCAGCACTAGGGACCAGAATTTTGGTTCCAAGTTAAGCTGGGGGCCTAGTCTGTTGTGCCAGGTGACTGCAGACAAGGCCCAGATGGTTCTGAAATATCTGTACTAACAAGGCCTGAGGGCCTTTTCCATCTTGTGAACCTGGTTCAGTTCTATCCCTGGCACACCACGGTTGCTGTCGGAGGGGAAGAAGACAGCACTTCCCTTCTGGGCCAGAAAATACCTTTCTCTTAATTAGTGAGAGCTTTGTGTGTTTCCCTTGTTTTGAGAAAAGATGAGCTCTGTGCTTTGTCAAGTACCCTTTCTCTTTGAAGAGATTGTCAATCACCTGTGGGGGCCCTGGCAAACCACAAAGCTCTCATCCATTATCTTCGCGGGATCAGTTGTCCAGGTCTTGTCAAGCTACTGAGTACTTCCGAAAGCAGCTAAGCCAGTTTGAGGTGGCTGTCAGGGTCATCTCCTGAAGCTGCTCTATCTATCTGTGTGGCTGTTGGTACATACATGTCATTCTGGTAGCAGTTTTCCATAGGTGAATTGTTTTGTTTCTTTGAGAAGGGATTTCATGAATCCCAGGCTGGCCTGGAACTTTCTGTGTAGCCAAGAATGGCCTTGACCTCCCGATCCTCCAGCCTCCGCCTCCCGCCACAGAGATTACAGACATGTGCTACCATGCCTGGCAATAAGATATTTTCTGACTTACCCCAGTAGGCCTGCATTTGAACCCTTTTCTTTTTTTCTCAGAATGGACTCAAAACAGCACCTCACATATGTGTAGCTACACAAGAAATTACTCAGACTCTGCAATGATTATGAAGATCTCCCGGATTGAATGGTCATGAGAGTTATTTTTCAAATAAAAACTCCCCAGGAACAAACTGTCCTTGGGTCCCCAGAGCACTAGCTGTGTCTACACTACTCCAAGAGAAGTAGAGAGCTTGGGGGACAGGGAAGCCCCAAGGCTGGGCCGGGCAGGGACCCTTGCTTGTTTGCCGGTTCACTCATCCCCTGAAAGACATTCCTGCCAGGAACAGAGCTGGCCAGTTGTTTCTGTACGGCTCCAAGGCACGCACCACACACACACTCAGGACATGTTTACTTCTGTTCCAAACAGCATCGATCTTGTCAGGTGGTCAGTGAGTCCATCCCTTCTGAATTCTGATGAGCTTCCACACACTTTCCCCAAACTTCCCTCTCTATCACAACAGCTTTGCGGTAGCATCCTGTAGAGCTGCGGTTCTCAACTCTGTGGGTTGATGCTCCTTTAGGGGTCGAACAACCCTTTTAGAGAAGTTACCTGAGACCATCGGAAAACACTTTTTTGGTTTTTGGGGGGGGTTTTTGTTTGTTTTTTCAAGATAGGGTTTGTCTGTGTAGCCCTGGCTGTCCTGGAACTCACTCTGTAGACCAGGCTGGCCTCGAACTCAGAAATCCGCCTGCCTCTGCCTCCCAAGTGCTGGGATTAAAGGCCTGCACCACCACTGCCTGGCCAGAAAACACATTTATATTATGATTTGCAACAGTAGCCAGGTTACAGTTATAAAATGGCAACAAAAATAATTTTATAGTCAACATGAGGAACTGTATTAAAGGGTCACAGCATTGGGAAGGTTGAGAATTGCTGCCATGGAAACCTACCTGCCTTTGTCAATTAACCAAATAATAAACGCCCTGCCATCTATAGCAGGGAGTCAGTCAGGTGTGGGTTTGTGCTCTGGTTTGTGTCCTCAGGAAAGCCACTAGCCTCTTGCTTCTGGCCTGCCCTTATATCAGAACTCTTGAGGGATATCACTGGGCATCACGGGAAAGTCACCAAGTGCATAGCATCAGGTGGATTTGCTGTCTTGCTTTGTGTTTAATGAATTTATCTCCAACATTCTCCAAACAGCTACAGTGCGGTGTCCTGCACAAATTCTCCCCTGTAGTTCCGTTGTCACTGGGGTGTGCTGTGTCAGAGTGACCAGCTCCTGCTTCCGTGAAGCAGCTGTTGCATCTGGTGGCAAAGAACAGTGACATCAGTCTGTCATATTTTATCAAAGTCATGGCCTGTTGCTGTCTTGTCTGTTCTTTTAAAAATAATCCGATACATAAAGATGTAGAAGTTATATATTTATGAGGTACATGTGATATTTCAATGTGCACTATGTAATATTTAAGTCAGTAAAGCCTACCCAGTGATTCGCCGTTTCTTTTATGAGAAAACATTCAAGAGATTTGTTCTAGCATCTTAAAGTATATGATACTAATCATTGTAGATAGGCACTTTACTGTGCACAGTTAATTATTATTTAAAAGTTAAAAGATTGTAACATCTCCCATGGCTCAATAGAGTACCTCACCTATTAAAGAAAACCAGAAATGTCTTGTTGGGCTGCCCCACAGCTTAGACAGATTGAAAAACCATTTACAGTCTCCACTCCAGGTTCTTGGTATAGCTCAGAATATACTGCCTGTGCCTCTCCCCAGATGGAAACAACATTCATCTCTGTTTTTCCTATGGAGGTAAAGTGTAACTAGAGCAAGTGTTTAAACGTGTAAGCAGGGCCTGGGGAGGTGGTTTGGTTGGTAAGTTTTTGCCTGCAGGCATGAGGACATGCTTTGAGATGCCACACTGGAGATGGGCATCAGGAAGGTCTCTGGGGCTTGCTACTCTACCCAACTGGTGACCTTCCAGTTCAGGGAGGGACTAACTCAAAAAATAAGGTGGAGAGTGACTGAGGGAGACTCCCGTGCCATCCTCTGACCCCCATGTACGTACATAGGGTAGGTACACACACAGTCAGAAGATCCAAGTGTATAGCCCGAATCCTTCAGAGCCAGTGAATGGACAGGATGGGCAGGGCTGTGTGTGAGGATACAGTTTAACCACTGAGCTTAGACTGTTGTAGGCTTGGGAGTGGAAGTCCTATAAGCAGATTAAATGGTGCTCCAGTAGGGACCAGGAGAAATGTGCTCATCAACACAGACTCCCAGGAAGAGCAGGCACTGTGGAAACCACCCCCCAGATCGCGGCTTCTTGTCCTGGCTGCTTCACCCCTTTCTCTCCCAGGCTTCCCAATTCAGCCAGCCCCACTAATCACTATCTGTGAAGGGATCAGGATAGTTCTATGCCTGGTCCCCAGTTAGTGGAACTGTTTGGAAGGGGTGTGTCACTGAGGGGTGGGCTTTGGGGTTTTGAAAGCCCATGCCGTTCCCAGTTAACTGTTTTGTGGATCAAGATATGAGCTCTCGGTTACTGCTCCAGGGCCATGCCTGCTGCCATGTTTCCCCCATGATGGTCATGGAGTCTAACCCTCTGAAACTGTAAGTCCCAAATAAACTCCTCTACAAGATGCCTTGGTCGCCATGTCTTATCACAGCAGTGGAAAAGTAACTTTGAGACAGTGGTGATACAGAATCACTTGGAAAAGCTACCTGTTGAGGCTACAATGTAGCCAGCATGGGGAGAGACTGGGCCATGGTGCGTCCAGCTGTTTGCCTGGGCTAACACTCACCACCACTCAACCTAGGCATGCCAGCAGCTGCCCCCAACAGATGGCCTGAACTGGAACCTTTTGTTGTTGGAAGTTCTGCTTGTGACTCTTGATGAGTACTAACTGCTTGTGGATCCATGCCCCAGGAGCCAGCCGCTGAGTCTGCAGACTCATGGTACCCAATGAGACATTGGGCATGGTGGGGAAGCTGGGCAAGGGTACAGCATGGGCAAGCAAGCCCTCCAGGCTTCAAAGTGACTGTGTGGATGACCTTGGAACTGTCAGTGGGGTTGGGTGAGGACCCGGAGTAGGCCATCAGGTGGTGAGGGAGGAAAGGTGTGACGTGGGTAGGGAAATACTTATAGAAGCAGGAGCTCCAGGTAGCAAATACAATGCCATTGGGGGGAGAATGCTGTCAGTCATATGATAGGCGTGTCCTCTGGCAGAAGGACCTTACATACAGATACATACAGAAAGCTGAAGACTCACAATGTCTCAGACTGAACAGTGAATTAAGATGCCCCCCCTTCAGGATAACCCTATTTTCCAAGTGCCGTTAGCCTGAATGTTGAAGATATGTAAACATGTTCAACATTGGGAAAGCTATATTGGTAAGCAGATCCCTGCATGTCTGGGGGACAGATGAGGCTGTGGGCTGCTCAGGTCAAGGACAGCATCTTCCAGCCACCCCCTGCGACCGGATCATCAGCAAGAAGGATCACGGCTTGTCTCAGCAAAGATATTCCTTCTCTCCATCCAGCATCAGCCAGGAGCCTTCCGCAACCAGGGCATGGTTTCCTGGAACCACGGCAAAAAAAGCGTCAGGGTGAGGAGAAGCCCTCCACCCGTCTGTGGGTTCACTCCAACAGCTGATGGCTGCAGGAGTGTCCCTATCTCCCGGAGAGATGCCATTGAGGTGCCACACCCACTGCTGTCCCTCTAAAGGTGGGGGGCTGTTGGACAGCTCTCTTTCTGCGCGCTTTGGATTCATGTCTGCACACGGGTTCCCCAGGAGGTAGGGGTGTCTGGACTATACTGAGAAAGTACCTTCTGGTTGGTGGACCAGGTCTGATTCAGGAGGGATCAGGTCCTAAGTAGACTAGTCTGAAGGGGTCGAGGTCACATTAGGAGCATCTAGGGACAATGCTAGAATATACTGACCCCCGCAGTTCCCGATGGAAGACTCCGTAGGGGCTGCTGAGGCACAGGAACTGGCCCTGCCTAGAGATATTTGGGTGGGATGGGAGAAACAGAGAGAAGGACTTATCTGGGGCTTTTGATTGTGTCCCGGCTTCATCTGTAGCAGGTAGTTTCCAAAGCTCCCAGGGTGTGGCTCTCGTGTCCCTACATGGAGCCACACCCAAAGCTTCTGTGCTGGGATGGAGAGTTGGGAAGCAGCTTGTCTATGTCCTCAGTACTCCCGGACCTTCAAGCTGCAGTGTGATTGCACAGTTCCACATTGCTGGGTCCTAGTTAGCCAGGCCCAGGCCAAGCCACTGCCAGAAAGTTCTATACACGCCAAGTCTCTGCAATCTATGGTCCAGAATGGCTTTGACCATGGGACGGCCTAGTTGAGAGCTCACCTTCCTAAGGGTAAAGCGCCCTCTGTTGTCCGTGATGGTGAACTGCACCACAGACTCAGACCACTTGGTTCCCGCAGCTGTCCTGGACAGAAAGCATATGTGAGATTATATGTCCCTGGAAGTAGGGAAATCTTAGCGGCAGTACTCCTCTGTATCTATGATTGGATGGGCACAAGGTGGTGGGATTATGATGGATTATATGCCATTTTGTGTCCTGTGTTGGATCGTCTCTGAAAAAACAAAAAAGTTTCAATAGAAATCAATAGAAATTGTGTGAAATCAAAATTCAAGTCTAATAAGAAAAAGAAAACTTGCCAGGCAGTGGCACTCGCCTTTAACCCCAGCTCTTGGGAGGCAGAGGCAGGCAGATCTCTTGAGTTTGAGGCCAGCCTGGTCTACAGAGTGAGTTCCAGGACAGCCAAGGCTATTCAGAGAAAACCCCTTCACCTCCACCCCCAGCTCCCCACCCCCGCCCCCACCCCCGTCTTGGAGTGGGGTGGGGGAAGGGAGAACTTGATTGTTCATAGCTCACTTAAGAGTTTTGTGGTTGTAGTTTGTTTTTGCTGTTGTTCTTTGGTTGTTCCTTTCTGAAACAGAATCTCTCAGGTAGCCCTGGCTGGACCAGAACTTTCTATGCACAACACACGCTAGCTCCTAACTCACAGAGATCCATTAGCCTCTGATTCCAGAGTGCTGGGATTAAAGGCGTGCCCTTCCGCCGCACCCAGCTCTGATAGGTTTTGGACGTGTGTTTCGGGTTTGTTATTATTTGCTCATGGCTGCAGTAATGATTTGGGAGAGCTACTTCTTCAGTCCCTGTTAGACGTAAGATGGAGACAGAGTTGTGTGGTCTGGGCATAGGGATCCTAGGTTTGATTTCCTCCACCACCACCCCAAATCCCTCCAGAGTACTGAAAAAAATTAATTCATCTGACTTAAACATGCTAACATTTGCCATATTCTAGTGATACTGTTTATTAGTGTTTATATAGCCACAGTGTAATGATCCTTGAGGAATGGTGACCATATAGTGACCATGTGTTATGGGTAATGTGGAACAGCCACTGCAGATGACCACTGAGTGATCGCCTCCAGGTGTGGTAACTGTTTGATGGTCACTGATGATGGCCACAGTGTGATATTCTATATGCGATGACCACTGTGTAATGGTTGCTGTGTGATGGTCACTATATGATGGTCATTTTGTAATGACCACAATGTGATGGCCACGGAGTAATGGCTAATGTGTGATTGTTGCTGTGTCTTGGTCAGTGTGAAACTTGAACTAGTATTCTTATACTACCTGTGCCTGTTTCATCATCAGTGAGATAAAGACAAAGTAATAATAGGACCCACAGCAGGGCAGGGATCAGATGAGATGCAAATCGATAGACAAGAAAAAGATTTTCTCACCCCTCCTGGGCCCAACGAATACAAGCCTACAAATTATACATGAAGCATTAATAGGAGGAAAGATGTGGCATTTTAGCCATGTTTATGTATGTAGGAATTCACAGAAAAGTAAATTCAAGTAGTTAAATTAGGTAATGTATACAGTTTAACGAAGCTGAGCTTCAAACTAATATGGAGTGTAACTAGGAACTAGAGAGAGAGTTTGTTTCTATGGGGTTTTGTCTACACATACACAACTTGGGCCTGACTCTCCTGTAACAAGTCACTTTCCTCCTAGGATGGAGGAAGGGGACACTATCACAAGAGAAGTTTTTGTCACTTTGCAAAGGGAAGTATATGTCCTGTTCCTAGAAAAGAAGTGGGCAGAAAGCCACAGGTTGTCAAATTAGAAGCCCAGTGCCAGCCGTGGGACATCTCCTTCCAGTTGCCGGTCACAGATGTCCTGAAGCTCTCCAGAACAATACAGGCTACTGCCACTGCGCCTGGGTGTTTGCCAGAACTTGAGGGTGAAACCCTATGACTGAAGGCACCATACACGTTGGTCTCAGGACTTAGAAACATCAACCTGGTATTGACCAGGATACTTCTTCCCTGGCGACTAATTTTCATAACAGTAAGGCATGCTATGTAGGCTGCAGGGGGAGAAGTTATCACCAGTCTTATCTATCCAGCTTGTGAACCCTGTGAACCACAATAATAAACATCCCAGAAAGATGTGCCCATAGATATGCAATAGTGTCATAAACGATACAGGGATGACTAACTGCTTTGTGATCAGATCTAAGGTGTACTCCATAGGAAAACTGCACACCTAGTAGTATAAATCTGACTGATAACCCAGCTGTGGAACCCCTAGGCGCCATACTTGAACCTACTACTATTATTTTGTTCAATGGTCGCCTAGATTAGTGCAACACTGAGATCCAGCTTTAGGGCATTTTCTTAATTAGTTAATGATTGTGGGGGAGAATCCAAGTCATTGTAAGTGGTGCTATCCCTGGGCTGGTGATCCTGGGGTCTATAAGAAAGCAGGCTGAACAAGCCATGGGAAGCAAGTCAGTAAGCAACACTCCTCCATGGGCTCTGCATCAGCTCCTGCCTCCAGGTTCCTGCCCTGTTTGAGTTCCTATCCTGGATTGATGAACTACAATATGGAAGTGTAAGCCAAATAAACCCCTTTTGTTCCCAATTCACAGCAATAGAAACCCTAAGGCAGACACCGTAACCATTTAGCAAACCAACACTAGGGCCCATGACCTCCCTAGCCCCGAGTTCTTGAATACCAGACACAATTGTCTATCATGGTGGGCCTCACATTCAATTAGAAAATATTTGGTCACCCCAGCATATAGTTGGGTCACAATTGTACCAGTCTTGCTTGGCACATTGTCGTTGCTGCTCAGAGCATTCATTGCTGGGAAAGACTTGCCGTTTTTCCCACAGCTGCCTGCAGCTATAATTAGATTCTAACCTAAGTGCCAGTGTCACCTTTAGCTCACATCACTCCTCTCTTTACCAAGCTTACAGTGCTATGCAAAGGTGGACAGCCTGCATACAAAGAGATGTACAAGGTTATTGTATCAGCTTTCTTGTTGCTATACTTAAAAGAGAGGCAGGCTCCTTGTTAAGCAAAGAGTTTCATTTAGCTTACGGTTTGGGAGGCTGAAAGTCCAAACAGCATGGTTCACATACTGGCAATGGGCCCTCTTGGCTTCATTACCTGGTGCATTGAGAACACATAGGAGACCAAGAGGTCACCTTGCAAGACTGGAACCCAGAGAGATGTGAGCTTTGCTTCCCTTCCTACATCATTTTCCCAACTGACCTCACCAGCTCCCTCTAGGCTCCACCTTGCCCAGTATTACCACCCTGGGGGCTGAAGTCCCAAGACATGAAGCTTTGGGAGCACAAAGCACAGGCATACCACAGACATTATCAACTAGCATCAGTGTAGAAAGAAATCACAGTGTTGGAGGGAGGAGAGATGGGCTGCTTAGGAGAGACTCCACTCCGAGGCTCAGCGCGTTACATAAAAGATCACCTTTGCACTAGATCACAAAGGGTGGATGACATTTAGACAGAATGAAATTCAATTCTAAGAAGAAAAAGTATAAATAACACAAAATCATGGACTCGAAAGACGGCTCAGTGGTGAAGAACACTGGCTGCTCTTCCAGACAACTTGGGTTTGATACCCCAGCAACCACAGGGCAGCTCACAACCATCTGTAACTCCAGTTGCAGGAGACCTGATATCCTCACACAGACATTCATGCAGACAAAGCACCAATGCAATATATACAGGTGTGGGTGTGCGTGTGTGCGTGTGCGCGCGCACACGCACATAGGTCAGAATCATCTAGAATATGTGCAATAGACTTAAATCAGTGAGTCACTGATGTGATGGTTGAAGGGTGGCAGAGAGGCCAGAGGATTTACTGTGACCAGCCTGAGAGAAAGCTACAGTGCCAGGCACAGCACTGTGAACTCATGGTGCCTCATGACGTCTTCTGCACTCTCTGCCTTATCACAGACAGTGAAAAGCTGTTCAGGGTAATGGCGGACGGATGCCTTGCTTGGGAAGGGAAATGCCACACCAGGCTTTGGGGCAAGCACGTGGTGAGGTAAATTGTCCTGGGTGCTGGCAGAGCACATCTGGGGGCAAGTGCCATGTAACTGTGGCAGGGTGTGAAGCAGACATCACAGTAGTTAGGCAGACCAAAGGCGGTGCGTAAGTAGACACAGTGAGAAGTTCAAGACCTGTGACTTGGTCTGGCAAGAAGGCTCAGCAATTCAGAGCCCTGGCTGCTATTCCTAATACCCACACAGCAGGTCACAACCATCTGTGACTCCAGTCCCAGGAGACCCAACATCTGCTTTTGATCTTGTTGGGTATTTCACACACAGTGCAGTGCACAGACGTGTATGCAGCCAAAACACCCACACACAGAAAATATTTTTTTTTGAATGAAAGACTTGTGGCTTATTTCAGAAAACCTGAAAATCCAGAAGTGCTGTAGAAAGCCAGTGTCTTTGGAATGGATCCCTCCCTGAGCCTGTCCAAGTGAGTGTAGGGCCTCTCTGAGTGTTGGTTCCTGTTCCTGGGAGAGTGGGGGAGAAGATTAACCAGCGGGCATGACAGAGGAGAGTGTGCCGTGGGGAGGTGTGTGGTCTCCATCTGGTCCTGAAGGTATGGGAATGAAAACAGAAATCGGAGCTTGAAGTTTCCTGAACCAACTAGAGCAGATGCATTCTGGGTTGAGCTTCGTTTTGCTCCAGCTGGCTCCCACAGCCTTGCTCAGGGGGTGGGGAGGGGTGGTACTGCACTGGGGCCTGTGTCCAGGGTCTGAGAAAGCGACTCATTGTTACCATCTACCCTGAAAAGCCTTACCCACAGGCCTACACTAGTTATAACTACTTCTATTCTAGAGTGGAACAGAGAACACAAGCTTGCAGCCCATCAGAGGTGTTTGTAAGTCCCTAGACCTCCCTGGGGTGTCATTGTCACTTATGGCTGCTGGGAGGTGAAGCACAGATTATGAGGGGGGTAGATGGCCGAGGTAGGGCAGATAGCAGGCCAGAGAAAGTTCAGCAAGCTACTTAAGTGTCCCCGTGTTTAACACTGTCAACCTACACCCAGAAAGGGTTAGGGTGTTGGCTGCAGGCAACTGTTGCACCTTCTTTCCCCTGGGGGCTAGTCACAGGTCTAGTCAGCACCCTCTCCCTAGGGCTTTCTGCCCCCACTGCCCCATCGCCCCAAAGGGCAGAGGGCCACTTGAGGAGCCAACCAAGCCAGGGGTGACTGTTGTGTAAGGATCCCACAGGGCTTTAGAGCCACCGCTTCACTTTGTCCTTTGGACAGAATGAGGCTTTGCATGGCCAAGGTCACTGTCAAACCTGGTGCTCTTAGAGTGATCCCATTCAGCTACAAGGGCGGTGCCCAGAAGAGTGGAAAAGGTGACAAAAGACATCTGTACTTCCCTTATTTCTTATTTGCACAGTCACCTCCGTGTGCCCTAAAAACATACGGCTCATCCCTGAAAACGAAGGACATATTCACAGTTGAGAATCAATGGAATTATGCTGAGGGATACGAGCCAGCCTGTGGCATTCAGAGCAGTCAGACCCAAAGAGACAGAAAGTGGAGGGAGGGGTGGTAGCCAGAGGCTGGGTAAGGAATTGGTGGCTGCTGTCTTGTGGATGTGACAATTCCATTTGGGAACATAAAGGATTTGGGCCACAATGCACAATGTGACTGTACACAAGGTTGTATGCCAAAGATGGTTTGAGGCTGGGTGTGGCTCAGGCAGCTGAGCACCTGCCTAGTCTGAGGAGGCCCTGCACCTGACCCCTAGGACTGTAGGGAAAGAAAAAGTTAGGGTAGCTGGCTTTATGTTAGCAATTGTCTTTTTGTCACAGCAAAAGACTCTTTTTTTAAAAAAAGATTTGTTTCCTTTCAATTTTATATGTATGGGTGTTTTGCCTACATGTATGTAAAAGCACTACATGTGCACCTAGTGCTCACAAAGGCCAGAAGAGGTCATTGGGTCTTCTGGAACTGGAGTTACAGATGCTGTGAGCTGCCATGTGGGTGCTGGGAATCAAACCCAGGTCCTCTGGACCAGCAGCCAGTACCCTAACCACTAGGCCATCTCTCCAACCCAACTAAAGGGTTGTTGGTTGGTTGGTTGGTTTTTTGAGACAGGGTTTTTCTGTGTCGCCCTAACTGTCTTGGAACTCACTCTGCAGACCAACTGGCCTCTAACTCATAGAAATCCACCTGTCTCTGTGCCTTTTGCAACTGTCTGTGTTATATTTTATAGTCTATCATGTTAGAATGGAGAGTATCTGAACCAAAAGCTACATACACTGTTATGTGTTTGGTTCAGAGGCTTGCTAGAGTTTTGTTTGTTTGTTTGTTTGTTTAGTTTTGTTGTTGTTTATCTGTGTAGCATTCAGGGCTTTGATTGCTCCAAACTAAAGTACAAACCATTCCATTATCCTAGAAAGAGTTCGGTGTCGCAGTCACCTCAGCTCCCCCCCCAGGGTTGGCCGTCATCCAGATGAGGCGAAAGTGACTCACACTTTTGCTCAGGAGTTTGGGGAACTATAGTGTAGCCCCCCATACTCTGTCACTTCCCAGGCTCCTCTTCAGGCAAATGCTCATCTCTCCCCCCACAGGTCACCTGCTGTGCCCTGGACCCTTCACAGACTCTGTGCTTTGTAGTTGGCTTTTGCTCTGCCCAGTGTTTGAGACCCAGCCATGTTATAGCATAGATCAGTCACTTGCCCCTCTTCAGTACAGAGTGGAATGTGGAAACTCACCAGCGTTTGCTTACGTCGTCAGTGTTTACTGTTTGTTCTCTGTGAACCTGGCTTTTGGGGAACACGTGTTGCATTCTTTTGACTAAATACCTGTGAGTGTTGGAGTCCCTGGGTAACTGGATAACTGCATGTTTAATTCTATTGGTTTTTAATCTGCCAAGAGTTTCCCTAACTAGTTCTATCATTCTGCACTAAGACCTTCCCAAACAAAGAAACTATGGCTGGGGCCAGCAAGTAGACTCAGCAGGTAAATGTTCCTGCCTCGAAAGCCTGATGACCTGAATTGAATTCCCAGAACCATGTAAAGGCAGGATAGAAGAAACTCCAAAAAACTCGTCCTCTGACCTTGGCATGCATACGGTGGCAAGCACAGACAGACATCAGACAGACAGACAGACAGACAGACAGACAGACAGACACAAATAAATACAGTTTTTAAGTTAAAGTTGTATTTACATAATGTTCACCCCTTTTAACTCATATCCCTTCAAATCTTTTGTTGTTGTTGTTTTGTTTTTTGTTTGTTTGTTTGTTAGTTTTCGAGACAGGGTTTCTCTGTGTAGCCCTGGCTGCCCTGGGATTCACTCTGTAGACCAGGCTGGCCTCGAACTCAGAAATCTGCCAGCCTCTGCCTCCCAAGTGCTGAGATTAAAATCCCTTCAAATCTTGACAACACCGTTGTACAACTACTACGACAATTGAACTATACAACAAGCTCCTCGTTCCCAGAACCCTCATGTGCCCCTGGGAGTTAACCTCCCTCCAGCCCCAGGGCCACTGATCTGTCTGTCCCTAGATGTTCCAGAACCTCACATAAGTGGAATTACACAGCACGTAGTCGTTTGAATCCTGGCTTCCTGCACGTGCGGTAATACATCCGAGGGTCATCTGTGGAGTTCCACAAGTCACCAGTTCCTGTTTACTGCCAAGTGCTCTGTTTTCTAGATATGCTAAGCTGGCTCTCCTTTCCCCAGGTAACGCACCTTTGGTTTGCTTCCAGTTTAGAGCCATCATGAATGCACTTATAGGATTTTGAGGAAAGCTGAGTTTATCTTTTACTTAAATACCAGGAAGTGGGATTGCTGGGTCATGGTTGAATGAGTGCTTAACTGTAAGACACGGAGAAACTTTGGTCCAATTTGCATTCCTGTGGGAACAGGACAGAGGATTCTCGGGGTGGAGTGCTGAGAAGCAACAGAGTCACATGACAAATCCCGGGGAAATCAGACTCCGGAGACCAGCATCAGGGTGCGGATCTGAGTTTAATGCACAACACATAAGCCTACATACAGTGTTTGAGCCAATCCCAAGCCCGTGAATCCTCGGCCAATCGTATCTCGCCACACCATCACTGCGCTCCAATGAAAACCCTGCCCAGTGGAGGGCGCATCCTCACATGTGAGGACTTCCATTATGACAGAGAAGCTGGCCTCCGTTCCTTTTTGCTGTCATACCGATGGTCAAGGAGCCGTCTTAGATCTATAGGGCAGATCAGGACTCTTTGAGGAGTCGCAAGAGTTAGTGCTTGGCTAACATGCGAGGCCTGACTTCCGGTGCTGGCTCTGAAGCAGTAGATGAAAGAGCAGGCAGCTGTGTGGGTGTGAGCCTGTAAGCCCACACCCTTCAGGAGGCTGAGGCAAGAGGACTGAGCGAAGCCAGCCTGGCTACATAGTAAGGCTTTGTCATAAACAAACAACTCTGCTGTATGTTCAAGGGTCCATATCGAGCTTGAGGCCAGCCACATGCACATAGACTCGGTCTCAAATACAGAAGCAAACCGAAGAGATCACTTAAGCTCTCTTAAGCTTCTAAAACGTACACAGTTTTACGTTGGGCATTAAAATTCATGATTCAGGGCTGGTGAGATGGCTCAGTGGGTAAGAGCACCCAACTGCTCTTCCGAAGGTTCTGAGTTCAAATCCCAGCAACCACATGGTGGCTCACAACCACCCGTAACCAGATCTGACACCCTCTTCTAGAGTGTCTGAAGACAGCTACAGTGTACTTACATATAATAAATAAATAAATCTTTTAAAATTCATGATTCAATGCGAGTCAAGTTGCACATCATCAGCGTGCCAGACAGCTCAGCAGGTAACGTCAGCAGGTACTTGCCACAAAGTCTGATGACCTGAGTTCCACCTCTGGGACTCACAAGTTGTCCTCTGACC
This sequence comes from Mus pahari, assembly GCF_900095145.1. Taxonomy (NCBI): domain Eukaryota; kingdom Metazoa; phylum Chordata; class Mammalia; order Rodentia; family Muridae; genus Mus; species Mus pahari. The sequence continues at coordinate 60,925,030 of NC_034604.1, forward strand.
TCCACAAGTGCACTGTGGCACGTGCGTGAGTCCCATCTCCTGGCCTCCCCCCCCAAAAAAAATAAACTTCAAAAATAAAGATGTAAAATACAAAAATTCATTTTATACAAGGTATGGATGGGTCAAAGTTCATTTCCAGAGCCCCTTGCTGCAAAGCCTAATTCCACCCTCCCTGTCTTTATTGAAAGTCAATGCGTGGCCCTACCTCTGAACTCACAGCTTTCTTTTGACCCACATCAGTTTATCTCACCAGTACCACACAGACTCTACTGCTATAGCCTGAAATTAGGTGGATCGAGTCCTTATACTCTGTCCTTTTTCAAAACTGCCTGGCTTGGTTCTTTTCTATAGAAAGTTTAGATTGGTTTGTTGGTTTGCTTCTTTAAAACTGTGCACACAGCCAGGCGGTGGTGGTGCCCGTCTTTAATCACAGCACTTGGGAGGCAGAGGCAGGCAGATTTCTGAGTTTGAGGTCAGCCTGGTCTACAAAGTGAGTTCAAGATAGTTAGGGCTGTACAGAGAAACCCTGTCTCAAAAAACAAAAAAACAAACAAAAAACTGTGCACACACATACACACACACATATATATGCACACATGTACATATCTATACACTCTCATGCACACATACACTCATCTCTCTCACACAGACACATACACATCTCTCCCTCACATACACATACATATACAAACATGCACATACACATACAGAAATGTGAAACACACAATCAAACATATCTCTCTCACACAATACATATATACACACATGCACACACAAACCTCTTACACCCACATGTATACATACATGTACATATACACTCATGTGTACACATATGTATACATGTGCATGAACACATGCATGCACACACATGTGCACACACATCTCTAACATACATACACCTTTCTCTCTCTCTCTCTCTCTCTGTCCACACACACACACACACACACACACACACACATACACACTCATAAGTGTGGGTGCCTTCAGAGCCCAGAGACCATCAGCTCCCTTGGAACTTGAGTTGCAGGTGGTTGTGAGTTACCCAGTAAGAGGTCTAAACCCTGAACCCTAATCCTCTACAGGAGCAGTAAACACTCCTAACCACTGAATCATCCTTCCAGCCCCTGCTGTTGCCTTTTAAGGGTTAACTACTGTATGTACACACTGCACATTTTCCTCATGTATTCTCTTGATGGACATGTGAGTTGCTTCTGCCTCTTAGCTGTTGTGAATATATAAACATTAAACAATGAACATGAGTACACAAGTATTTGTCTGAGTGTCTGCTGCAATGTGTTTAGAGATGTTGTGGGGCTTGAACCCAGAGCCCCACACATAACAGGCTACCACTGAGCTCCACCCCATCACAGCCACACCTGTTTTGAAGAACAGACACACCCTGCTCCAGGGAACTATGTCACCTCCCTTCCCATCAGCAGTGTGATTTGGGTTTCCAGATTCTTCACATACTCACCAGCATTTGTATTTTCTGGCTTAAAAATAAATAAATAAATAAATAAATAAATAAAAGAAGTGCATTCCCAGTGAGTAGAATTGTACCTTGTTGTGGTTTTGACTTTTGTTTCTCCAATAACTTGGGTTGTAGCTAAATATTGTATTAATTGCTTTGCTCTCTGCTGCAACCAAACATCTGACAAGATGCAACCTGTACTGGCTAGTTTTGTGTCAACTTGACACAGGCTGGAGTTATCACAGAGAAAGGAGCTTCAGCTGGGGAAATGCCTCCATGAGATCCAGCTGTAAGGTATTTTCTCAATTAGTGATCAAGGGGGGAGGTCCCTTGTGGGTGGTACCATCTCTGGGCTGGTAGTCTGGGGTTCTATAAGAGAGCAAGCTGAGTAAGCCAGGGGAAGAAAGCCAGTAAGTAACATCCCTCCACGGCCTCTGCATCAGCTCCTGCTTCCTGACCTGCTTGAGTTCCAGTTCTGACTTCCTTTGGTGATGAACATCAATGTGGAAGTGTGAGCTGAATAAACCCTTTCCTCCCCACCTTGCTTCTTGGTCATGATGTCTGTGCAGGAATAGAAACCCTGACTAAGACACAACCTAAGGAAGTGTGGCCTTTGGCTGAGGAATACAGTGTTGTGGGAGGAACACATCGTGCCAGAAGCAGGTCATACTGCCTCAAGTCAGAGAGCAGAGAGTAGAAAGGAAGCAGGGCCGGACTACAAGACTACCAAGGCTCAGGTCTGACCCTGTGACTTCCTCCAGTGAGGCTCCACCCCCTAAAGGTTCCAAAAATAAACGTTCCAAACCAACATCACACAGCACATATACAGAAACACACAAGCACACAGTGTTCAACACACAGCACTACTTAGACTATGGACCAAAGGGAAATTTCCAATGTTCAACAAGAGATGTTGAATGCCCTGTGTTGTACATATGCTTCGAAAATAGTATGTAGTAATTTAAGAGGCAGAGGTAAGTTCCTACGTCCTCAGAGAAAGAGCTACATGTTGTTACATTGTTGCGAAGTACATCGCAGAATGTGCTTTCACACTGCCAGTTGTATAAACAAACAAAAGAACCTGCACCGTGTCTATGTGTCATCCATCAAGAAGGGGAACAGCACAAGTCCATCTGAGCTGCATGAGTGAGCAGGAAAGAGCCCAGAGCCATTGCTGAACATGGTCCAGAGGATTCTCGCTTTATCCCTGATGTCTGCATGAAGGTGACACTCAAGAGCACAGTGCTTCTGCCGCACAGACTGAATAAAATCTCTTCCAGCCAGGCATGGTGACTCATGCTTGTAATTCCAGCACTTGGGAGGTGGGAAGTTAGGGTAGCCTGGGCCATAATAGATCCTGCCTCCAAAAAGAAATCTCTTGGGGCTGGAGAAATGGCTTCCCATTCAGAGCATTGTCTGCTGTTCCAGAAGTTCTGAGTTCAATTCCCAGCAACCACATGGTGGCTCGAAACTATCTGTAATGGAATCTGATGCCGTCTTCTGGTATGCATCATACATACAGATAGATCATGCATATACATAAGTAGTAGTAGTGGTGGTGGTGGTGGTGAGCAGCAGCAGCAATGATGATGAAGGAAGAAGAGGAGAAGGAGGAGGAGGAGGAGGAGGAGGAGGAGGAGGTGGAATCTCTTCAAAAACCAATCATGAGAAAACCAGAGCTAGGTGCCGGTGCACTTTGCCCTTCTACTCAGTTAAGGAAGACTTGGAATCTCCATCCATAACCCTGACACAGAGGCTTCTCTGGACATGTCAGAAACAGAACAAAACAAAAACACCATACACTAAACTCAGCAGCAAAGAACATCATGGCTGTTCCTATACTTGGAAGGAAAGCAAAACCCCAAATCCAGCAACAGAGACAAGCAGAGAGGCACCAGGCAACGAGACGCCAGCGCTCGGGGTTATTAATAGCGCTGGCTGAGGGTCTGCCAGCTGCCTGGATCACCCTTCTTCCAGCAGAGCAGGCTTTCAGCCGGAGCTCCAGGGACTTCTGGGTATTGGCACACTGCTGAGCGATGGGGGGAAGGGTCATGTGAGCACTTTAGGCAAGAAAGGCCATGGCCTCTTTAGATGTATATGACCTTGAAGCCCAAAAAGTTGCAGGCCAAAAAAACATCAAGTGTCTGTAACAGTTTAATAGTGGGTTTCGGGTTTACTTTATTTACGGTTTTGGTTTGGCTTATAATTTACGTTACTTGCCTCATACCCACTAGGCAAGTCCTCTCTCTACCACTGAGCTGTATTCCCAGTCCCAATATGAAGGTTTTGTTGCTGTTGCTTTTGTGTTTGTTTGCTTTTGACACTGCGTAGCCCTGGCTGGAACTTACTATGTAGACCAGGTTGGCCTTGAACTCACAGAGATCCACCTGCTTCTGCCTCCTGAAAGCTGGAATTAAAAGCGTGCACTACCATACCTGACTTCCCGTAGATGAAGTTTTAAAGCAGCAGATACACAAAATTGTGAAGATATTAATCCCCATTTTAGAATCCATGGCATATTTGCTTCTAATCTAGTTGAAGAAACAGCTGCAGAGAGCAAGCACCCCTTGCACAAGTGTCCTGACCACTCCCCACCTTCCCACCAAGCCTCCCCCGGTCTCACTCACCCACATTTACACACACACACACACACACACACACACACACACACCTCTCATTCAGGTAGGACAGTGGAGATGACTCTCTTCACATTCTTCAGTGTGAAGCTGGCCTCAGGAAGAGTAGAGGACTTGAACCTAGAAAACTGCAAGCCATTCGGCTCTGGTAACTCTAGACCTGAGGATGCCTCCACTTCCAGTATTGTTCATTCCGTAGTGGAACTGAGAGTTGCTATTTGTAATCCAGAGAAAGCCTGTGATAGGATATAGTTCCAGAGAAAGGTGTTAAGGGCTCACCTACCTTGGGACCCAAAGTGTAATTGGTCAGTGTTCCAGCCACAGCTCTGGCCTTTCTGGCTGTAAACACCTGCATTGGGTATCACCCCCCCCCAATACCCCCAGATTTCTCTCCTCCATCTCTCAGGAATGCACTTCTTCATGGTTTGGCTGTCACTTGCTCAGAACCAAGGTATCGTGTATAGGCTGTGACTTGGTCTCAGAGGCTCCTGAACCCAAACCAAACCTCTTCAAGCTGTTGGTGGCCAGTCCCCAACTCTTCCTCCCATACCTGCTCCCGAGGGAATAGATTTCTCCACCCAAGCTGTATTCCTGAGATTCTCAGTCTTGCGCCACTCCGATGTGAGGGCGCAGTTGCCTGGACACAACTATCTTGAGGTGTGACCTTCAAGACTGCCTGGAATCACCCTGGCTGCTGTTTCCTACAGGATCCCAGAGAAATGTACATGGAAAAAACCCTTTAGCATCATATCTGGAGTTTTCTACCTAGTCCCAGGCTCACAGATGCACCCAACTCTTCGGTGGTATCTTTTTTTTTTTTTTAAAGATTTATTTATTTATTATATGTAAGTACACTGTAGCTGTCTTCAGACACTCCAGAAGAGCGAGTCAGATCTTGTTATTATGGATGGTTATGAGCCACCATGTGGTTGCTGGAATTTGAACTCCAGACCTTCGGAAGAGCAGTCGGGTGCTTTTACCCACTGAGACATCTCACCAGCCCTCTTCAGTGGTATCTTAAGGTAAGTTAGATACACTGAAATCAGGACGGTCACTTACCTAAGTCATAATTGCACCTTTCTTCCTGTGGTGGTCTAGTGACAATGGCCTCATAAGCCCATAGATTTGAATGCTAGGACCCTAGTTGGTGGAACTGTTTTAGGAAGAATTAAGTGTAGTGGCTTTGATGGAGAAGGTGTGTCACTGGGTGTGAACTATGAGGTTTCTAAAGCCCACAACAGGCCAAGTCTCTCCCTTGCTAATCAGGGTGTAAGCTCTTGGCCTACTGCTCCATCCCCATGCCTGCCTGCAGCCATGTTCCCCACTGTGATGGTCATGGACTCACCTCTGAAACTGTAAGCAAGGCCCCAATTAAAATGCTTTCTTTTGCCGTGCGTGGTGGTGCACACCTTTAATTCCAGCACTTGGGAGGCAGAGGCAGGCAGATTTCTGAGTTCGAGGCCAGCCTGGTCTACAGAG
>NC_034604.1:60930645-60942059 GCF_900095145.1 Mus pahari
CAGCCTGGTCTACAGAGTGAGTTCCAGGACAGCCAGGGCCACACAGAGAAACCCTGTCTCGAAAACCAAAAAAAAAAAAAAAAAAAAAAAAAAAAAATGCTTTCTTTTATGAGTTGCTTCAGTCTTTATGTCTCTTCATAGTAATAGAATAGTGGTGAAGACACTTTCTGATCCAAAATCCAGGAGTTCACGTGATCTTTCTGCTGGTCAGGCCCATGCTTCTGTGATGAGTAAGCCCCCCGCCCCCACCACTACATTGATCTGTCTGCCTCTTTGGTCAGTGTCACACAATACCTAGCAGGGAGTCCTTACATAACAGAATTGAATACAACATGTACATTCCCAGAACACTCCGTGAAAGAGGAAATAGTGTGTGTGTGCGCACACACACACACACACTACATACATGGTTTTTGCAACTGTGCCTTAGCCATCCCAACCAGGCGGTAACAATAGAATGTATAGATGTATTTGGTGTGTCCCACAATTGAATTCTATTTGGCAAGAAAATAACAATAATAGTAACAGTGTATCAATGTGAATGAGTCTCTAGATGGGGAACAAGCAGTCAGCCACAGAAAAGAGTATCCTATTACATGTCTGCAATCCCAGCTTTGGAGGAGCTGAGGCAGGAGAGTCATAGGATTGAGGGCAACCTGAACAACTGAATAAGACTCTAACTCCAGCTCCTCTGGCCTCCACTGGCATCAGGCACAAATGTGGCATACATACACATATGTAAGCCAAAATGTACATACAAGTAAGATAAATCTTTTTTCAAATTATTTTTTATTTTATGTATATGAGTACACTATTGCTCTCTTCAGACACACCAGAAGAGGGCATCGGATCCCATTCCAGATGGTTGTGAGCCATCATGTGGCTACTGGGAATTGAACTCAGGACCTCTGGAAGAGCAGTCCTTGCTCTTAAACATTTAGCCATCCCTCTAGCCCCATTTTTTTTTCAAAATTTTAAGAGGGCTGGGGAGATGGCAAATAATAGGATAGACTGAAATTATTTATCTTCTTGATGATGCTGATAGAGCAGCCTTGGTTATGTGCCCAGCCGAGTTTGAGTTCATTCTTCCGGAGCTTGGCTTCTGACACGCTATACCATGATCTAAGTTGTGCTGGTGCTAAACTATCTTCATTGTACTTCAGATCACATCTCACCCAAACCACACTGAGACCCACTGAGAACTGGAAAGGAGCCCATTCCATCAGGGGTTAGTAGTCATTTTTATTACCTTACACTAACTATATACAAAAGAATGGTTTTTCTCTGTGATACTTTCACACATGTATGTAATATATTTTGATTATGTTCACCCTCATCACAGGAGGTTAGAAATAAAGAACGAAGCTGGGGTTGGGGTGGGGGGAGTGCAAACCTTTAATCCCTGCAATCTGGGAGGCAGAGGCAGGCAGATCTCTGAGTTCAAGGCCAGCCTGGTCTACAGAGTGAGTTTCAGGACAACTAGGACTACACAGATATACCCTGTTCAAAAAAAAAAAAATTAAAAAGAAAGAAAGAAAAGAAAAGAATGAATGAATAGGGGAAGGAAGGAAGGGAGGGAGAAGGAAGGAAGGAAACTGCACTGAAAAATAGAAAGCTTTCTCCTTGTGTCTCAACTTACTTTCAATTGCTGTGAGAAATATTATGACCAAAAGCAAGGTGGGGAGGAAAGGGCTTACTTACTTCAGTTCATGTTATACCATGAAGGGAAGTCGGGGCAGGAGCTGAAGGCAAAGCTATGGAGGAGAACCATGCCGGTTTGCTTGCTTTCTTCTTTAAGAGTTATTATTTATGCCGGCGGTGGTGGTGCACGCCTTTAATCCCAGCATTTGGGAGGCAGAGTCAGGAAGATTTCTGAGTTCGAGGCCAGCCCGGTCTATAAAATGAGTTCCAGGACAGCCAGGGCTATACAGAGAAACCCTGTTTCGAAAAAAGCAACAACAAAAAAAGAGTTATTATTTATGTATGAGTGCTCTATCTGCATGTATGCCTGCAGGCCAGAAGAAGGCACCAGATCCCAGTACAGATGGTGGTGAGCCACCATGTGGTTGCTGGGAATTGAACTCAGGACCTCTGGAAGAGCAGCAATGAGTCCTCTTAATCCCTGAGCCATCTCTCCAGCCCCAGAATTACAAATATCGTTTGTGTTCTTATACAACCCAGGACCACCAGCCTAGGGATGTGCTGCCCATACCAATCATTAATCAAGAAAATTAATCAGGATGTGCCCACAGGCCAATCTAACAGAGGCTTTTCTCCGTCTAGATTCTCTCTTCCCAGAGGACCCCAATGTCAAATTGAACCCTCCCCCAAAACATCTACCATCACAACAAAACCTAATTAACCAATGCATTTAGCCATGGGATTCAAGGTAGCAAGGCAGGAGTCAGACTCAGAATTCATTGTTTTATTCGGTTGGTTTCCAAAACACACACACAGATCTGAGAAGATACCTATTAAACTTTCTCTGATTCTCAAGCACCTATGTCCCCCGATTCCCACTGAGAAGCCAATGACATTTATTTATCTGTCCCTTTATTTACCTCCCCTAAGCCACAGGCCACACAGTGGGGGGTTGGAGGAGGTGAAGGACACCTCCTACCGAAGTAGATTCAGCTCAATCTCTACTCCAACCCCAAACTGACCTTCCTATCGGCTCTCATCTGACAGGGTGAGGTGCTGTCTCTCCAGCAACCCAACTAAAATACCAGGGGACTCTCTAGCTGGCCCCTTTGTTATCATTGTGTCCTTGAAATGCCCCAGCCTCCCCTCATGCCCATGCCTAATGGATGACACTTGGCATCTTTATTTGTCTCATTGAAGTTCCTTCCCCTACCTAGGCCAGTCTCCTTGCTTCCACTCCATTGGTTTCAGATCTGAAGAGGTTAAACCCCATGTCTGCAGGCTTTCCACTACTCTCACAGAATCTATACCTACCTGCACTGGACAGCTTTCTAGGCAACTGATGTCCCATGAGGCATTTGCTATTCCTAAAAGCAACATAGAACAGCCTTGCAGCCTCCCCCATCTTCAACTCCTCCTCTTCCTCCTCCTCCTCCTCCCCTATCTCCAACACCTCCTCCTCCTCTCTCTTCCCCTCCTCCTCTAGCTCCTTCAGCCTCAGCATCATTTCACTGCTTCTCAGCTCTTGGGACTGAATTCTCACTTTGTTCTTTTACAATTTGCATTCAGATGTTACATTGTATCACATCCATTCTTTTGCTTTCAAGTCTGCAAGACTTCTGAGTTAAGCCGCACCCTAGGTCTTAGAGATGAGAAAATCCATGACCTTGACCTTGACTCTCCAGACTCTCACCCCAGTACTTGGCTGGTGCCTTAAGTATTCAAATCAACTAGCCTGTTTGGTTAGGGCATAGACTACGGACTAACAGTTTTTTGTTAGAACTGACTGAGCCCACTGATCTATGGGAATGTTTCCTCATCTTTTTTGTTTGTTTGGTTTTTGGTTTTTGGTTGGTTTTTTTTTTTTTTTTTTGGTTTTTCAAGACAGGGTTTCTCTGTATAGCCCTGGCTGTCCTGGAACTCACTTTGTAGACCAGGCTGGCCTCAAACTCAGAAATCCACCTGCCTCTGCATCCCGAGTGCTAGGATTAAAGGCGTGCGCCACTATGCCCAGCCCTCATCTTTTTATTAACTTTGCTATTTGAGGCCTCAAAACACATTATGTGTTATTTCTATAACACATTCTGGTTACTCTCTATTCCCCACCCTCTCCTGTGACCCACTTAGTATAAGCAGGGCCATCTGTATGACAATCAGATTGGAATGGTCCGTCATAGGTCAGTCGGAGCTATCAGTGGGTGCTGAAGGTGATGTTGTCAGTAGCAAATTGTTCAGCCCTGAAGATAGGGTCCCCGAGGCCCTCTCCCATCCGTGCCTGATATGCAAATATGTGTGTTATGTATGTATAGTGAAAGTGTGTGACTAGGGAGCAGAAGGGGAGTATCCTGCCTAGCCGCTCTTTACTTTTCTAGAGCTAGGCTGGTGGCCAGCAAGCCCTCTTGACTTTACAGCTGGGCCACCAAGGCACCGGAGCTACAGGCTCCCAGACTTCCCAGCTTCTGTTTTGTTTTGTTTTGTTTTTTTGAGATAGGATCTCTCTAGATAGCCCTGGCTGTCCTGGAACTTACTATGTAGACCTGGCTAACCTCGAACTCATAGAGATCCTCCTGCCTCTATCTCGTAAATGCTGGGATTAAAGGTATGAACCACTATGCTTGGCCTTTCCCCTAGCCTTATACAGGATGCAAACTTAACATTATTCCAGCCCGGAGACACTCCCCCCCCCTTTTTTTAGAAATGCAAATTTGCTTGTAGTAGTGACACAAACCTTTAAGGACAGCACTCTAGAGGAAGAGGAGTATCTCTCTGTCTGTGAGCTTCAGGTCAGACTGGTTTAGAGGTGTGGAAGAGACTAAGGATTTAAATCAAAGGTGTTTAAATAAACAAGCGAATCCATCAGAGCGCTAGGGGTTCTGAGCCTGGCTGTGCCAATGTTCACTCCGATACCCTGTGCATCTGGACCTTAGAATTTCTCTACAGTGAGACATTTTCGAAAAGGTGGTTTGAATGGATTGGTCCCATTTTCTCACCTCCTCTGTGACCCCAGGTGGTTTTGTCCAGCCCCATAGCTGTGGGCAGGAAAGGCAGCTCTATGAGCTCTTGCAGGGCGTTCACTGGGAAAGTGCTTTTGGCTTCTACTTCCCTGAAGGTCATGTGAGGTGTGTGATGACCCTGAAGAAGGACCAGTCTTTGCTCCCGTGAGAAGTACCGGAGAAGAGGGCTGGTGACCGAGCCTGGAACACAATAACAAGCTCTTGGACAGCGATGGTGAGCATAAAGGAGCTCATAGCAACTCCTAATTCCAGACCTTGTAGTTTGCAAAGAAAGTCGTCCAACTTTGTAGCGGAGCTATGGTGAATGTTCCCCAACTCCGGTCTTCGTGGGCATGGGGCAGCGGCTGTTCTCAGAGTGCACGAAAACCTTCCCTAAATCTTGCGCCTAACCTACAACTCCAGTTATTAATGGTGGCAGCCTTATGCTTCCTCCACTCCCTCGACTCGACTCTCTACTTACCCACAGGGAAGCCCTGGCACCTCCGAGAACCCGAAGTGCTGCGCTTACGCGTGTCCCCAACAACTTCCTCCTGTCCCCCGGGAACTCGCTGGCCAGCCGCCCAGCCCTGGGCCAGGCTTTGGAGACTCCAGCATGCAGATAGCTTGTTCGGACACTCCGCTCGCCCCACGCACACCTGCTTCTCTACTGCCAAGCCATACCGCTGACAATGGTGATGTCACCAGTCACCCCAGCCTCCAAAAGAGGAAAACAAACTAACAAGAGCCACCAACACCACCAAATCCTGGGATTCTGGGGCCCTTGGTACGGTTTGCGCACGAAGGGGCGTGGCCCCGGGACCCAGGCCTGGGAGCCAGAACTATTCGCTGCTTGCAGGAGCGCAGCCTGTCGCCAAGGTCAAGTCCTCGTCGTGGGGCGTGGCTGACAGGGCAGTGATTTAAGAGGCGCGGCTTTCAGACTGGAGGACCCGCACCAATGGAGACTGCCAGGGACTACGCGGGAGCCCTCATCAGGCGAGTGCCCTGCGCCCGGGTCACCCTTCTTTCAGAGTACTCTTCTCGTCTCCATTTCCTCTGCTCCCCAGTTCCTCCTGAGCCCCAAGTCACCAACTCCCCGCGCGTTCCCGCGAACCCGGAGCTCCTCCTCCCTCTCACACCCATCAGCTACCCTGGGTCTTTGCTCCCTGGGCCTTAGTCCCCCCAACCCCCGTGCCGGGCCTGTTCCTACCCACGAGCCCAGCAGCCAGAGGTTCCTCCGAAAAAAGGCCACAGGTGCCCGGTGGGGTGCTCCCGAGGTGCGGGGGTGGCCTTATTCTGTTGCTGCTGCTACAGGAGATGAGGAACTGGGGATCCTGGAGTGTCTGTGCTGGACAGGGCTTCTCAGGGTCTTAGAATCAAATTGGAGGGCTAGGAAGGAGTTCAGGCTTAGGTCCTCCGGGTGAGTGCAGACTCTGCCAATCCATGCCGGATTCACTCAGGTTTTGGAGGGGCAGTTTTGGCTCCCAGACCACTCCCCTTCAGTTTATCTCTATATGCTGATAGAACATTCTGGCTCTCCGTAATATACTAGACAGTATAAGGGTGTGTGTCTGTGTCTGTGTAACAAAGAGACAGACACACAGAGAGATGTTAAGGCAAGGGACTTGGAGACACAGATTTGGAGACAGACAGAGACAGGGAATGAGAGGCAGACAATGAGAATGAGAGACAGGAAGACAAAGAATAAGACACAGAGAGAAGGATTCGGAAACAGAGAGAGAAAGACTCACAGACATACAGGGTCTCCCTATAAGACCCAGCTTAGTTTAGAAATGGCTATATAGTCCAGGCTGGTCAAGACCAGCCAGCTGTAGGGCAGCGACTTTACGAAACAGGTTAAACAGTGAGATCTTGATTCTTTACAGGTGGTAAAAATACTGCAAAAGGATGTAGAAACCTGAGTGCACTGACAGACTGCACTGCCTATCTTTTGCAGAGAAATGTGGGAGGAGCAGGGTCCCCAAACTTGGAGGCTCTGACAGCTTATGAGACAGGGGCATAAGGGGAACTGTGTGTCAGTTCACAGGGTTAGAAAAGTAGCCACCAAAATGGAAAAAAAAAAAAAAAAAAAAAAAAAAGGCTGGTCTTCCTCGATGCTTCCTGCTTCCTCTTGAAACAGAAAGCCTTCACTCTGGGAGTTGGGGGATTTGTAAAGGCTCCCAAATAACATGGTACCCCACCTCTCTGCAGCAGGAGATGTGTGGGTGGAACATCCGTGTTTAAATGGTGAGGACCACGGGTAGCCTCACTGCAGGAGAGAAGCAGCCCTTCGCCAGGTTTCTCAGTTCCTCCTGCAGCCTCCCCTTTAGGTCCTCCAGTTTCTTCTGCTCCCGTTTGTGTCTGTGCTTGTCCTGGGAAGCCTTATTTTCCATCTCTCTTGTCCTGATGCTCAGACTGGTCGGGGAGCAGGGGCTGCTTTTTGGCTCTCTTCACAGCTCAACAAGCCATCTGCCCTCACCAACACTTGAAAGCTCAGGGACAAGAGCTGTGGTTCTGGGGTCCTCTTTCCCTTCTTCAAGGGCTGAGGTTTACAGATGTTAGCATTCACTAGGCAGTGTCATTTTGCCTTGGAGAAGGGGGGGGGGCGTGGAGGCTGGGCTCATCCTTGCATCTGATCATGATGTCATCCATTGTTTACTGAAATCCAGTGTGTACCTGGGTGAGGTCTCCATGGCGTCACCTGTGAGGCGGAAGTGACTCAGTAAATCAAAACACTGGGGAATCTATAATCTATGACTCCCTCCCTTACCACCTGACAAGTCCCAGGAGCTCATGGCTTTTTTGTTAGTGACAGACTTGCTTCAGTTCTCAAAAAAAAAAAAAAAAAAAATCTACCTATTTCCAAACCTGCCTGATCTAATCCTTTGGCATGACTTGATTCCAAACAGAACTGGAAGAAAACAACCTATAATACTTACTGGCTGAAGGAAAAGAAAACATTTCCCATTTCCCCACCCCTGTTTAAAATTCTATCCAGGCTAAAGAGCCACAGGCAAGGCCCACTGTTCATTGTGGTCTTGCTGCATATCTGCTTCCTGTCTGGATTTAAACAGCCAAGCACAGCACACTGTGGTGGTCATTCATTAGCCTGGGAGGTAACTTAATCAATAAACACAGTATGAAAAAGATACTTGTTCTGAGGGGGTGGCTCAATAGTAGAGTAAACCCTCATGGAGGAAGCCCTGGGCTGAGACGGGAGAGAGAGGATAGTTGTAAACAATTTTGAAGTCTTTGGGGGCAGGAGGAGTAGCTCAGGGGTAAGAGAGCTTGCTGTCTAAGCACGAAGACCAGAGTTCAGATTCCAGCTCCTGCATATAAAGCCAGGCCTGGTCGCTGGCACTCAGAACCCCAGACCTGCGGGAGATAGAGACAAGAGGGTGCTTAGGGGCTCATTGGCCACCAGCGTAACTCCAGGTTCAGCAAAAGATCTTGTCACAAAGGCATGACGCAGAAAGGATGACAAAGCAAAAGCAGGACACTGTGTCACTGTGTGTCCTCCCTTCAGCCTCTGTGCGTGTTCCTGGGTGCTTGTACACACACCACATTCACACAAATTACAAATTCTTTAATGATTTTGAAAAAATAAATTTTTTAAAGATTTATTTATTATTATAGATAAGTACACTGTAGCTGACTTCAGACGCACCAGAAGAGGGAGTCAGATCTCATTACGGGTGGTTGTGAGCCACCATGTGGTTTCTAAGATTTGAACTCAGGACCTTTGGAAGAGCAGTCAGTGCTCTTACCAGCTGAGCCATCTCGCCAGCCTGAAATTCTTTTTTTTATTTGTGTGCACATGTGCACACTATAAGTGTGGAATACCCAAAGAGAACAAAAAGATGTTTAGGATTCCCTGGAGCCAGAGTTACAAATAGTTGTGAGCCATCTAATGTGGGTGCTGGGTACCCAACTCTCAGCTGCTGAGTCAGCTCTGCAGCCCTAACTGCAGGTCCTGAAACAGCCTGTTGACGAACCTGTCACCACTACCTTGGTAACAAGGAAGAGGCTGGTTTCTAGTGAAACCCTGGATATTTGTAGGTGTTTATTATTACAGAAAAGGTCTACTTTGGCCAAATTCTGAAGCTGTTACAAGGCTGATATTTACCCTGAAAGGCCAACACGAGCACTTGTAACTATTTAGTAGATCCACTATGGCTGGGCGCTGCTCAGTGACACAGGGAGTGCTTAGCAAGTCTGGTACCACAGGCTTCACTCCAGTACCATTCAAAAAAAGAATCAGAATAGCTCCCCTTTTGTAAGAACTTGGTTTTGGATAGCTGCTCTTCCAGCTCAGAATTTATCCTGACTTCCCTGGTGGCAATAGAAAGAGAACAAGCTTGCTACAAACAAATCTCCCAGCTTTCTGTTTCTGTAACAATAATGTTACAAAGTATCCAAGGGCTTCAGTCTTGTATTCTATTATTATTATTATTATTATTATATGTAAGTACACTGTAGCTGTCTTCAGACACTGCAGTAGAGGGCGTCAGATCTCATTATGGATGGTTAGTGAGTCATCATGTGGTTGCTGGGATTTGAACTCAGGACCTTCAGAAGAGCAGTCAGTGCTCTTAACCACTGAATCATCTCCCCAGCTCATGTTCTATGTTCTTAAAGTAAACACTCTGTCAGGTCTCATGAATAGACAAGGGTCCTGCAGCCTGTGACAAGCATGCTCCATCTCTGTGTGTTACCTACAAGGAGCTAGGTCATGAAAAGCCTGATTTGCTGACACTTGCCATTGGACCCTAGGACCCTTGGACCCCCGCCCTACAATGAATAGGCCCCTCTCTAAACCTGATGGACACCCCATCCTCATCTCATCTCTCACCATTTGCTGGTGCTTGACCTCACCATTGCCCACCTTAACGTTCTCACATATTCTTTCCCTGTGGTGTTTGGCTGATAAAGTTCTGTTTTCTACTTCCCTTATATGCATTCCTCATTTTCTGAATAACAGTGAAATGCACAGCAGCTTTGGCTGATCCCTGAATAGCCTCTATCACTAGTAACACCAAAAGTACAGTTGGCCCCCATCACCTCAGTGTCTGCCTCCAAGGATTCAGCCAACTGCAGGGGGGAAAAAAGTGGTTGATTGATTGATTGATTTTTGTTTGGAGAGGAAGTTGGTTGGTTGCCTTTCTTGACACTAAGATTAGATTCTCCCATGTAGCCCAGGTTGGCTTCAAATTTCTGCCTGCTTCTGCCTCTTCAGGTACGGAGAGTGTAGTCATTTTGTACCACCTGCAGGTGAGTGCCACCTGAGAGTACAGGTGTAAACCACCTGAAGGTGCAGGTGTGCACCACCTGAGGATGCACCTGTGAACCACCTGAAGGTTCAGGTATGCACCACCTGAAGATGCACCTGTGTACTACCTGGGGGTTCAGGTGTTCACCACCTGAGGATGCACCTGTGTACTACCTGAGGGTTCAGGTGTGCACCACCTGAGGATGCACCTGTGTACCACCTAAGGATACACCTGTGTACACCTCTGGCTCTTGAAAATGCCTGTATTTTTGAGTTGTACCTGTGCAGACATGGTCTGTCCTGCTGTGCTATATGGTAGAGCAGCTACTTACATTGAGCTTGGTGTACTCAGTAACGTAGAAATAGTTAAAATATTCAAGAGGATGTGTGTAGGTTCTACAAACATATCTTATAAGGGGACTTAAACATCTGTGAATTTGGGGATACCGGGGCTCCAAGGACCCACCTCCTTGGGATACTGGGAGACAGCTGTATCTCTCTTTAAGACCTAGTTCCAGGACCTTTGCTCTAGTGCTTTCAGGATAGACATCAGCCCATGGGTAGCATACAAAGAAAGCATTTTATTGGCTTCGAGGGTGTTCCATGTAGAATGGTGGGCAAGGCCAGTGGGGCAGGTGGTAAAAGGATTTACCAAAGGCAAAAAAGGATGGAGACTTGGTCACAATACACTACAAAGAAGCCCCAGAGATCCCCTAGAGCCTGTGAGGGAATAGATGTCTTTCATAGTAGTTGAGGAGGAGTTAAAGTCTTGTCTTGTGGGCCATTGGTGTGTGGCCCCAATCTGGTGGCATTTCCTTATCTTGTAAAACAATACATTTTGTTTCCCCCTTGAGACTGGTCTTGCGCATATGCACTGGATCATGGGAACTAGGCTCCTGTGTAAGGCATGTAAGTCCATAAGAGGTTCCACCTAGGCATGGTCTCGCTGTTAACGTGCAGGGATTTCGATCTTGGTTTTGGCCTTTTTCCTCTGGTGTGTAAGTGTATGTCTGTGGGGAAGGAGGAGTAGTCATCTTATTGGAGAAAAATCCATGTGGACTGTCAGTCTGTGGCTTCTTGCTTTGTGTCACATATTGTCACACATTCTCTCAGAGAAGACTGCAAACCTCCCCAGTTACTCCCTATTCTTGGAGATCTGATGTGTGAGAATATTCCATGAAGTCTGATTTCTATTATTGTTTTGATTTCCTCTGAACGATCTATTTCCTTAAAGGCCCCATTTCCTTATTAGTTTTCCTCAATGAGTTACTTCCCTTCCAACTTCATAGAAATGTCTGCATCCAGTTTCCAAGGAACTAGGGAGCAGCTCCTCTCACTGTTGACGGGGTGAAAAACAGAATCTAGAAGCTTCTCAGTGGTCTGGCTGTTTTGATTTTTGGGAGCTATGGAAGAAGGAGGGCTGAATCCAGGGCCTTATAATATTCTGCTAACTACTAAGCCATACCACCCTCAACTCTCTCTCTCTCTCTCTCTCTCTCTCTCTCTCTCTCTCT
>NC_034604.1:60942084-60947762 GCF_900095145.1 Mus pahari
CCAGGCTGGCCTTGAACTCAGAAATCCACCTGCCTCTGCCTCCCAAGTGCTGGGATTAAAGGCGTGTGCCACCACTGCCCAGTCACCCTCAACTCTTAAGGTGCCCTGTCTTAACTTTGACAAGTCAGGATATTGGGGGTGGGGGATCATGGAAATAGAAACCCCACTTTCAGCAATGTGCCAATGTAAAGCATTCTGTCTTTCCCAGTGGACCGAGTGAATAGGGGCTACTCACACCCTGTGCATTAACACCTTGCCCTGTGCATTTAGCAGCTTGGATCAACTGATCATTTAGTTGGAACAGTCAGTACTCATACATGTTTGTTACTCGAGTTTAGTGTGCAAAAAAGCTCAATTACCCCCTCCATGTGTTAAAAAAAGAAACAGTCTTGTTGTTATTTTGGTTTGGTTTTTCAATACAGGGTTTCCCTGCATAGCCCTGGCTGTCCTGGAACTAGCTCTGTAGACCAGGCTGGCCTTGAACTCCCAGAGCTCCATCTGCTTCTGCCTCCCCAGTGCTAGGATTAAAGGCATGGGCCCACACCGCCCAAAATAAGATAGTCTTAATCTGAGAGAGAAAGACTGTTGAAATAGGGTTTCTATTTGGAACCTGGGGCTCACAGGTTAGACTAAGCGAGGTCACAGTGAGCCCTAAAGATCCAAAATTTTTTATTTTTCCATCTGAGCCTGATTTTTCTTTTTATAATTTGACACATTAAGGCACTCATCCTTGGTAAAAATGGTTGGACTTAATTTCTGTGTGGTGTGTGTGTGTGTGTGTGCACATGCGCATGCGTGCATGTGTATGTATGTATGTATGTGTGTGTGTGTGGGTTCCAAGAGTCTTATCTCCAGCTGTGAGCCAGTTCTTGCTTAGGAAATAGAAGGCTAAGAACAAAAGATCCACTGTCCCACTTAGCCAAGAAGGCTGCCCTGAGGTCAGGTAGAGGCAGGGAGGGCCACAGTGATTGCCAGCCCTTATCTTGTCAGATGGGAAAAGACAATGAGGACTTTTGAACTCTTCCCCTGGGCCAGGTTACTGGAGTGGTTCTTGGGAAGACATAAATGTCTTTTCCACTGAGGAGACCTGGGGCCCAGGTAACTAGGTCAAAGATGTGCCTTCTGCTGCTAGCGGCTAGAGCTGGCATTTTGGGGTTTTCAATACAGGGCCTCTGTTCTCTTGTGTCTCCTACTTTATCCTCTCATGGAAATAAATGGCATGGGATGGGGCTGGGGCTGGGGGGGCAGTGCTCAGGCAGACCCTGGGCTCTCTGGGCAGCTTCCGGAGGCCCCATGGGAACAGCAAAGGTCTCTTACTCAGGAGTAGGAGGAGATAGACTCTCTACAGTGGGGACTCGGAGTTTCCTGTGGGAAGGACTTAATTTGGTGGCACAGACACCAAGGTAAGAAAGTTCTGGTTAGAGAACTAGATGTGGTGACATGGGAGACAGTTCATGGTCAGCTTAAAGTACATAGTGAGACCCAGTTTCAAAATGCCCCTGCCCTCCCTCCAGAAAGTTGGGTGCATATTCAGAACTCAAAACCTGGTGCTGCTTAATGGCCTTCTCCACTGCCTGCTGTCCCTGGGCCACTGTCTAACTCATGACTGGGACTTAGAAGTTTCCCCATAGTCCGTTAATGCGCACAGGTGTTTGCTGGACGTAGAACTCTGCTGGCTTTCTCTCTTCCACTTGAGGACTTGACCAGCTGGCTAAAGCTTCACAGTATGAGTAGGTTGAGAACAAAGTTGGGTTTCTGAGTGGGAAGCATCAACATCGCTAGTCCCCAGCTGCTGCCTTCCAAGTCCCCAGGTGTGGCGGCATTGCGTGAATTCTGCCCTAGTGTTAGCTCAGCACTATGGGGACATCTTGTGCTTCGGGTTGCGCAACAGAGACCTGGTACAACTCCTCCGAATCAAGGGAGAAGTTCAAGAGTCATATGCCAGGGCCGCTGCTAGGCTAGACCCATCTAGGTCTCTGGTCAAGGTTCCAAGGTCCTTCGGATGGGATAGCTGGGTCGGGGACCCCTGGGTCTATCCCAGTCCCCTCCACACGTCCTCGTGGGAAACAAATTGTGCAACTCTGTGGTAAAGAGCACTTGCTGTTCTTACAAAGGATCCGAGTTTTGTTCCCAGCACGGACATCAGGAGGCGCACAGCCATTTGTGATTTCAGCTCCAGGGCATTTGAACCCCTGACTTCCATGGGCAGCTGCCTTCACTTGCATATACCCACAATGCAAACAGACACACCCATACCTAATTTAAAATGATAAAAAAATAGGCTGGACGTGGTGGTACAAGGCCTTAATCACGGCACCCAGGAGGCAGAGGCAGGCAGACCTTCACGAGTTCGAGGCCAGCTTGGTCTGCGACACAAGTTCCAGGCCAGCCAAGACTAACTACATAGAGAAATTCGGTTCCAAAAAAAACCCAAAAGAATTATTCCTGTGATAACAATAAGATAATCATGATTTGAGCTTCTGTGCTATCAACCTGGTTGTTTCAGGATGTTGTAGATTGTTTATGATCGACTTCTTCCACCCAACAGAAACTTTCGCTTAGGTCAGGTACTGCTTCCCATACCATCAGTTTGGATGATGTTGAGAAACCATGTTGGGTCTCACTCTTCCCATCTGTGAAATGGGAGGGGGTGATGCTATGGGGACTGTGGTGTGTTTGACAAATTACTATGGCAGGTACACAGAAGCAAACAGTATGAGATTGTGTGTACTTCAGACCAAATTACTGCTGACAACCTAGGTCTAATTTCAGAGTGTCAGCTTGTTGGGGGTAGGGGTTGGGGGTAGGGAGGAAAGAGAAGAGAACAAGAAACTGCAAGTGGCAAGTATTGGCTGGCAGTCCCCTCTGAACTTCCTGAGATGTGTCAGTGCAGATAGCAACATGACTTAGTCTGACAGGTTTTTTTTTTTAATTTTAATCTCTTTTTTTTAACATTTATTTTATGTATGTGAGTCCACTGTCTCTGTCTTCAGACACATCGGAAGAGAGCATCAGATCCCATTACAGATGGTTGTTAGCCACCACGTGGTTGCTGGGAATTGAACTCAGAACCTCTGGAAGGGAGGTCAGTGCTCTTAACCACTGAGCCACCTCTCTAGCCCAAATATTTTTATGTGTGTGAGTGTTTTATCTGCATAGATAGATAGATAGATAGATAGATAGATAGATAGATATAGATATAGATATAGATATAGATATAGATATAGATATAGATATAGATATATACCCAATGCATGTAGTACCCAAAGATGCCAGAAGAGGGCATCAGATGCCCTAGAACTGGAGTTACCGGTGTGAACCACAATGTGGGTGACAAGAATCAGAACAGGTCTTCTGGTTTTTTTGGTTTTTTGGTTTTTTGTTTTGTTTTGTTTTTTTGAGACAGGGTTTCTCTGTATAGCCCTGGCTGTCCTGGAATTCACTTTGCAGACCAGGCTAGAACAGGTCTTCTGAAAGAGCAGCTAGTGCTCTTAACTGCTGAGCCATCTCTCCGGCCCCGTTGTAATAACATCTTTATGGGTGTGTTCCTGAATGAGAAAGAGCCCACAGGCTCCTTGTGTGTTGCTCACCTGGTTTCCACAGAGGTTTAACCACCGTTGAGGCTCAAAGCACAGCTGTCACCTGATGGAGTTGTGTTTTGGGAGTGTCTTAATGCTCCACCTCCCAGGGATTACTTCTGTCCTTTGTTAAATACAGCCTTGTGTCTTGTTTGAGAACAGGCAGTGGTATGTCAAAGGCAGTTAGGCATTCTTTCACGGGTGACCAAACTGTCTTGCATTTAATGACATGCTCTTCATTTGTGCCCTTGCTACTTAGCAAGTAGCCTAGCTGACCTGTAGAAGGTGATAGTGAGTGCCTGGGGCTGAATCTGAAGTTCAAGGTTATCCTCTGCTATGTAAGGAGTTGAAGGCTAACCTGGGCTACATGAGAACCCTGACTTAAAACAGCAACAGAAACAATCCCATCAAACTTTGAAAGTTAATTAAATATTAAGCCCAAATGAAACAAATTTTGTTTTCCTAATTAACTACTACAAGAGTAATTGTGTTCTTTTTTCACTAATACAACATACTCCTCGTAGCTTCCCATTAATAAAAATTGAATAATAGAGGGTTGGGTTTTTCTCAGAACATGTGGTTTTTGATGTTGCTATAATTATTTCCCTGTTCCATGTTAGTGTGATTTGGGGGTACACTGTTTTAAAAGTCATTAGTAAAGATCTGCCTCAGCTAAAGTCTATGACTTAGTCTTTGCTTAGAAAAGAGAACAATCAATGATATTTACTATCTCTGAGAGTGCACATGACAAGAATACACCAGAGTGCTTGCTGTTTCCCATGCTGTAACCTGGCTTGGTGTAAGAGTCCACATTTTCTAAAGAATTAAAACTAGATACAAAGGGTCATGAGACTCAGGGCCTAGAGTTTCCTCCTTCTGTTCTTCCAATGACATTTTTTTTCTTTTTTTCTTTTTCTTTCTTTTAAAGATATATTTATTTATTTATTATATGTAAGTACACTGTAGCTGTCTTCAGACACTCCAGAAGAGGGAGTCAGATCTCATTACGGATGGTCTTGAGCCACCATGTGGTTGCTGGGATTTGAACTCAGGACCTTATGAAGAACAGTTGGGTGCTCTTACCCACTGAGCTATCTCACCAGCCCTCTTCCGATGACATTTATGATGTTGGTTCTTCATAAGGCCTTGGTAAAATGTTAAGGCCTAGGTAATAGTCACTTGCCTGCCCTGCCATTATATGGAAACCTTTTTATATGGCTTTGCTGTTACTAGGAAACTTTCTAATGTCAAGATTGATTACATATTCTGTTTTGTTCTGTGCCCTTGGAAACCAATCATGATAGATGTCAATAGAACTATTTTGATTCCTTACCCACAATAAGCTTGGACCCAAACCAACCACCCACCCAACAGCACTTCCTGTACCTGTGTATAAGCTTTCATGGTATAATCTGCTCCTGGGATGGACCCCAGCATAAGAGAGACACCTGCGCCAATATAAGAAACTATTTGGAATAAGACTTCCATTTTGAGGTAGTGGTCCAGGAAAGTTTAAGTTCCCAAGACCAAGGGGAAAATCCCATCTTTAAGAACAGGCAGGTGTACTTATCTGGGGACCCAAGTCTCATGACTCTCTGAAAAAGCAATTAACAGGTGTCTGTAAGACAGCAGGAGTGAAGGCGTGGACATTTAGTCCAGAGGGCTGAATATGCAGAATGAACAGAGATGGTTTTAGAATGATAAGAAGCACCTTAAAATCTATATTCAGAAGACAACCATAAAGAATCCAAAACCTCAAGCCTGTGGCTGAATTGTAAGTAGCCAGTATTCTATCAGCTCCTCAGAATTCCACTGATCAATGTTAAAATAACAATAGCAGGGGGGAAGAACTGTGAAACTACTTTTCATATTATATATATATATATATATATATATATATATATATATATATATATATATATATTTATTTATTGTAATAACATATTTTAAAACATTCTTTTAGGCCCTCTAATCTTTTTTTTTGGGCCCTCTAATCTTTATAAAACATATTGAACCTTTGAACATTTTTAGAAGCGTTTATATCCTTAGATTTTATATATCATATGTATAAAGTTAATATATAATATATATATAATTTTA
>NC_034604.1:60947822-60953753 GCF_900095145.1 Mus pahari
ACTCAGAAATCCGCCTGCCTCTGCCTCCTGAGTTCTGGGATTAAAAGTGTGCGCCACCACGCCCAGCTAAAATTTTGTAATTCTTATTTCATTTTCACGAGTCATAGGTGGTAACACAAAACCTGTGAGCAAAGCAAACCTGTTTGTCCTTCTTAATAAGAGATTAGCAGTTTTAGTCAATTAATAAGTTGACTAATGAACTAACTCAGTGATGGATTACCCTGAGGTAAGGAGCTAGTTGTCTGCTGTTCTCTAGCTGTCAAGCTAGTTAGTATAGCCATCAATTTAATCAGAGACCTGGAGAAGGACAAATTAAAATGCCAGAGACTAGTCTGTATTTATCACCCAGGCAGTTACACCAGGCTCCCACATCTCCATGGCACCGAGGGCAGAGGTGGTCTTTGTCCACCAGGCCTTTTCCTGTGGAAGAGGAACATGGGACAGATCAACCCCACCTCGTCTTAAGCAATCTGTGGCATTCAATTCTGCAGTGTCCTGTTTGTCCACAGTTTAGGCCCTGGCAGCAGGGGAGACATTGGGGTAGTTATGCTCAGTGGTTATTGTATCACACTCCAGGCAGTGCCTTTTGTGCCCATATCTTTTTGGAGACCTGAGGGGAGAGGGTCACTATCAGGATTTGGGAGTCTCTGTCTGTCATGGTAAGTTTAAACATATTAAATGCCATCTTTAACAGATCTCTAACAGGTTTGAGGGACAGTATTTACCTAGCTATCTGAGTTAAACAATCTCTGTCTGTTTTTAGTTATCCATTTTAAACTGTACCTTGAAATCATAAAATAGCAGACTAGATAAAGCTTTAATCTTAATTAACTGTTTCAGTTTTTAGTCTGACTTTAATTGTATTTTTTAACACTTTAAAAGCTTTGATCATTTACAAGTTTATTGACTATCAATTCCAGTTAAATATGAGCCTTAAAAATTACAGTTTTGAATTGAAGCTTTTTTAACATCAAAATAAAACTTTTTAACTTATAAACATATTTTATAAAGAGACTAGGAACTTTCCTGACCTTGGCTGAGAGAACTCTTTTTTTTTTTTTTTTTTTTTTTTTTTTTGTGCAGTCCTGGCTGGCCTAGAACTCACTCTGTAGACCAGGCTGGCCTCAAACTCAGAAATTCACCTGCCTCTGCCTCCCAAGTACTGGGACTAAAGGCGTGTGCCAGCACTGCCCAGCCAGCAGACAGAACTCTTATCAGCTCTGTTGGAGCTTTGCCAGAGCTTAGGCAAACTGAAAGAGGGTGGGGGATGGGGTGGATTCCAAGAGCCAGTGATTTTTAACATCTTTAATGTTGTACACTTCCAAAATTTTTAGGAGGCAAAACCAAGTTTTAACAGTGTAGAATCCTTATCAAGTGGATTATTTTCATGTTACAAAGTTTGGTTGTCAATATGAAAAGTTTTTGTATACAAATATATGGAGGTATAATTTTAATACCCCTTTATTAAAGAAACATTGTTTTAAATCCTATCTTTTTTTTTTTTTTTTTTTTTTTTAAAGATTTTTTTTTTTTTTTTTTTTTTTTAAAGATTTATTTATTTATTATATGTAAGTACACTGTAGCTGTCTTCAGACACTCCAGAAGAGGGNNTCAGATCTTGTTACGGATGGTTGTGAGCCACCATGTGGTTGCTGGGATTTGAACTCCGGTCCTTTGGAAGAGCAGTCGGGTGCTCTTACCCACTGAGCCATCTCACCAGCCCCAAATCCTATCTTTTTAAGTGCGGTTTTAAGACAGGACAGAAACTGCATATCCCAACTTAAAAGTGTCTTTAGAGACCTGTTTGTTTGGTCAGTTCATGTCATATATTGTTGTCTAGAATGGCTTTAACTCCTGAATCACTTGTTTTAAGCCAACTTTTTGTTATAGGCGTTACAGATTTTTAACACTATCTAAATACCCTTCTAGGCTGATCTAAAATCCTTGCTTGGGAATCAGCTCAGCGGCAGAACACTGACCTAGCAGGCACAGAACCCTGAGTTCTAACCCTACACTAAAAGCCAAACAAATGAAAACCCCCAAACTGACTAATACATTGAACAGTATTTTAAATTAATTCTGCACCAATATTACACAAATATGTACCTATTTGTCTGTCTCTATACACCGACTCTCTAAACTGGCTTAGCTACTTTGTAATCTCTTACATGTTTAGCTTTAAGACCCACCCCGGGGGCTACGGAGGTGGCTCAGTGGATAAAGGCTCTTGCTTCACAAGACTGGCAACCTGTGTTTGATCCCCTAAACCCACATAAATGTAAAAGGTGAGGACCATCCCCCACAAGCTGGTCCTCTGGCGGCCGCTCACACACTGTGGCATCTGTACCTGTCTGTACACGTCATGTACATACAGACACGCACAAAAATAATAATAAAATACGTTTATATTTGGGGGCTGGAGCGATGGCTCGGAGGTTGAGAGCACACGTTGTTGCTCTTATGGTGGACCCAGGTTCTAGTCTCAGCACCCATATGGTGGCTTACAGCCCTCTGTAACTCCAGTTCCAGGGGATTCCATGCTCTCCTCTAAACCCCACAGGTACCGGGCACACATGTGGTACACACATATATGCGTGCAAGCAAAATATTCATACGCATAAAATAAATAAATCTAAACTTTTTTTGAATCAATATTTGATGAATATAGTTTGCAAAGGGACCAAGGACCAAACTGAGGCCAGCCCTGCAACGTGCCAAGCTAATCAGTTATTAGCCTGCTCTTTGGAGGTATGGATATATGCAACATTTGGTAATTCCTAAGTGTCATGCTTCTTTCTTTTAGATGCAAATATTAAAATTGCATTGTTTGTGTGTGTCTCAAACCTCTTCTTAAAAAGCCCAGTGGAGGAGGTGGTAAGGCACTCAGGATGCTGACTCACACAGATCTCTGTGAGTTCGAGGCCAGCCTGATCTTGAGTTCTAGGACAGTCAGGTCTGTTACACATGTGTGCATGCGCATGTTTGTGTGTGTGTGTGTGCGCGTGCGCGCGCGCGCGCATGCGCGCGCACAGGGAGCAAAATCCAAACCCTTGGGCTGGAGAGATGGTTCAGTGGTTAAGAGCACTGACTGTTCTTCCAAAGGTCCTGAGTTCAAATCCCAGCAACCACATGGTGGCTCACAACCACCCATAATGAGATCGAATGCCCTCTTCTGGAGTGTCTGAAGACAGCTACAGTGTACTTACATATAATAATAAATAAATCTTAAAAAACAAAACAAAACAAAAAAACCAAAAACCCTTGTCTGAAAACTGGTTCTTTCTCCTCTGTGCCTCCTTCCCAGGCCCTTGACATTCATGGGATTGCAGACTAAGAAGGTCCTGCTGACCCCCCTCATACATCCAGCTCGCCCTTTTCGAGTTTCAAACCATGACCGAAGCAGCCGGCGTGGAGTGATGGCCAGCAGTCTGCAGGAACTTCTCAGCAAGGTACTGTGGTCACCGCCTCTGTACCCTCGGCTAGCTCAGAGTCCAGGCCTGGGGCACTGAGCCAGTGATAAGACACAAGCATTAAAAGAGAGTTTATCAGCCGGGTAGTGGTGATACTAGCTTCTAATCCCAGGACTCAGGTGGCAGAGGCAGGTGGGTCTCTGAGTTTGAGGCCAGCCTGGTCTATACAGCAAGTTGCAGGACAGCCAGGGCTACATAGAGAGCTTGTCTCAAAAGGGGCAGGGGGAGGAAGAGAGGAGGAGAGGGAAAAAGGAAAAAAGGATTGAGGGAGGGTGGAGGGAGGGAACGAAGGAAGAAGAAGAAAAGAAAGACAGCATATCAGTCCATTTGTAGGCTCCAGGGCCTTGAGAGGGGACATAGCAGGCAAGTGAAGAACAGGTCTAAGTCCTCAACGTGACATTATGTCTCTGCATCATGGAAGACTGGGGTCCAGAGGTGAACGCCTTAAAAGCATCCATCAACTGAAAATGTAACTGTCCTTCTTTGACAAGGGAGACTGACTTGGGAGATCTGACCAGGATAGGCGGTCCTCGATCTAAAACAGTGTTCTCAGCCACCGAGGAAGGAGAAATTCACAGTCTCAGAGAAGCACAACTCAGATTCCTGCAGAACTGGGACACGGGCATGCAGTGTGCAGCCTCTGAGCGTGTTGCATGAGGGCCATGTGCTTAAAGCACAAGGTGTGCTAGACTGTCTGCTTACTCCTCTGCATAACAGGCAATCGTGGAAACTGTGAACATGCGCTAGATCACTCATCTCATTCCCTAGGAAGAGAGCACTCCATTCAAAACCTTAGCCTGTTCTTCTGAATGAAGGTTGAATTATAAACCCCAGTCAGTGGGTCACCTCACCAGAACAGCTTGATCCCAGGCAGCCAGGCCCCCTGAAACCTAAACATCACCTTGTTCCTGTGCTCCCTTGCAAACCTAGACGCTGGATGTCTTGGTCATCACAACCGGCCTGGTCACGCTGGTGCTGGAGGAGGATGGCACCGTGGTGGACACAGAGGAGTTCTTTCAGACCTTAAGTGACAACACGCATTTCATGATCTTGGAAAAGGGACAGAAATGGACACCGGTAAGTACGGCCCTGCTATGCAAACAACAGCTGGGTAGACTGTCTACCTACAAGCGTGCTGTCTAGTTTAGCACTGAGCAAGCCACATCCTAAATTTTATTTATTTATTTATTTATTTATTTATTTATTTATCGAGACAGGGTTTCTCTGTATAGTCCTGGATGTCCTGGAACTCACTTTGTAGACCAGGCTGGCCTCAGATCCCATTATAGATGGTTATGAGCCACCTCATGTTTGTTGGGAATTAAACTAAGGACCTGTGGAAGAGCAAATAGCACTCTTAACAGCTGAGCCTTCCCCTCCAGTCCCAGATAATAAAAATAAAAATATTTTTATTTCTTAAAATAAATAAAAATAAATAACCACTCTCCAAAAGAGGGCAAGGAACTATACTTTTTGTGTTTTTGCAAATCTCTTTAATGTTTAGAAGACACTTGAATTCTCAGAGCTGGAGGGATGGCTCAGCAATTAAGAGCATTTGCTGCTCTTACAGAGGACCCAGGTTCAGTTTCTAGCACCCATATGGCAGCCCACAACCATCTGTATCTCCGGTTCCAGGGATCTGATGCCTCTCCCGATCTCTGAGTAAGGGTACTATATATACTCATGTATGCACATACAGACACACCATAACACATACACACACACGCACACACACACACACACACACACACACACACGCACGCACGCACGCACGCACGCGCTATATAAGTAATTGTCAGCCGTATTTCCGTGTTCAACCTGCTGTAGTCTATGGTTTGGGTGGAACTATGAGGGAACTCTGGCTGCAGATATGAAGACTGGGAGGTGCCGATGGTGCTTGCACACGGTTGAGGGTACTCTGCACGAGAGTCAACAGGCTGTCCACAAAGCTCGGGTGCATGGAGAATCTGAGACACTCCCAGTGGAGCTGGTCACTCTGCTCCGCTGAGCTCTTCTGTCTGTCTTGCATTTTAAAAGGATCTTTCATCAAAGTGATCTTGGAACATCATACTTTGGTCATTTGGAAAATATTGTCTTTGGACTGAAGCGCAGCTTGGTGGTAAATGTACTTCAGAAGCACGGGGCCCTGGGTTGGATCTCCAAGCCCAAAAGAAAGACAGAAGAAAAACAAAGAGACCAAAACAAAATATTGATTCATTGAGCCACACATTTTCCCTAAGTGTGCTGTAGAAAATCAGGACTTAGGAGAGCAGAGAAGGACAATTGTCTTTTTTATTTATTGTAGAAATAGTTTTAACCCAGAAGGGATCTTAAGCTTGATCATTTCTCTCCAGACCACTCTGTGAGAACTTTTCCATTAAACCATTTCTAGAGCCGGGTGTGGTGGCACAAGCCTTTAATCCCAGCTCTTGGGAGGCAGAGGCAGGCAGATTTCTGAGTT
>NC_034604.1:60954788-61006367 GCF_900095145.1 Mus pahari
TCCTCCTCCTCCTCCTCCTCCTCCTCCTCCTCCTCCTCATTCTCATTCTCATTCTCATTCTCATTCTCATTCTCATTCTTATTCTTATTCTTATTCTTATTCTTATTCTTATTCTTATTCTTATTCTTCTTCCTCTTCCTGGCTGTTCTGGAATTCACTTTATAGACCAGTTTGTTCTAGAACTGACAGAAATTCACCTGTGTCTGCCTCCCTGTGCTGAGATTAAAGGTATGCACAACCACTGCCAAGCTTCCAATTCTGGGCTCTCTTTTGACTGTACTGCTGGGGACAAGCTAACCATGGCTTGCCACAGGTCAAGCTGGTGTTCTCCCAGAGTGGCTGCTCCATGCCTGTCCTTCCTGTGTGAGAAAGGACCTCCAGAGTGTCTGCACTCGTTCTCAGAACCTTTCCTGGCCAGAGGGCTTTGGTGGATGTGTGCCCTGAGATGGGAAGAGCATCCTGTACTATTCTGGAGGCCACTGTCACCACAGGGTTCTCATGGGATGGTGGAGCAGGAGGATACGAGCCAGGATGAGGCTCAGGGGAAGAGGAAGGCCAAGGAAGGTGAGGATATTGGTCAGGACCCCTGTTCCCAGCATCTTCAGAGCATGTGACTGACTTCCAAGCTGAGGTCTGAAAACCAATTACAGCAGCGACAGAAAACTAACACAGATGGAAAAGGTATTTGCTGTCGGTTTATACAAACGAGTGTTTAGAGGTGAGTTTGGAAGTGACACATTTAAGTTCTGCACAGTAATGGGACCTAAGAAATATAGCACAGTGCCAAGTCACACCAAGATGTACTAAGTGTGAATATCGTGACTGCCTCAGGCCTCGGGAATCTGAAACACTGGGTTGTTTTGAGGGTTGGATTTGGAGGATGGAGGGAGGGGCGTCAGTGAGGATGGAATCAGGCTCACACAGGTACGTACCTCTCATGCTCTACCACTAAGCCCCATCAAAGACTCTGGAATCTTCTCCTGGCTTAAACCTCTCAGCCATCCCCCCCCCCCCCAATGAGGTAGAAATGGCTGCTTCCTGCAGAGTGCAGATTGCCACATTATCTTGGGAAGGTTATCCCAGAGGCCCATTCTAACTGGAACAAAAACTTCCACCAATAACAGCCACCAGATGTCTCCCTTGCTCAGTCTCAGAGCCCTAAAATCCCAGGGGAAGATGCTCCCTGCCACCCTGGAAGAAGGCAGCATGTAGCTGTGTCCTCCCTTTCTGGCAGGCTATAGAAGTCTGAATAACCAGATGGAAAGGGAGAATCAGATAAACTTTGAAAAGCCAGAAAGCAACGTGAGGCCATGAAGCAGGAGCAGGGGGGAGGCAATAGATTTAACTCCTCCTGTTCTATAGTCTTGAATTGTTTGTTTGTTTGTTTGTTTGTTTGTTTTGAGAAAGGGTCTCTCCTGATAACCCCAACTCTTCTGATGTTTGTTATGTAGCACAGGCTGGCCTCAAACTCACAAGAGAACGCCTGCCTCTGCCTTACAAGTGTTGGGAATAACGATGTGCACCACCATGCCAGACTCAGTTTTGGATTCTTAAATGATGTGTCTTTCTTGGGCTGTGGATAGTTGGAGTAGAAGTGGCACTGGCTCTTGGGCATGGTACACTGGGTGACAACCGAAATCACTTGTCATTTATGACCTGTGAGGTAGGAAGAGGGGGGACATGGACAGTGGCTTCAGCAAGAAGGGCTGGCATGCTTTTAGGGGAATTTGTGCTTTAATTTCAAATGTATGTGATCATTTTGTTGTGTAATACTTGAAGCTTGCAAGCACTCCCAACCCCAAAAGCGCCCAAGGCACGGGACTCTTGCATCATTTAAGCTTGACTCTGGATAAAGTGAAGCCGGTGTGTGGTAGGAAAAAAAAAAAAAAAAACTCTTAGGAAAGTAGCCCTTTGAGCCAGGATTGGCTCCCCGCCTGCTCCTCCAATCCCCTAACCAGGACTGGAGATTGTACTTGAACCCGGAACCTTGCACATGCTAGGCAAGTTCGCTACCACTGAGCCATATCCCCAGACCTAGCATTTGCATCTTGAGACTTCTTTGTTCTCTCAGGTGTTATAGAGCTGTCTACAAACCTGGGAACATGTGTTTCTCCCAACCCGAAGGGTCACTTGGTGTCACTGGGACAGAGTGATTCTTTAAGTGGCTAATGTTTCCACCCAGTCATCTTTCCTCCTTGGAAGAAAACACCCCCAGAGAGGCCTGTTCCACCGCTTCCCTAAGTCTCAGAGTTCCAGCCTTTTCTTCATTACGGGCACTTATGAAGTGAAACAGAAAGAGTACTTCCTGTTCCTCCTTGGCTTTTTTTGACAGTTGCAAAAAGAGGCTGACCAAGCAAGTCCTTTCATCCTCAAGGTCTGGTTAAGGGCTCTATGCAAACAAGCAAGGAGGTTCCCTAAGGCAGGAACACCTCTAAATGTCAGAGTCCTCAAAACCAAAGCAATGCATCCTGAGTCACTAAACTGGAAGCTGTTGTGAAGAGATATGCGCGCCTTGCAGTATAACGCATCGGCCTCCTGTGTTCTTGACTGGAATAACTGCAGCTGACATTTAGGAGTTCTAACTTTGCCATCACCTCAGAATTGTGTGCTTTTTGCGTGTCTTTGCCAGCATGGGTTCCAAGCCTGTTTTTTGCTTCTTTGCTCCAGGGTAGTAAGTATGTCCCAGTCTGCAAGCAACCAAAGAAATCGGGAATAGCCAGAGTCACCTTCGACCTATACAGACTGAATCCCAAGGACTTTCTCGGCTGTCTCAATGTCAAAGCCACCATGTACGAGATGTACTCGGTGTCCTATGATATCCGATGCACAAGCTTCAAGGCCATGTTAAGGTAACACACTCCGGGGGGTAGGTGTCCTTGGGGCCTGGGGAGACCCAGGTGTGGCACGGGTAGCTCCCCTAGCTTGTCTTCTGCCTGAGAGCCCAACAACAGGGCCTGGATCCTCTGATTTATGTGGTTTAACTTCAGTTTATCTTTTAGACCACAAACTTGTATCCAAAAGCACAAAGCTATATCCTCAGTTGGTCTTTGTGCTTTTTGATATAAGACCATGAAATAGCTCAGTGGTAGCTCATTTGCTTGGTAGTGTTAGAGGCCCTAGGTCCCATACCCAGCAACAGGCACACCCACACTGGCACCAAGCCTCTAGCACGCTCACACCATGTTCACACCATGCTCGTACACCGTGGAATCTGGCCCAGATGTTCTGCTGACGTGAGACCAGGGACAGGATAAGAACTTGAGGAAACACTTTTTGCTTGACCTAGTCTGACATAAGACTAGTTTAGCCTCGGGACTTCAGAGACTAGGACGGGGCAAAGTGTCCTCTTGTGAGGAACAAGCTGGAACGCCCCAGGTACCTACCCTCCACACGCCCGATCAGAGGATTCTAATTCCTGCTCTTTCGACAATTTTCCTCAACTTTACGGGTCTTGTCACCTTGACCTATGGATTGCAGGAGCAAGCCCCTCACACCCACCTGGCTACTAGTTCCTGTCAAAGTGGCCTGAGGGCCGTGTCCCCAGTAGGTGGCCCTAGAGAGTACTGACAGCCTACCAGGGAGCGTTTGCACACAAGTGCCCTGAAAGTGGTATTCCGTGGATACCTGATGTGTCTCCATCTCCCTCTGTTGCAGGAATCTGCTTCGATTTATGTCCTATGCTGCTCAGGTAACAGGACAGTTCCTGGTCTATGCGGGCGCATACATGCTCCGAATACTGGGCGATACAGAAGAGCAGCCGTCCCCCAAGTCTAGCACCAAAGGCTGGTTCATGTAATCAGGGCACAGCTACAGAGACCCAGGGACCCGGCTTTCATGCAAATGCACTACCATCTGTTATAGGCTGTGGGACGCCAGGGGAAGGAATGGGTGCTTGGGGGTGGTACCCAGTGCAGGGCTGAGTAACAGGATTCCTGCAAAGGAAAGGAGGCAGAGGGGCCTTTCAAGCACTTTAGGAAGGGATCAGCAGCGGAGTGTCTGGGAGCAGCATGGATATGAGTCAGTTTCTTTGGATCCTTACATATTGTAATAAACCAATCACAAGTGTCAACTTTGATACACGCCGTGCTTCCTTGCAACTGGTTTTTCTCTCTGGAGAGGACCACACTTTTACACAGAATGAAAACCAGAGCCAAAGACAGAAAGATAGATGTCACTGCTGTTTAATCTTTCTTTTTAATTTTATTATATTATTGGAGGGGGGGGGAGTGGGTGTGTTTTGCAACGTGTGTGTCTATGCAACATGGAAGGCCAGAAGAGGGCGCCAGATCTCCTCAGAGGAGTTATAGAGAGTTGTGAGCCTTGGGATGGAACCTGGGTCCTCTGAAAAAGCAGGGCCCTTAACCACTGAGTCATTGCTCCAGTCCCATTGTTGTTAATCCTTATCAATACTCAATGCAAAAGTAGCGACCTGTCACACAAGCCTGGATTTTATTTGATTTAGTTTTTCCTGTCAAAGGATCCATTCCCCCCCCCCCTGCGCGCGCATGTTCATGTAGTGTGAGTGCAAGGATATGTGCACCATGGCATCTGTGTGGAGGACAGAAGACAGCCTGGGGGGTCAGTCCCCGTCCTGTTGCACACACTTCTGGGGATTCTCAGGTCTCCACCTCTATCGGACTTCAGGAGTTCTGGGATTGTAGATCCAGGGTACATGTAAACTAGTGGTTCTCAAACTTCCTACTGCCTCTACCCTTTAATCCATCTCCTCATGCCATGGTGACACCCAACCATAAAGTTATTTCGTTGTTACATCATAGCTGTAATTTTGTGGCTGTTGTGAATCATGATATGCAGAATATCTGATATGCAGGATATCTGATATGCGACCTCTGTGGGAGTCATGATCCACAAGTTGAGGACCTCTGATTGTATCACCTTGCATGGGCTCTGGGGATCCTGACTCTCAGGTCTACAATCCTGTACAGCAAGCACTTCTTCTGCCTCCGCCCCCGCCCCTCGCCCCTGCCCCTTTAAAGGCTTGTAATGAGTCCAAAGTCCCTAAAGCTTATAAGGACCTGCATAAGGGGCCTCTGGGGTGGGGGTTAGTTTCAGCCTTGCTTTTGAAAGCAACAAAACGCTTAGAACTCGAGTTGGAAGCCAAGTGCTGCCACGGTGCCAAGAGACCTTTGTGGCCAGGAGCCAAGCTGTGCCTAGCACCCGCCAAGGCAAAAGGCCCGCGCTGGCTGTGGGCTCTACCTGGTGTTCAGCTGGCTGTAGGCCCTCGAAGCGCCTTGTGAGGAGCCTGTTTATCACCTGGTTCTTTCTTTGAAGGTGGCTTTATCACAGAGCTCAAAGGAAAGCCAGAGAGTGTCACCCTCAGCCCCTGTGTGGGAGGCTCTGGCTGCGTCTCCCCTGCCCTGTCATCAGAGAGGTGCCATTCCCTGACTGAAGAGTAAGAACCCCCGGGAGACACATCTGCTCCTTTTAGATCCATCGTGTTGAGTCAGCCACTTCCCTCCCTAGCCGTGACTTTGCTGCTGAGAACTGGCCCAGAGGCCTAATCTCATTCCTACTTGCCTATTCCTGTGCTGTGACAGGCACTGAGACTGGGAATCCTCAGTCCACCATCATCTCACACATGTACACTCACACACACACACACACACACACACACACACACACACACACACGTCCTGTGGATGTCAGTTCTATAAAAGGAGCCAGAGCTCTGCCTTGACAACCCAGGAGGAGGGAAGGGGTGTGGTCTGAATGGGCGGCCTCAGAACCCAGTTCCCCGCCCCCTTCAGGTTTGCATCACTACCGCAGGATCCCACCCTCCTGGGAAGCCACTGCCTGGCTTCCAAAAAAGGAATTTTCACTCCAGATTGATCCTGTTGAGTCAGCCACTTCTCTGGCTCCGGCTATTCAGTTGCGCGCGGGGTGGGGGATGGGGGTGGGGGCTGTCCTTTTCCTCACAGGATGCAGATCAGGGACGGTGGGGGAGGTGAAGGATGCCACCAAGGCAGACCTAGGGAGGAACGGGGCTCTGGCCACCCACCCACCCCTCCCTGCAAGTGCAGCTAGGAGGACCACCTAGGGCTGGGAAAGTCCTGACCAGGTGGTGGTCTGCCTGCCTTTAACTCCCGCTCTCTGAGTTAGTCAAGGACCCTATAAGGGGCAGCTTCTCCTACAATACTCAGGAGAGACAGGAAGACCGGCTGGGAGGAAGCCACAAAGGTTGGTATTGTGTCATCAAAGACAGCCAGGGCTCTTTAAAGAACCTTTGAAGCTGAGAGAGGCCAGTTAACAATCACCCTATATATGGGAGGGCCTTAGCAAGACACAGCCCTGTCTCAGAACACTTTCTCATTTGAATCTCGGGTTTCCTACAACCAAGCATCTCCAGGGAGAAGCAGGGGCAGCAACTGTGGCTCAGCAGAAGGCTGTGCGCGGTGTTGGGCGCTCGCCCACTCCTGTGAGTGTCCTTGTCAAGAGCTGTGTGTCCTGGATGATGGATAGAGCTAAGCACAAGAATTCTAATTTGTGTCTAGAATAACAACTCGGGGGTGGGGGGGAGGGGTTGAAAGAAAAGAAAGGTTCTCATGAGCTCAGAGTTCGTGGCCTGGACACTCTGTTGATCTTGATATCCCTTTTCCCCATATTTTTACATTTGATTTTATGTATACGGGCATTTTGTCTTCGTGTATATATGTGTATCACGTGTGTGCTTGGGTGCCCATAGTGGTCAGAAGAGGGTATATGATCACCTGGAACTGGAGCTACAGATGGCTCTGCGCCACCATGTGGGGGCCGGGAACGGAACCCAGGTCCTCTACAAGAACAAAGTCTCTTCAGTGAGCACTGAGTCCCTCCAGCCCCGCCTTGATGTTCCTTAGTGGACCTCTTTCTTCAGACAAACTAAAACAGATGCCTGTGCCCACTGTGGCTGTCCCCGTATACCCAAAGGCAGGCTCATGCCTCTACCTGTGGCTAGTGGGCCTGATCCAGAGCGTTCTGCCATGGCTGGGTGCGGGCGTCAGCCAAACTCTGAGAACATAGAATGAAATCTTCTGTAAGTCGTTGCCTCCTGGCCGAAGCCAGGCTCCAGTGGAAATCCCTCCCGCAGAAGGGGCAGGATACACTGTCCAAGCCTCTATCATTAGGGTTCGATTGA
The DNA here is from genome assembly GCF_900095145.1 of Mus pahari. Lineage (NCBI taxonomy): Eukaryota > Metazoa > Chordata > Mammalia > Rodentia > Muridae > Mus > Mus pahari. The sequence goes on from NC_034604.1 coordinate 60,961,924, forward strand.
AGTAGACCAGAGATTCAATTCCTGAAACTCTCTGCGCAAAACTTACCTTTGTCACCATCACTATCATCATCATTGCCATCATCATCATCATCATCATCATCATCATCGAGACAGTCTCACTCCATAGCTTTGCCTAGACTGGAACTCACTCTGTAGACCAGGCTGGCCTCAGACTCACAAAGAACCATTTGCCTCTACCTCCTGAGTGCTGGAATTAAAGGTGTGCCGCACCAGCATGGCATTTTGCAGAAATTTTTGTTGGCAGGCATCACTCCACGGACCACAGTCCTCCTGCCACTCTTACCCACTCTTCCTAAAACAATTGCTCGGCCAGGCTGTGGTGGCGCACACCTTCAGTCCCAGCACTCGGGAGGCAGAGGCAGGCGGATTTCTGAGTTGGAGGCCAGCCTGGTCTACAGAGTGAGTTCCAGGACAGCCAGGGCTACACAGAGAAACCCTGTCTCGAAAAACATAAATAAATAAATAAATAAATAAATAAATAAATAAATAGCTCCACACCAGACACATGGGATGCCCCTCAACGATATTAGAGCCTACAGCTGGGGCTGCACATCCTCCATGTTCTTCCAACTCACCTGGCCACACACCTCCTGCTCTCTTTTCTTTTGGGGGGTAGGGTGGTGTTTGTTTGTTTGTTTGTTTGTTTTGTTTCAAGACAGGGTCTGTGTAACAGCCCTGTCCTGTCCTGGAACTCACTTTGTAGACAGGACTATTGTTAGTGTTCCTTCTAGGCTCTGCCCAACAGTTACCTGGAAATAGCCAGGTAGGCCTGGCTTGCTATAAAAGGGGCTGTTTGGACCCTCCTCGCTCTCTCTCTAACCTTTCTCTCTCTCCTCTCTCTCTTGCCCTCCCTCTCTCTCTACATATCTGTCTCTACTCCCTTCTCAACTCCTCTTCCCATATCCAAAATAAACTATTCTACACTATAGTCTGGAACTCAGATATCTGCCTGCCTCTGCCTCCCAAACCCTGGGATTAAAGCAGTGTGTGGCCATGCTGGGGCCACAGAAGATTTTAATGGGCAATTTCCTCCACCCATTCCCATGTTGTGGGGTTATGCTTAAATCTAGTATAACTCAAAGACCAGGTCAACGCAGATGACAAAAATTTATTGTAATCAAGCCGCCACTGATTGGTCAGGGTTACAGAACAGACTCAGGAGCTGAACTCTGACCCTGAAGAAATATGCTGCACGGTATACCTTAAAGTGAGGGGAACTGGGTGAGCTACGGCCTTGTCCAATCATGTTTTTGACATAAGGAGTTGAGTGAGGGAGTTTCCATCAATCAGGATAAGAACTGGTTCCTGGACCTGGGAACATTAACTTAGTTTGACCCTGCCAGCAAGATGAAGAAGTTGTCCCTGAGATGGCTGGACTTGACAACTGTCTCCATACAACAGAAGCTGTTCAGCTACAGGGAAGTCCCGAGCTCCCCCGAGGACCTGAGACCTTGAATTTAGTTTCTCCCTATGATTAAATGGAGTCTGAAAACTTTTGCTTGTCCCCAACACCCTAACAAACTGTCACTGCTGTTTCTCCAGTTCTCTGAGTTACCTGCGTCAGGAGGGGGTTGGGGGGGGGGTGATACAGGAGAACTGACCTTTCTACTTAGTTCAAGGGGAAGGGGATTTTGCAGGTTTAAGCCAGGGCGTACCATGTGGCTGTTGGAGAGGCTTGAGCTGGACCACAAATGGGCCCAGCTCTGCTTCGATCGTCATCTGTGGCTGAGTGAGGCACAGGTGGCATTGCTGTTGTTGCTGCAACTACCCCGGGCATCGTGTGGCGCTGTCTTGAACCAGGAATGTAAAGAAGAGGGTTTTGCTTCCAGAGTAAACAAAGAACCTTGGCTCATTGGCCCTCAGATCGCTAACTTTCCCCTCCTGGTTCAGGTATTCAAAATAACTCAAGTTCTGCACAGCGATGCCCCCGGCTTCCTGAGTAAGAACCTTTAAGCCCAGAAGTTGGAGGCCAGAAAACTTTCTAAAAAAATTTTTTTGGGGGGCTGGTGAGATGACTCTACAGGTAAGAGCACCCGACTGCTCTTCCAAAGGTGCAGAGCTCAAATCCCAGCAACCACATGGTGGCTCACAACCATCCTTAAACGAGATCTGACTCCCTCTTCTGAAGTGTCTGAAGACAGCTACAGTGTATTTACATATAATAAATAAATAAATCTTTAAAAAAAAATTTTTTTAAGCAGGGCGTGGTAGTGTACACCTTTAATGTCAGCACTCAGAAGGCAGAGGAGAGAGGTGGATTTCTGAGACTCGACACAGCCAGTCTGTGGTCTACACAGCAAATTCCAGTCCAAGTGGAGTTACACAGTGAAGCCTTGTTTTAAAATATATAGTTTTTTTAGATTATAAAATATTTACAAACTGTTGATAACTGTATGTAATATTTAAAATAAGACAGCTAAGGTTAATGTTATAATTGTTTTACCTGTGAGGAAACCTTTAGGCCTGGAACCTGAGTTCACACCGGGGCTCCAGACGTCTACCATTCTTCCCTGGCCTCCAAGATCAAGCTGGTGTTCTAAGACAGAGCTGAAGGGAACTTGGTCAACAGACACTGTAGAAGTTAACACCTTTTCATTCTCACTGAGGAAAAAAAAAAAGCAGAAATATTTGATGTCACAGCTACAATGCACTTACGTATAATAATAAATAAATCTTTGAAAAAAATTGATGTCTTTTAACATATTTTAACCCATCTTTCTTCCCAAAAAGGGGAAAAAACCATTTGCTATAATTAGAGGCAAACATTCTGTCTCTTTTATCTTTTTCTTTTTAGGAAGTAGATATAAGTTCTAAGAAAACAAAACAAAACAAAACACGACCTTGAATGATGATATGTGGAGGTTCATTATTCTAGTCTCTAACTTGTATGTGTTTAGAATGTTCTAGAATGACTTTTAAAAAAGTACTACCTCCCTCCCAAAAAGCTGGGTGAAATAAAACCTTTTATCCTCCACTCCGATGACTGTTGCCTCCCAGGTTCAGCCATTGTGGTTGGGGGGACAGAACCACCCCATCCCCCACCTCCCAATCATACTAGGCTTTGTGGAGCTAGGCTATACTCTGTAGGGTCTTGTTACCAGCGAAGCCCCAGGCTTTCTGTAGACACATTTGCTGATTGGAGTAGTTTCCTGTAAGGTTGGTAGTGGGAGGGCCAGCAACCACGATCTGCCCAGGCCGCCCTTACCAGGATCACAATGTTTTCTAAGATGGTTCAGGATGGAGGTCACCAACCATCCTGTGTTATGATGGGCAGAGGACCCTCCTGCTTTCTATTCTCAGCCACATTTCCAGCATCCTTGGTTCCATAGTCCATGAAGGGTTGGCCTGGGGTGTGGAGCAAGGGGAGGACCCTCAGCTGTCTGGGTGTCACCACCTGCTCTGGATTCTTAGGCCTGTGTTTGCCTGCCAGACCTGGTCGAGGTGGCAGATGGTCACATAAAAATAGCTCCAAAGTCCTTAATGGACCACTTCTCCAGCTGCTCTTCTGAGTGGAAGGCAGCTGAGGGTGGAGGAGGATCAACCCCAGCTAAGGCCTGAGGGTGGTGCCCAGCTGCTCTGAGTATCATCACCATGGGGCGATGAAGGCTCTACCCAGGCAGGACACCTCCGAAGCACAGGCCAGGATTTTCAACTCGGCCAACCAAGTGTGACCCCAGCTCTCCCTGGTAGAATCCCTTCTCCTCTTATGGGACTTAGACAATCCATGGAAACTGAAGGCAGTCTGGTGGCTCTCCCAGCACAAATACAGCCTGATCTATGTGCTGCTAAACTTGTTTAAAGGTATAGGGTCTGGAGCGTGATTGAAGCCTCAGCTCTCTAAACAAATGGAAATGACAAAAGAAGAAGTTGAGGGGGTAGTGAGAGGGAACACAGTGGGTAAAAGCCACTTGCCACCAAGCCTGACAATATAGAAGGAAAGAATAGACTCCCCACATATGTGCTGTGGAGTACACACACACACACACACACACACACAGAGAGAGAGAGAGAGAGAGAGAGAGAGAGAGAGAGAGAGAGAGAGAGAGAGAGAGAGAGAGAAATATAAAGGGGGGTCAGAGGTGATCAAAATGTCTGGTTGAGGCTAGGTCGCTGACCCCTCCAGCCTTTGTTTCCACATCTGAAGAACACCAACATACCTGTCTTGGACAGGATAACCATCAAAAGATGTGAACACTTGACACACCCATCGTTCTGTCTTCCCATAGATTCTGGACTACATATTTGGGAGTTAATAACAAAGGTGACTTGGAAGGGAAGGGGTTAAAGGATTGAAGGGTGAGAGCCATAGGGTGGGTGGGGGAAAGATGGTTTTTTGGATCCCTAGGCCAGCTGAGAGCTAGGGAGTGGCTGCTGCAGAATTCCAAAGAACAGCTGAGCTAGCTGGGGAGGGGTGGACTCCTGCATGAACTGAGTTAACTCTCCACACAGCCACAGTTTTAGGTTTAAAAAAAAAAAAGCCAACGAGAATTTCACAGCCCTTGTGGTGGTCAGCTTGTCCCTCTAGGCAGAGAGAATACCAGTCCCATCCCCAGAACCTGTCCAGGGGGAAAGCAGAGCTGTAAGGAGAGTAAAAACGACCACTGCCACTTGTGCCTTTGGTAGTGAACATGCCACACAACAGTATGTGAGCGTACAATTGGTCATGGGGGAGGGGAGAGAGGCAGACAGAGCCAAACGTTCCAGAACAGTCCAGGGGCAGAATGAGCTGAGAAGGAGTGGCATAAGTGACCTGGGGGGAGCTCTTGCAGAAGTTTTAGAAGTTGATGAACACACAGTCAGGCATCTGGGCAGTCTGGAGGTGGGAACCTGAACCGAGAGGCAGATACTGTGGCCATGTGGAAAGCAGGCAATAGGAAATGGGGCTTCCCCAAGGAGTGGCCCTGGTATTCCAACAAGACTCTGGCAATTCAAGATAGGGGAGCCAAGCAAAGTCTACATCCCAGGAAAACAGAGGTATACGAGTGGACCAGAATAAGACTAAAGTGGCCATTCCACAGACAACATCACTACACAAAGATGAGCACAGTCATTGTAGGCACAGATTCTGGTGTACAAAACTTTCATCAGGAAAGGGTCTTTGCTGGTGACAGGACAACTGGTCTACCACCAGTTTGGGAAACCATGGAGAGCTTGGAGAGGCAGGGCAGAGGTCATCGAGATACCCCAGATGAAATGGACTGTGGGTGCCATTCAGCCATATGGCCTGTGGTTTGTCTCAAATCTACAGATGAAGAGCCCAGCAGCAACCCACACCACTGAGACACTCAGGTCCTAGGGATCCCAGGGGTTCATAGACCCTAGGGTCCATTGGATCCTTAGGTCCATAGGTTCGGTCAGTCCTTTTCTAACTTTCCTGAAGGATCTGCTGGATTCAGACAAATAAATTCCACTGAAGCCCTCCAAGTGCTTCCTACCTGTCCCCTCACATCCATACAGGCAGCCTTCTGTGTCCACTCCTTCCTTGTTAGCAGTAATAATGTAAAGCTAATTAATTAATTAATTAATGCCTTCCATGCTGACTGGTGTGATCTTCACAGGTATGAGACTGAGGCAGGAGGATTGTGAGTTTGAGACCAGACTGAGACTATAGGAAGCCATTCTGATGCTAAGCTTCTGTTCCCCAGTTGGTTCTTGATCTATCAGTAAAGATGCCAGGGGCCAATTGTTGGGGGAAGGAAAGAGGCAGGACTTCCAGGTCCCTAGATGGGAGGCAAGGAGATGAAAAAAAAAAAAAAGAAAAGAAAAGAAAGAAAGAAAATGAGTTTTCACCACACTTTGGAGGGACAAAAGGTGGCCAGCTTTGTGAGATCTCGGGTGGATCGGCCATAGGCCACTTCTCCAGGTGGAAGGTTAGGTAACTGAGCAAATGAAGCTGAGGGCAGGTTGAGAGGTGCTGAACTAAGAGTATCTGGAAGGGCACACTAGCCAAGAAGGCTTAGAAGAGCCCAGCAATTGAGCCAATAAGGCAGGCTGAAATTGAGCAACGTGTGTGTGTGTGTGTGTGTGTGTGTGTGTGTGTGTGTGTGTCTGTGTTCTTCATTGACAGATCCAATATTCTCTGGGTGGGGGCTAGTAGCACAGTCTGCCTGGAGCTTAAGGTGGAGTAACAAAAGCAATACATTACATGATAGCATGCCTCATTTAAGGAAAAACAAAGAATGATCCCATCATTCTATTCTTCCATTTTGCTGATACACAAACATCATTGTTATTGACGAGGCACCCATGATACTTCGATTCCACTCTGTTCCGGTTAGCTTTCTCTCGATGCCATAAACACCATAACCAAAAGCAACTCGGGAAGGAAAGGGTTTATTTCCACTTACAGCTTGTCATGAAAGGAAGTCGGGACAGCTGAAGCAGAGGCCATGGAGGGGTGCTGCTTACTGGCTTGTGCCCCATGGTTTCCTTACTATGCTTTCTGATAGCACCCAGAACAACCTGCCTAGGGGCAGCACTGCCCACAGTGGACCCTCCCCCTCCATCAATCAAGAAAATGCCCCACAGACTTGCCCACTGAGATCTACCTAAACCTGACAAGCAGTCTTCACCTGTCCTTCCTTCCTGAGCCCTCTCCCCAGCCTCTGGTAACCACTATTCTGCAGTCTGTGTCTTATAATTATATATATACATATATAATTTTTTTTCAGTGATGGGAACTAAAATAATGGTCTTGGGTGTGCTAGACACATACTGTAAGGCAGAGCTGCATTCCTGGCCCAACAGCTGAGAATTACTTTTTATCTGTTTCAGATGTTCCCAACAGCGCCTAAGGATGCCCATTAGCACCTAGCACTGGGGCTACAATGTTGCAAGCACTCCTATTCCTGGAAGAAAAGAGTGAGCAGATGGTGAATCATTATTAAACACTAAAAATAGTAATTTATCATGAAAAGAGGTGTGCCTCGCTCACAGGGCCCTGACCATCAACCTTCTACAAAAAAAAAAAAAAAAAAAAAAAGGCCTTTGAGCTCTGGGTCCTGTTTGTGAGGGACCCAGTAGGAGGTAGGGCTCAGGAGCCTCTGGAAACACCAGTCGTAGGGTGCCTCTCCCTTTCTTCTCCTCCCCTCTCTCTTCTCACTCCTAGCTAGAAGAATAAACAGAACACTTACTGTTTCTTCTGTCATCTTGGGTAGGAACATATTTAATTGCAAATTTTAAGGGTTTGAGAACATATCTCATATCTCTATGTCATACACACAAGGGTACATTGTCCTTCACAGACAATGTGGTCTTCAAAAAAAATTTTTTTATTCATTTAGTATATGTGTGTGTGTGTGTGTGTGTGTGTATACAAGAAGGGGGTCTCATGAAGGAGCAGGAAAGGCCCACCATTGCCTGAGATCTGCCAATGAAGCCCAGGACATCTGGGCTCAGGACTCCTCACACGTCCATGTGCCACAGAGGGAAAACTGAGGCTTGGAGGTTCTATGGCTAGTTAGGGTAGTTAGGGGTCTCTTAAGGAGTGCTCTCAGTATTCTCTCACCTTGGTCAGGACTCTTCTTCCAAGCCACACTACAGACTGGCGTTGGATTTGGGAAAGCCACTGGCTGCAGTCCCGTATGAACACCACTCCTCCACACTCACGACCTAACTCAGAAACACTCGGTTACCTTCCGGAGGCAGCAAGTCTCCTGTGTCACAGGCTGGATTTGCTGCAGCCTCTCTCTGCACATTATGTGACTCCCCCCTGGGGACGTGCACGGATGTCTGTCCTACCTCCAGGTAGGACACTGAGAGACCAGAGAAGTTACTTTATCCAAGTCCAGCTTGCTGAACCGGTGAGTTTATTGGGGTCACATAGAGGAGCATGGGTAACTCAGGCAGCTACATCATCAAAAGGCTCAGCGTGGGTACAACTCACTTGAGACCCATTCTGAAGGGCAGGGCTCCCCTCCAGCATCCACCCCCATCATTTATGAAAGAGATATGAGCCTCTGCTTTCCTGGAAACAGGAAAGTGGGGACTGGGGGGTTCAGCTGGAGGAGGCAGTTCAATGGTTGTACAAATGCCAGGATCTAATAACAGTGCATCTCCTCGCTTAACCTTGCTGAGGGTAGATTTTAAAGTATACGTCTCCATACAAAGATGGTGTGTAGTAATACATATTAATTTACTTGATCTGATCATTTTGTGATGTATACAAATATCAAGGCAAATAAAATATGTGATTAGGCCGGGCAGTGGTGGTGCACGCCTTTAATCCCAGCACTNGGGAGGCAGAGGCAGGNGGATTTCTGAGTTCGAGGCCAGCCTGGTCTACAAAGTGAGTTCCAGGACAGCTAGGGCTACACAGAGAAACCCTGTCTCGAAAAATAAAAAATAAAAAAAAATAAAAAATAAAAAAAGAAACTAAAGATCCTTGAAAGGAAAAATCCTTTAATATAGAACTGGTACACTGAGGGTACAGCTCTTTGGTAACATGTGCCCAGCATACCTGAGGCCCTAGTTTTATCCCTAGTATGGCAAAAAAAGTAAAACAAGGCTGAAAGAAAGAGCTGAGTGTGGTGGTGCCGGCTTGTAATCCCAGCATTTAGGAGGCTGAGCCAGGAGGGTCTTCAGTTTGAGGCCAGGCTGAGATGAGGTGGGTGGTAAGGAGTAAGTTTGTAACATCTCAGGTACCCACAGCAGGCAGCTGCGGGGGTTGGAGGGAGCGCCATATGTGACTGGGTATGTCTTGGCAGATGCCCATTAGTCACAGGATGTGACCAGGAGCCATTCAGAGGTCATCTGGCCTTATTCACAGGCTGATGTGGAAACTGGTTTTCTCTACACCCAGAACGTCCAGAATTCAGAATAAAAGGAACTGTACATGTTGAAGCTCCTTTTCCAAGTTTGGCAAACCTCACATGAGACTTCCTCTGGTACAAACCAGAAATATGTTCTAATTGGACCTCCCGAACCTGGGTGGACTCTTGCCCTCTCGTGTAGCAAAGATAGGATCTTGTTTGTCTCTTGTCCTGTGCAAAAGTATTCTGATGGGAGAGTCGGGAGAGCTGTGGCCTGTTCCCTGAGCATAACATTGTCCAAATGACCTGGGAGATGGTGGTACACACCTTCAATTCAGGAGGCAGAGGCAGGCAGATCTCTGAGCTCAAGGTCAGCCTCGTGTGTAGAGCCAGGGCTACATAAAGAAAACTTGTCTCAAAATAACCAAACAGAACAAAAAACCAACAAAACAAAACAAAACAACAACAACAACAAAAATAAATAAATAAATAAATAAAAACCACTTTCCAGAATGAACCCAAACTTAAGACCCATGGGTGTGGAGTGGGGGAAATACTGCTTACCTGTGACTGTGCAGTGAAGCCCCTGCCTCCTCCCTGGTTAATAGCACAGTGGGAGAACTGTAGTTGACAACAATCAGATATTTCACAATAGCTAACAGGATGTGGCTGTCCCAACAGAAAGAAATAATATATGTTTGTCTTAATTACTTTTCTATTGCTGATGATAAGACATCATGACTGGGCTGGAGAGATGGCTCAGTGGTTAAGAGCACTGGCTGCTCTTCCAGAGGTCCTGAGTTCAATTCCCAGCAACCACATGATGGTTCACAACCATCTATAATGGGATCTGATGCCCTCTTCTGGTGTGTCCGAAAACAGCTACAATGTACTCATGTACATTAAATAAATAAATGTGTTGTGTTTTTTTTTTTTTAAAAGACACTATGACCAAGGCACAATTTATACACAAAGCATTTAAATCGGGTCTTACAGCTTCAGAGGGTTAGAATCTATGGCAGGAAGAATGGCAGCTTGGCAGCAGGCAGGCATGGTGTTGTAACAGTAGCTGAGAGCTCCCATCCTGAGCAACATCCCTGATGCAGAGAAGGAGAGAGGGAGGGAAAAGGGCAGGGAGTGTGAGAGGGGAAAGAGAGAGAGAGAGAGAGAGAGAGAGAGAGAGAGAGAGAGAGAGAGAGAGAGAGAGAGAGAGAGCTTTTAACAAGGCCAAGATTCCTAATCCTTCCCAAACAATTCCATCCCAGTATTCAAATCCCATCCCAGTATTCAAGTGCACAAATTGAACTCACAGAGGCCATTGTCAGTCAAACTACCACAGTGTCTGAGGCTCAGTTACTCCACAGGACTGTCACACCTTGTGTGCAGGCACTGAAATGCCATGCTGTGGCCCATAAATATGTGCAATTATTGTGTCACATATGTATATGACATATACTTCCATAAGCACACACATATGTATACATATACAATTTTCAATGAAAACTTTTCTTTGGAAGATGTGGTGTTCGGGGACCCAGTAAGGAGGAGAGTGGGTCCCAGTCAGAACGTACAGTCTGTTGGCCAGGAGTCTTCGAGTTTGTTTAGAAGATACTTGAACTAGGTAGGTTTCCAGGTGTAAACGATGCCTGAATAAAGCTGTCAGACATCAGCTCAGGAGGGTGTGGCAATCCCCATAAACCCAGATGGATCTGGGCCTAGTTCTTAGTGGGGAGACCGAAAAGGGTGAACTGCCTGGAGTGTGGTTTAAGGCAATTATAGTGAGTTCAAAAATAAATAAACAAACCAAGATAAAGTAAAGAGAAAATGTAGATATACGTAGCACATACTAAGAATAAGACTCTGTCAGAGACAACATTTTATTTATTTTTTATTTTTTGGTTTTTCGAGACAGGGTTTTTCTGTGTAGTCCTGGCTGTCCTAGAACTCACTCTGTAGACCAGGCTGGCCTCAAACTCAGAAATTCGCCTGCCTCTGCCTCCCGAGCGCTGGGATTAAAGGCGTGTGCCACCATGCCCAGCTCAGAGACAATGTTTTCCCCACTGGCGAACTCACAAGTCATCACTGCTAAGCCTTGTGTGAGCTTAGATGTCTGTCAGCATGCGGATGGAGGAAGAAAATGAGGGTCATATGGACAGCGGAATTTATTCGACCATAAAGAAAAAATGAGACCATGGCATTGTTGGGGAAATATGTGACTAGAGATGGCTAAATGAGATAAGCCAGACAGAAAGGCAAATACTGTGTTTTCTCTTATATGTAGGCTCTAGATTTAAAGTGTGTCTGTATGTGTTTGTGTGAGTGTCTGTGTGTGTGAGTGTCTGTGTGTGTGTGTCTGTGTGTGTGTTTGTGTGTGTCTGTGTATCTGTGTGTGTGTGTGTGTGTCTGTGTGTGTCTGTGTGTGTGTGCACACGGTGTGCCACAGCACATGTGTGGAGATCAGAAGACGACCTTAGGTGTTGGTCCTTGCCTTCCTTCCAGCGTGTTTGAGACAGAGTCCCTGCGCTGTGTGATGCTGTCTATGCTAGACTTGCTGGCCAGGAAGTCTCCACACTCACAGTAGGACCATGGGACCACGGCATCACTGTACTGGTTTTGCATGGGATTTAGAGGACTCAGATCCTCTGTGGGCTTGCATAGTGAGCACTTTATTCACTATTGTAGAAATAATAAATGTTGGTGGCAGGTTCATTACCCACCTCAATGGTTTATGTTCCTAAACAAAACACACACAACCTTTATATTTTACTATACCTTAAACAAGTTTTAAATTTTACAACACAATAGCTGGGCTACTGCCTAACCTCCATGCAGTTAATCCCGAGTTAGTGCTTACTAATTCTTTGTTCTGTCTTGGCTGTCCTGGACCCGGTTGGGCACCCTCTGGGCTGAGCTCTTCAGGCTCCTTCCCATGGTGGCCATGCCTCTCTGTCCTCCACTCTTCTCAGGCTCTCCTCTCCTCCACACTCTCCCAACATGAAGGGTGTCTTCTTTCTTCTTCCTCCTCTTGGTCCCAAGGCCAGGAATCCTAAAATCACTTCTGTCTGTTCTCCCCAGCTATTGGCTGTTGGCATCTTTATTTGCCAATCAGAACTAAGTGGGGTGGGCAGGTTCCCAGAAGTTACATGCAGACCCTCTTGAATAAGCAGGTTTTTGGGAAACATAATTAGTATTTGTTATACAAGTAGTTACAATCTCTCCAATTCACTGAGTCATCTCCTTAGCTTTAGATCTCTTTCTCCTCCTTCTTCTTCTCCTCCTCCTCCTCCTCCTCCTCCTCCTTCTCCTCCCCCTCCTCCTCCTTTCCCTCCCCCTCCTCCTCCTTTCCCTCCCCCTCCTTCTCCTCTCCCTCCTCCTTCCTCCTCCTCCCCCACCTCCTCCTCTCCCTCCTCCTTCCTCCTCCTCCTCCTCCTCCTCCTCCTCTGCCTTCTCCTTGAGATTGAGGTAAGTGATAAAGTGTCCTGGAAGGAACATGCACCTTGTCTTAGTGTGGGAGTTGGAGTTAATCTGACCCGGCGTGGGTTTTTAGCCCCACTCTGCCTCCTGAGTTTAAAGGTATGGGTCACTCACCCAGATTTACCAATAGTTACTTTTTAACATTTATTGAACATTGATGCTTTATTGAAGCCAAGAGGCAGAGGCAGATTCCTGAGAGTTTTAGGCCAGCCAGAGTTACATGGTGAGACCCTGTCTCAAAAAAGAGCTTTGATGAGCTACAACTGACCTACCATGTATCTGCTCATTTGAAGGGATCAATTCGATGGACAGACACAGATCAGTAACCCCAGCCCACAATCTATCTTTGGACATTTTCACCACTTAGAAAGAAACCCACTCCCTTAGAAATCCATTCACTATCTCTCCCTCCTTCCCTCCCTCCCTCCCTCCCCGGACCTGACAAACATTACTCCACTCTCTGCCATTGCACAGGAATAGAACCACACAGTCTCTGCACAGCAGGCCCCCCTAGGTTTATCTACCTCGATGCACACACTACTCCTCCATGCTTGTTTCCAAGTCAGTTTGTAACATCCTCACATTCTGCCATGTGTGAGAAACTATCATGTGTGGGCCCTACTCCAGCCTGCTTTCACATCCTTGCATGACTGGGCCCATGGTACTCCGTTAGCCTCAGATAAAGGCTCCCAGATACATTCCTGTCTATTCATGCCGTACCACCCCTGGTCAGGTTGGCCAAGCCTGGGCCTGAACCTGAGACTTGGCTTTCCCCCACTTCCATTTTTCTTCCAGAGCAGTGATGTTCCTCCTGGTTCCTATGGGCCTGTTTCCACCCCAATAACGTGGTCCTTCCTGGGTACCACATCCTACCCACTTTATCTGGAAGGAAGGCCCTAAAATAGGGGCTGCCATGAGTGTCCAGATTCTGGACTTTCCAGGAACTCTGAACAGGTCCCATGAAATTGTTCCAAGAACCTGTTAGAGTTTTAGCTACCATTCGTAATCTTTTGTTTGTTTGGTTGGTTGCTTGATTGGTTTTTTTGTTTTTTGGGGGGTTTTTTTTGGTTTACTTGGAGTTTTTGTTTTTGTTTTTTGTTTTATGTCATTGTTGTTTTGTTTCATTCGTTTGTTTGATTGCTCTCTCCCTACCTTGGCATGAGAGAAGCAGCCTGTGTTCCTCTCTCCAGGGACGGCTTGGTCAGCCCCCCTTAGAACTCAGTGTAAACCCCATACTCACCAGACAGTCGCTGCTGCCATCTTTCCAGTCTGCGGAGCTCTTGGACACACCTACTCAGTCTAGGGTCTGTCTCAGGCATCTCTGCAGTCCCTGAGCCGAGGGCAGTTCAGTTCGTGGTGTGCAGTAGACACAGTAATGTGTGCAGCTGTAAGAGAGACTTTTAAGGGAGAGATAAATCAGTGGTGTCTAGACAAGGATGGACATCCCTTAATACTTAGCTCACTATGCTAGGGACACAGAGGCTCTGTCCAGCACAGCTGGCCAGTTTAGTTTCCAGATGATATACTACGAAGGTCTGTCTTAGTTAGGGTTACTGTTGCTGTGATGGAACACTATGAACAAAAGTAACTTGGGGAGGAACTGTTTTGTTTGGCTTACAAATCCTGAATCACAACCCATTGAGGGAATCCAAGACAGGAATTCACACAGGGCAGGAACCTGGAGGCAGGAGCCGATGCAGAGGGGTGCTGCTTGCTGATTTGTGCCACGTTGCTTACTCAGCCTGTTTCCTTACAGAACCCAGGACCACCAGCCCAGAGGTGGCCCCACCCACAATGGGCTGGGCCATCTCCCATCAATCACTAATTAAGAAAATGTTCTACAGGCTTACCCACAGCCCAGTCTTATGGTCAAGGCATTTTTTTTTTCAGCTGAAGCTCCCTTCTCTCAGATAACTAGAGCTTGTGTCGAGTTGACATAAAACTAACAGACATGGTTTTTTGAAATAATCAAGATGGAGAAAACGAATAGCCCAGTGAAGAGGGCTGCACAGCTTGTCACAGTTTAAGCAAATTATAATCTCAGTCTCCATCGCTGTCTGAAAGGAAAGATGTCTGAGATGCTTAGATCCAGGGTTTGAAAACCCCATGAACAGCTTTGACTTACTGACCTAACCCAGAGGAACCAGGACCTTGGGTGGAGGAGACAGGAGACAGGAGACACCAGGGCTGGAGTGGTAGAACCAGCTGCAGCCCCTTGCAGTTCAGACAGGCCTCCCAGGATTCCTGTCTCCATGCTTCTCCAACACATTTTCTACAGAACAAATAGTTGGCAAGACTTGTCCTGTGTGATGGGTCTCTCACAACTTCCTTTGAAGGGACTACTGACTTAGGAAGGGGTGTCATTTGATGTACAGGGACAAATGTCTACCTAATATTCAAATAGATCCCAAGGACCCAAGCAGAGATGCTACAGCAAAGGCAATACTCTTTGGGGTCTAACCTCATCCAGCAAATAATTCAGAGTACTGTATCTGAAATTTCCAAATGCCAGCCTGGCCTTTCTGTGTGTCATGAGGGGCATACTTATCAAAATGTGAAGATAGGCCATGCTACATGAAACTGAAACAGTTTTCAAATACATTCGTATGAAGTGCGTATCTCCAACTGTCCAGCTGTATTCTAACTGTCCCTACTTGTATTCTGTTTTTGCCACCACTGAGCTATAGACATGACTATCTGCAGCACACCTACAGGGCACGGTTTTGTCTAATTTGCAGTGTACAGACAGAGGGCTGAGACATCTGGGGGTTCCCTGCAGCAGAGAACCCATGCTGTGTTTCCTTGTCTCCCAGAGCATCTTGCAGTGTTCCGGGCTCCTCATCTGCGACCCTCCTCTATTCCCTCAGCCCGTGAGCTTTGGTTGGCTTTTTAGTTCCTATACATAAAGGAATTGGAACCAAGGAAATGCTTTTTTTGTTTTGTTTTGGTTTGGTTTGGTTTTTTGTTTGTTTGTTTGTTTGTTTGTTTTTCGAGACAGGGTTTCTCTGTGTAGCCCTGGCTGTCCTGGAACTCACTCTGTAGACCAGGCTGGCCTCAAACTCAGAAATCTGCCTGCCACTGCCTCCCAAGTGCTGGGATTAAAGGTGTGCGCCACCATGTCCGGCTAGGAAATGCTTTTACAACGAGCTGAACACAGTCCACACTAGCCAATTTATAGGCCACCTTTGTAAACTTTAGTCCCATTTGTAACCAGGTCATCTCAGGCCATTGGCCTTGAAATGTGCCATATTTATGTCCACACACTCACTGACATTGGTTCAAATGACATGTGGTGGGATTTGAGGACTTGCAGAGAATTAAGCTTGGATAATGATTTATGGAAGGCACAATGTACCAGACATACACCTGCTGCCCCTTCGCAGTAGGCCAGGGTCTGAGTCACAGCCACTACTGCCCTTGACCCAGATAAGAGCCCTTGGGCTGCCTCCCCAATGTATTAACTGCTCTAGACTGTGCTGTGGCCCCAGACCTGGAATTCCTGAACCTTCTGCATTCCAGGTCTCTTGAATCCCGGTGGCCTGAGGATGGTCTCTGTGGGTGTGTGGGTGATAGGATGACCTTGGGTTGGATGTAGGAGGGTCACTATAATGGGAGGGACCCTTCCCAGTGTGGGGGAGTTGGGGGTGGGACAAAGGGAGATGAGACTGCAGGTAAGATACCAACGACATCCCACTGTCTCTCCCTGATAAGATCCAAGGATGCTTAGAGTTCTAAATTTGCAACTGACTTTCCAGACACCAAACCAGGTTTGTGTGATGTGTGCACGTGCGTGTACCCTGGAGGATATGTGCACATGAGTGTGTGTATGCAGGGGAGTGAGCCCCAAGCCTCTTTAATGCAAAGCACACATTCTGCTTAAGCTATGTTCCTACACTATCCTGGGCAAGCCTCAGACCTAGGGTAGAGTTGTCAGGAAGGTGATGTGTCTGAGCTGGCCCCGTTTTTCTCATCTGCTAGAACACCTACTAGTATTATGATAAGCCCATGAATTCTGAACAAAAACATCTGGCAATAGGTCTCATTATTTTCTTACCACGGTGTGGGGGACAGGGTGGGGGAGGGGGAAAACTCTAGAAACTTCATTAAGTCACGCTATTCCTTATTGAATCCTGGTCTCTGTGGTAGAGTTCCTGGAGTCACCCCGGCACCCACTTTCTAGCCCCAACAGGAAACCACAGGCTCAGATCATAGCCCGAGGACCACCTTGTAGTAAAAGTGGGTGGTGTCCTTTAAACTACTCAAGAACTGAAGATAAAGAGCAGACACCACCACCACCCCCAGAACTGCACAGCTCCTCCACGGCCTCTTCCTACCCTAGACTCCTCACCGAGCAGAAGGAAAGGGTAGCATTTACTGGGAGTCGCTAATTACATTGAGCCAAGGCAAGCCGAGGCTGCTGAGATAGTTGAATGCCCCGTATGCGGAGCTGGATAGGTTCAGGCTTGTGGTTCCGGGGCACCTGGGTAAGGTTGTGGCCTCTTCTCAGCTTCTCCAGGAATATTACTGGAGAGCTCTGCTCTGGGAGGTCTAACGCAGGAGAACTGTGCTAGGGTGATGGAGGGGGGGGAGGGGAAGATCCCGTGGGCCAAACAATACCCAAATTTGGAAACATTTGAAAAGCTCTAGAAGAAAAATGTTTTTGAATGTCTTTTGCCCCCTTTCAAGGACAAGTAAATACATTGTCTCAGGGTAACTGTTGCTGTGATGGACCAAAATGCTTTTTTTGTTTTGTTTGTTTTTTTCAAGACAGGGCTTCTCTGTGTAGCCCTGGCTGTCCTGGAACTCACTTTGTAGACCAGGCTGGCCTCGAACTCAGAAATTCACCTGCCTCTGCCTTCCAGGTGCTGGAATTAAAGGTGTGCGCCACCACCGCCAGGCTGCATTTATTTTGAGAACAGCTGGGAATCTCTGATGGCTGCATAGGCTACAGGTGGCAAAGAATCCCAGCATCTGAGAGCCAGGCAGGTGCCTCCAGGAGAAGCCTTTCATTTAACAAAAGAGGAAAGTGAAGCCCGAAGTATTAACATCAGAAAGGAAAAGCGAGTGGTTTGTTTCAGGCATCACCCAGGGCTGATTCCTCTCGGGGTCCCTAAGGATTCCCTGATTTCCACCTGCTGGTGTTTCCCACTGGCATTGGGTGAGATCCTTGCCTCCCATGGGCTTCTAAGAAGAGGCTGCCTGCTGGAGGGGCGGGGGATAGCCTCCCAGGATGGAATGCCCAGCAGTGGCAAAGTTGCTGAGGTCAAGACCTGACTGGAAGCCATCATACAAGAAACTTGGGGCCTTGGGCATCATAGTTGTCTCCGAGTAGCCCCTTGCCTCCGCTGAGGCTACAAAGACGGGCTGTTTGTGGTCACTTTCTTCTGGTCCTCTCTCCAGCAGCACTGCGCCTGTGTACTTGTGCCCCTCCCTCATGACAGCGCTCAGTTCTGTTTTGCTTTTTTTTTTTTTTTTTTTTTCAAAAGTTGAGGGGGTGAGGGTGGGAGCGAGCGAGCGAGCGAGCGAGCCCTGCCCGAGAGAGCAAGCGCTTTCCAACATTGTTGGGAGGCTGCGTGGATGAGGGTGTTGCTAGTCAAACGCAGCGGTGAAGTCACTTTATGGATGGGGCTGGAGAGGCAGGCAGAGAGGTGCAAGCTAAATACGCGTGCCTAGGGTAGTGAGACAACCTGAAATAATCCACGTCGGGTCCCAAAGACCGCCTTCCACTCGCAGGGTTATGGGTGGCTCTCCCAGCTCTCGTGGGAGCGTTGTAACTCACCCTGTGACAGATGACCAATACCCTGGGTACTAACAGCACCGTGGAGCAGTGAGAGTCTAGGGTTTCCCTTCCCTCCTCCTCTGGAGTCCCCTCCAGTCCACCCTGTTCTTCCCTGCCCGACGCCCAGGGTTCCAGCTGTCAGGACCACGAGCCGGGCTTGGGATCCGCCCGCTAGCCTTTGGGCGGGGACTGCAAGCGGGACAGCCAGCTGCCATTGGAGGGGAAGGCGAGGGCGGAGGGGCCGAGCAGGGTCAAGTCCCGGGAGCGCGCGGCCGGCCGCAGTCACGCCGCAGTCGGGAGAGCCAGCGCCTGAGCGCAGACGCGCCCGCCATGAGGGAGATTGTGCACATCCAGGCGGGCCAGTGCGGGAACCAGATCGGTACCAAGGTGGGTCCGGGCGCGCTTTTCGTTCCTGCGGGTGGGTGGTTAGCGTCGCCAGCCTCGGAGGACCCAACCTTGCTTCTCCGACCCAGGCTGACCCTGCCACTTCTGGGAGAGCAAGTCCCGGAGAGCCTGCCCTGTGTCCCTGAGGGCAGACTCAGTGATCCGATCCAGAGAGTGGGCCAGCTGGCCCTCGGGATCCGGCTCGAAGTAGACCACGGTCCCAGCTGTGGGTTCCAGAGGGTGCGCCCTGGGGCCCGACTCAGAGAGTGGGCCATCGGTCCCGAAGGGTGCGTCCTCGAGAACTGGCCCCGGGGACTGAGATCCAGCGGCGACCTGGCGGAGAGAATGAGCCATGGTTCTCAGGGGGCTGACTCAGGGTTCGACCCAGGGTTTGCGCCCTAGTCTGAGGACTCGGGAAGCGGGTCACAGGTCCGGGTGCGGGTGGCGGGGACTTCTCAGGCTCCCAGTCTGACTCTCTGTCCCTTCGCCGTCCCCTCGCAAGTTTTGGGAAGTGATCAGTGATGAGCATGGTATCGACCAGGCCGGAGGCTACGTGGGCGACTCAGCGCTGCAGCTGGAGAGGATCAGCGTCTACTACAATGAGTCATCCTGTGAGTCGCGCGGCTTCGGGCTGTCCCCCCCACTCCCCCCCCCCCCGGCCTCCGGCGCCGGCACCTGGCCTTTCCCGGCTGCCTTTCCGGCATGCCCTGACAGGACCCGACCGTACCCTGCCGGGACCCGGGCTGGACCCGGAGCGGAGAGGCTCGCGGGATGCGGTCTTGGCGCCGGGAGAGTTTGCTCAGAAAAAAGTTAGGGCGGGATGGAGCTGGATGCCCGGCCACTCCCTCACTCCCCCTGGAGCGGGAAGCCCGCCCCAGGGCTGTTCAAACTGTGGGATCTGGCCTATCCCGAAGGCTTGAACCAAGCCATCCGTTGAGGTTATGAAATAATCTCATCATTCCCAGGCCATCCTTTTCTTAAGCTTTTAAAGAATGGACCAGAACAATCGAATGGAATGGAATTTCAAAGGCATCTTTTATTAAGGATGCTGAGCTTAAAGTTTGAGGAACACTCGTTTAAGTGATTTTTCTGGTCCTTCACTTAAAGTTATATTCATTGTACGCCAAAACTGTAGACAGCTCTGAGTAATTAATGGGGGATTAGTAAAATTCTAGACTCTGGGTAATCCCAGTTTGGGAATAATAGCACCTCTGTCCTCTGAAAGCTAGTTTATAGGCAGGTTTTATAAAAGTGGGACACACACCTCACAAACCAACGAAATCCCAGGGCACAGAAAGAACACCGAGAAATGGCATGTGCAGACGCTCCCATGGAATGACATTGAAAGCGCTTCCAAGACGCTCTCTGGAGTCACCAGATTTTTAGAGTTACTTCCCACCTGTTCACCCAGAACTGGCAAGGGCGGTAGATATGAATCATGGGATATTGCTCATATAAGTAGACCTGAAACACATGGAAGTTCTAGGCAGCTCTTAAGAGAAACGCCAGTGTTCACTGCACTTCCTCTTATTCACCGGGTGACATTTGTTGACCCTTTCCTCAACTTGGTCCTGTGCAGAGCCAAGCAGGATGTGGTGGAACTCCAGTTCCTGCAAAGCCCATCCTCACGGGATGGGAACTACAGCTTGCCCTGGTGTCGTGCTGTGCTACAAAGGCACAGTCTACTCAAATGACCGAAGAACTCATTTGAGTCTGAAGAAAAGGGACACAGAACCCCTGGGCTGGCACCTGGGAGGAGCTACTCAGACAGCTTTGGGGTGTGTGTGTGTGTGTGTGTGTGTGTATGTATGTATGTATGGGAATGTCCATAGGACAGGTGCCAAAAAGCAGACGGAAGGCCAGACTGTTGCCACAGATCTTGTTTATTTCTCTGAAGCTAGAGTAGTGCAGTTGTCTTAACAGGAGTGTTGGAGGTGAACTGGGAAATACAGTGGACACGAAGCAGGCAGGAGTGTTGATTTCCCATTAGTCCCGCCTAGAACCTGTGATAGAGAAACTTGCAATACCCTCTCTGAAAGGACACTGGTTATCCCTGCCAGGCAGCTCTGGCCTGGTGGGACTTGCTGAGTCGACTTTTCCAGAAACCTGGAAGTGAACTCTGGTGGGCTTTTTCCCTCTCCAGCTAAGAAGTACGTACCCAGGGCCGCCCTGGTGGACTTGGAGCCTGGCACCATGGACAGCGTGAGGTCTGGGCCTTTTGGGCAACTCTTCCGGCCTGACAACTTCATCTTCGGTAGGTTCCACCTACTGGCTTGCTTGTGTTTGTTTCCTTTTTATGTATTTGTCGTGGTACCAGGGGTTGGGTTGGGACTGTCCACTTGTGGCACTTTGTAGGTAACGTTTAAACGTTTTCAGATTTTGGAGTCTTTTTGAATTTTCAGGTTAGGGATGCTGAGCCACGCTTGTGAGAGGCAGAGTATATCCCAGAGAAGTGGGCCGATCCTAAGGATGATTCCTGGTCTAGGGGCACTACAGAGATGGAATGTTTTGAAATCTCTTCATCTCGGCCCCTTCTTCAGAAGGTCCCAGGCAGATAGCAATTCTGAGAGGAAGGAAGGAAAACACCAGTGTTTCCTATGAGGCTAAGTAGTTTTTTGTTTTGTTTTGTTTTTTAAGATTTATTTGTTATTTTATCTAAGTACACTGTCGCTGTCTTCAGATACACCAGAAGAGGGCATCAGATCTCATTACAGATGGTTGTGAGCCACCATGTGGTTGCTGGGGTTTGAACTCAGGACCTTTGGAAGAGCAGTCGGTGCTCTTAACCACTGAGCCATCTCTCCAGTCCGAGGCTAAGTAGTTTTACTAAACATAATGAAAAAGTTATAGATCAAAATGGCTTAAACTATCAAGGCAAAATTCCAAATCTCACTGTATTTAAAACAAAACAAGACAGAAGAGCACTCTGTGGCATGTCATAGCACACAACCCTTTTGGTTTTTTGTTTGTTTTTGTTTTTGTTTGTTCTGTTTTCCTGAGACAGGGTTTCTCTGTGTAGCCCTGGCTGTCTTGGAACTCACTTCGTAGACCAGGCTGACCTCGAACTCAGAAATGCACCTGCCTCTGCCTCCCAAGTGCTGGAATTAAAAGCATGTGCCACCACCGCCCGGCTACACATAACACTTCTGTACCTCCAGCATTGGGGAGGCAGAGGCAGGTGGATCTCTGTGAGTTTGAGGTCAGCCTGGACTACATAGTGAGATTCAGGTCAGCCAGAAATAGACTTGGCTGGCGGTGGTGGCGCATTCCTTTAATTCCAGCACTTGGGAGGCAGAGACAGGCAGACTTCTGAGTTCGAGGCCAGCCTGGTCTACAAGGTGATTTCCAGGACAGCCAGGACTACACAGAGAAACCCTGTCTCGAAAAAAACAAACAAACAAACAGAAATAGTGAGACTCTTTTTTAAGGAGGAGGAGGAAGAGAAGAAGAATTATGATATTTATTATAATTATTATATTAATATATTGTGATACTGAGCCCGAGCAGATATGGGGTCACAGCCACCAGTGTTCTGGCCCATGCCTTTGCTGCACAACTGTGGCCTTGCTGTTTAACCTGCACTGGGACTCTCTAGTCCTTAGTGAGACGGAATCAAATGGTTAGGTGTGCAGAGGGTCACAGCAATGCTCCCCGTGGGAACTGCAATCTTGCCTCCTACAAAGCTTCCGTGCCTGGTTCTGTTCCGAAGAAAGAAAAAGGTTGTGTACTGATTCCTGTAATCCCGGCACTCAGAGGTGTAGGCAGGAGGATCAAGAGTTCACAGCCCTTTCCCGCTACATAGGATGCTCGAGGCCAACCTAGAGCTACATAAGACCCTGTCTTAGAAACAAGAAAGACAGAAAAAGACCCGCCTTGGCTGCCACTGCTGTCACAGCAGGGAAGGGGACCGGCTTTATACGGATCAGTCCTGAACAGCTTTTGGTTAGTAGCTCCTGTGGGGCTTGGCAGGGACTCTTCTGGGCCTGCGCTGTGAGCATCTGAGGTGAGGTAATGGCTGTGTAGAAAGCACTTGCCTCAGAAGCCTGACCAGGACCAGGATCAAGTCCCTGAGCCCACATAGAGCTAGGTGTGGCAGCACAGGTCTGTCCCAGCCTCTCACAGATGAGAGGACTTAGAAGTTCACAGGCAGGGAGCCGGGGCTAGGAAGCACTGAGTGAAAGACCTTATCAACCTCTGGCTTGTACCCAGGTGTGCACGTGCACACACACACACACACACACACAGAAGAAAATGGCATTTGGCATTTAAAACTGTTCCCAAACTTTCTTGTACCTTTATGCATTCTCTTTCCCTTTTAAATATTTTTTTTCAAATGTAATACACAAATATACATTTAGGAAAAATTTCATGCATATGAGTGCTCTGATCTCATGCACACATGCACACCAGAAGAGGGTATCAGATCCCATTACAGATGGTTGTAAGCTACCATGTGGTTGCTGGAAATTGAACTTGGGTCCTCTGGAAGAGCAGGCAGTGTTCTCATAACTGCTGAGCCATCTCTCCACACACACACACACACATACACACACACACACACACACACACACACACCCTTCATATATTTATAATATTTATTTAAATAGGGTCTCACTGTGTAACTCTGACTGACCTGGAACTTGAATATACTACCATAATAGGCTTTTCTTTTTTATTTTCTATTTGTGTGTGTGTGTGTATACCCACAAAAGTCTGAAGGTGTTAAATCGTCTGGAGCTGGAGCTTCTAGGCGTGTGTGCGAACCATGGTACAAGGAACTGAAGCTGTGTCTGCTGGCAGAGCAACAGTAGGTGTTCTCAACCACTGAGCCATCTCTGCAGCCCTCACCCACTCCCTGTTAAGAATTAATTACATGGGATGGTATAATTAAAGGTGGTGCACACCTTTAATCCTAGCACTTGGGAGGCAGAGGCAGGTGAATCTCTATGAGTTTGAGGCCAGTCTGGTCTGCAGAGTGAACTCCAACAGCCAAGGCTAGACAGAAAAACCCTATCTTGAAAAACTAAAAAAAAGAAAAGAAAAAAAAAAGAATTTATTTATTTGAAGTAGGGTCTCACTATGTAGTCCTGGCTTGCCTGGAACTTTCTGTGTCAATCAAGATGACTTCAAATTCAGAGACCTGCCTGGCTGCCTCTGCCTCTCAAGAGCTACGATTAAAGGTTGTGTGACACCATGCTCACTGCAGAATGTTTAAACATTTAACAAGTCCTGACATAAAAATTCTTTCATTGTAATTTAACAAGTTGGACACTATTTTTAATTGAGAATTGTGATTTATTTAAGATAACCTGGGTGTGGTGGTCATAACTGTACCTTTAGCACCCAGAAGGCTGAAGCAGGGTGGTCACTGGATTCAAGGACAGCCTGGTCTATATAGTGTGACTTGAGGGGACCCTGGGCTACCGAACAAAACTTCGTCTTTATAAAAAGAAAATCCTCACTTGTGGGAAATGCCTATTACTCAGATTTCCCTTTGTGATGGCTATACTGACAGTGAGCAGAGTTTATGGGCTCTGGGGCTCTGAACTCATGTCCTCCTTTGGAACTGTTTAAATTACAGCTGACTCATGGATGGTTCATCTCGGCTGGTTCACAGCCTTTAGCTGGCTTTGGTAGATTAGAACAGAGCATTGTCAGGCAGGGCTCAGCTGGTGGAAGGGTGTGAGGGAGGGCCCTTCCTCAGCCCCAAAAGACTGAATCAGTAAGCTGGTGCCATCTCAGTTCTGGATGTAGTTTGGAATGGCACACGCCTTTTGTCCCAGTACTTGGGAGGCAGAGGCAGGTGAATCTCTGTGAGTTCAAGGCCAGCCTGGTCTACCTAGTGAGCTCCAGGACAGCCAGGGCTACACAGAGAGACTCTGATTCAGGCCAAAAACAAAAACAAACAAACAAACAAAAAAAAAACAACAAAAAAACCAGCAATGGCATTAGTAATATATAGTTTTAAAAAAGTGAGAGTTCCCAATGACATGATCATACTCTCATTCTTAATTGCTGGGTACATAGCACCCCTGCCAAGGAGACTGTGGGAAGGCAGCTAAGCGCCAGACAGGCTGTTTCCTTAAAGCCTTTTGGCAGGTTTGTAGGTTTCCTTCAGATGCAGGACTGGCCGAGGAGGAGCCAGGGAGCACGGAGAGCTGGCCGAGTTAATTCTTCCCTCAGTTTGAGTTGGAGGAGAACCAGAGGGAGGACTGTGAGGAAAGTCTAGGCGGGCTGCAGTGTGCCTGCCAAGCATCAGGTTTGCAGCCTGTGTTTAACAAGCTGGAGTCACTGATTAACGGCCGAACGCACCGTGTAGATGTTCAACTTATGACCCCCAGATATTTAAGCGGGGATGATCCGTTGCTAGGAGACAAGGGCAAAATATTTTTTTTTAAAGTCACCAGCTTCCTTTTTTTGTGTCAAGAGTAGAAAATATTTTGGGGTTAATCCGTGCTACGGATAGGGACGGATCTGAGTTGCTGGCATAAACTGGAGGAGTTAAGTGTCACTGGAACAGTTAAAGCTTGAGCAAGCTTGATTTAAGGTTCTGCCTTGCCTTCAGCTGCCCTTCTGCGTGGTCTGCACTTTTAATGAATGGTTCCAAGGCTCTGACAGTGTGTGCGGTCCTTCTGTAAAGCAGCGATGGTTCTACGCTGAGTTCCCACTACACAACCCTAAGTTCTGAGTTGACCTCAGGGTTTGTTCCTCTCATCGCCTGGCCTTGGGCCTAGCCTGGCTGCTGCCTGCTGAGCTGTGTGGGGAGGGGTAGATGTGAGTTTGTGGGTTTAAGAAGGACAATGACAATCTGCTGGCTAGTGTTTTCGGATGAGGGAATTGTAGTTGAGGAAATACCCCCATCAGACTGACCTGTGGGCAAGCTAGTCCTGAGGGCATTTCCCTCCTTCCTTTTCCCTCCCTCTTTTTTTTTTTTTTTTTTGGTTTTTCAAGACAGGATTTCTCTGTGTAGCCCTGGCTGTCCTGGAACTCACTCTGTAGACCAGGCTGGCCTTAGACTCACAGAAACCTGCCTACTGTTGTCTTCCGAGTGCAGAGATTAGAGGCATGTGCCACCACCAGCCTGTGGGTCATTTTCTTGATTAATGATTGATGTGGGAGGGTCTGGCCACAATCCCTGGGCAGGTGGTCCTGGGTTCTATAAGAAAGCAGGCTGAGCAAGCTAGTAAGCCACACCCCTCCACAGTCTCTGTGCCAGCTCCTGCCTTGAGTTCCAGCAGTGGCTTCTTTCCATGATGGGCTATAAACCATAACGTGTAATAAACCCTCCCCTCCAAGTTGCTCTTGGTCATGGTGTTTTATCGCAGTCATTGATGCCCAAGACATCGCCTTAGAGTTTGCTCAGAGAAACCAGCCAGGCTTCCCTGGGTAGCACAACTCGACAGGATGGGAGAGAAGCCCATCTCAGACAAGGTTAAGCCAGGGAAAAGCAAAGCAAGAAAGTGGCTACCTCAGAGGCTCGCGGGGCCAGTGCCTATCAGGGTGTGCTGTCGTCACGGAGCAGGTGTCTGCCCTGAGCACCATGCAGCCACACAGCTGTTCTGTCTATGGTCTTGGGGCAGCACTGTACACAGAGGGTCATCAATGGCAGGAGCAAGAGCTGGAACCACCCTCCTGAGGCTGGCAAGAGGGACGCCACTGTGGTCATGCCGGGCTGCCAGCTCGAAAGCCACCTTTTAATACTGAAACGTGATTAATGTTTTCATCACTGAGTGAAGTCAAAGTGTCTTCCCGTGTCCTGTCCAAACATCGCATGCGTGTGTAGTGTAACTACGGGGACCGCCTCTGTCCCATGGTGTCCCATGGTACCCTTGGATAGGTAACTAATATAGGTGCTTGGGGCAGATAACTTGTACGGGGGGTTTCCACATACACTCACTCTTACATGTTTGTACACACAAGCGATTTGGTGTTCTGGAAATGAAGTTATGCTATACACACTCCTGAAGTCTCTTGAGACGTTCACTAACATACGGCAGACCTCTTCTGTGGCAGTCATAGGACCTTTCCATTGTGCATCTTATGGCAGTCATAGGACCTTTCCATTGTGCATCTTATTCAGCAATTCTCCTTGTTACTGATGATATTTATTTTCAAGATTTATTTTATGTATGTGAGTACACTGTAGCTGTCTTCAGACACACCAGAAGAGGGCATCAGATCCCATTACAGACGGTTGCAAGCCACCATGTGGTTGCTGGGAATTGAACTCAGGACCCAAGAGGCTCTTAACTGCTGAGCCATCTCTCCAGCCCTATTGATATTTAAAGTAATTCACTTAAAGACATATTTACATGTTCTCTTGATTATCTCATAAAATGTGCCTATTGAGTTTGAAGATTTTTTTAAGGTGTTATTTTTTTAACATGTATATGAGTGACCATAGGTATGTAGGTGTACCACATGCATTGCAATACCTGAAGAGCGTGCTAGATAACCTAAGGCTGGAGTTAAACAGTTGTGAGCTGTCATGTGGGTACCAGGAAATGACCAAGATCCACTGCTGAGCAGTTAATGCTCTTAACCACTGAACCATCTCTCTAGCCTGCAAATATATCTTAATGGAAGATTACCTTTGATTTTTGGCATGCAATGATGCAGGGTGTTTGTTTGTTTGTTTGTTTTTGCTTTCAAGAGAAGACATGGTTTCTGTGTATCCCTGGCTGTCCTGGAACTCACTTTGTAGACCAGGCTGGCCTCAAACTCAGAAATCTGCTCCCTGAGTGTTGGAATTAAAGGCATGTGCTTCCACCCCGTCTGCAGATAAAATTCAATGACATAAAACATGAATCATCCTGTGTACATATAGACATGATTGTTTCAGTATAATGATCATCAAACCTTAATCCAATTTGGGTAATATTTAATGTAGCTCTCACATATATGAACTAATTGGGGAAAGTACACAGATATTTCCAAGGCCCTATAATCATATTGTCATTTGCAATTTTAAACTTTTTGTAGCAGTGTCATGTGATATGCATTGTCAGAACAGGAGGTGTGCAGCACTCAGAAAAGCAGAGACTAAATACATTCCCCCCCACCCTGTTCTCCCTCGAACCCTTTTTAAGTATATCCCATCATAGCCGGGTGTGGTGGTGCACGCCTTTAATCCCAGCACTCGGGAGGCAGAGGCAAGCGGATTTCTGAGTTCGAGGCCAGCCTGGTCTACAAAGTGAGTTCCAGGACAGCCAGGGCTAAACAGAGAAACCCTGTCTTGAAAAACCAAAAAAAAAAAAGTATATCCCATCATGAGCTTGCATACATATCTTGTATTACACACAGGTCTGCATTTCTACAGGCTGGGGAAAATGTTTTCTCTAGTAATGAGTGTAAGTTTTGTGATTAACGAAACTGAAGAGAGTGCTTCAACTGTAGGCATCAGCCCTTCCAAATCAGAGTTTCTTCTGTAAAGGAAGGTGGAGAGGGCCCGTTGGCTAGAAGCAGCCACTCTACAGCGCACTGGCCGACTAGATGGCCTTTGCTAGCCACTTGGACTCCTCTCATAAACTCAGAACTCTTGGGGGCGTGCTAGGCTCCTTTGCATGACTGGACTGGATATAATTCAAGGGTAGGAATCACCTCTGCGCTGGTCTTCAGTGACAGGTGCAAAATCAATAGTTTCTAAAAAAAAAAAAAAAAAAAATGTGCGAAAGTAATCTTGGGTGGTGAGTGAGATGCCCTGTTCACACTGAACATCATTACTGTTTTGGAGCTGGGCATAGTGGCATGCACCTTCTTCTGTCTTAGCTTTTCTGGTGGCTAAGGTGGGTCTTTGTGAGTTGGAAGCTAGCCTGGGTCTAACTAAAGAGTTGCATGACAGTTAGGGCTACAATAGAGAGATCCTGTCTTGAGACAAAT
The DNA here is from genome assembly GCF_900095145.1 of Mus pahari. Taxonomy (NCBI): domain Eukaryota; kingdom Metazoa; phylum Chordata; class Mammalia; order Rodentia; family Muridae; genus Mus; species Mus pahari. The sequence goes on from NC_034604.1 coordinate 60,990,211, forward strand.
TACTGTCCTGAGAAGAGAATAAATGTTTGTACATAGCACATGCTGAACATTCTTTATCTAAAACTCCCTGAAGCCCGATTTTGGGGTGTCAGAATAGTTGCATATATATATGGAGGTTCATTGCAGATTGGGATAGTGACCGTGTATTGGTTTTCATACACTTTATGCATAGAACCCGAAGGCAGTTCCTACAATGTTTTCAGGGCCTGTCCCATGAGGTCAGGTATGAAATTTTCCATTCATGACGTCAGATCAGTGCTCAGAAAGTTTTGGGTTTCGAAGTGTTTTGCATTTTTGGATTAGTGCAAAGTTCAGGAAGCTCAAAACTATGATGTATACATTGTATCCTCTTTGAACTTTACCATGTACCAAACTTATTTAAAAATCTGAGCCTGGCCTGTTGGGGGTTCATAGAGTTGGAGGCCAGCCTGGGCTATAGGCAGACTGACTCAAAACAAAAAGAAACAACATTATCTGGTCAAAACAAATGTATCTTAAAATTTTATATTGTTTAATAAAATGCCCTAAGGTTGATTCCAGGTGAATCAGGGCCTCAGTGTATAAAGTGTACTCTTTTAATGAGCAGGACCCTGGTCCCTGGATGTATAGTTGGCCTGTCTGAAGAAGTGCTTGCTCACCTGCCTTGTAGGTACTGTGAGAGGTACCTGTTACAGCCTGGTTTCTGTTCTTTGCTCCGGTCTCTTTCACTGAAAAAAAAAAAACATATTGATGGGAGAAAGCAGGTCACTGACACCTCTTTGGAATCTTGTTGCCTTGCAGGACAGACGGGTGCCGGGAACAACTGGGCCAAGGGTCACTACACGGAGGGCGCGGAGCTGGTGGATTCGGTGCTGGATGTAGTGCGCAAGGAGTGTGAGCATTGCGACTGTCTTCAGGGTTTCCAGCTCACGCACTCGCTGGGCGGTGGCACGGGCTCAGGCATGGGCACACTGCTCATCAGCAAGATCCGAGAGGAGTACCCGGACCGCATCATGAACACCTTCAGCGTCATGCCGTCACCCAAGGTCTCAGACACCGTGGTGGAGCCCTACAACGCCACACTGTCAGTGCACCAGCTGGTGGAGAACACCGACGAGACCTACTGCATCGACAACGAGGCCCTCTACGACATCTGCTTCCGCACACTCAAGCTGACCACACCCACTTACGGGGACCTCAACCACTTGGTATCCGCCACCATGAGCGGTGTCACCACATCACTGCGTTTCCCTGGCCAACTCAACGCCGACCTCCGCAAGCTGGCTGTGAACATGGTGCCATTCCCACGTCTCCACTTCTTCATGCCTGGCTTCGCCCCCCTCACAGCCCGGGGCAGCCAGCAGTACCGTGCCCTGACAGTACCTGAGCTCACACAGCAGATGTTCGATGCCAAGAACATGATGGCTGCCTGTGACCCACGCCATGGCCGCTACCTGACCGTCGCCACTGTCTTCCGGGGCCCCATGTCCATGAAGGAGGTGGATGAGCAGATGCTGGCTATCCAGAACAAGAACAGCAGCTACTTTGTGGAGTGGATCCCCAACAACGTCAAGGTAGCCGTGTGCGACATCCCACCACGGGGCCTGAAGATGGCCTCCACCTTCATTGGCAATAGCACTGCCATCCAGGAGCTATTCAAGCGCATCTCGGAGCAGTTCTCTGCCATGTTCCGCCGCAAGGCCTTCCTGCACTGGTTCACCGGCGAGGGAATGGACGAGATGGAGTTCACCGAGGCCGAGAGTAACATGAATGATCTGGTGTCCGAGTACCAGCAGTACCAGGACGCCACGGTCAATGATGGGGAAGAGGCGTTTGAAGATGAGGATGAAGAAGAGATCAACGAATAGGGAGCCATAAGATGCTACAGTGTACATCTGCTCTTAGCCCTGATGGTGTGGGAATGGTGCCCTGGTCTAAGCATGTCACAGGCCCCTCTCAAACCAAATACACCACACCGTTCCCCAAGTTACCTGGAATGGTCCCAGCAGACCAGGGAGATTTTATATAGGAACCCTGAAAGCAAAGTAGGGGGTCATACAGGGCTGAAGAAAGTGACCACCTTTTGTTGAGCCCCCTTCCCAACCCAGAGTTAGAATAGGGATTTGTTTTTCATCCTTGGTGATAAAAACTAAAGTCACACAGTGTTGCCTTAAGTGAATGCATACTATGGAACTTTATGACAATCCATTCATAATAAAATCCTAAACCTGATCGTTGGTCTCTTGAACTTCATCAAAGCACTGTGTTATGTAGTCTTGTTTTTCAGGTACCTATTTTTGTGAGATGCCAGAACATCTTATCTGTCCTGGAAATAGCTGTTTGGAGTAGGGAGTAGGGCCTGCTGTGGGTGGTCAGGCTTCAACAGCTACCTACCACACAGCTAAACCTTGCCATTCCCATCCCTGGGCAGAAGAGGGAAAGGGTGAGGTGGGTACCACTGACATCCCACATGTGCAAACTTTGTCATTCTTCCAGCACAAGAGAAACACCATTCTCCTGCCCCTTGCCTTGCCAGAACCTGGCATCTGCTGGCACCTCAATTATTGTGAGGCAGGTGAAGAACACATGAGGGCAGGAGAACCCTTGGACACTTTTCAGGGCCCAAAGTCTTGGCTCTACCTGCTTGAAACTTGAATTCCTTCAGGGGAGTTAAGAACCAGCCACTCTACAAGCCACTGAAGGACGTTTCTTCCATTGCTTTAGAAGCAACCTGGTCTCTGGCCAGTTATCTCCCTTCCACAGGAGAGGCTCAAATTGCATTACTACTACTCTGTCAAGGGCCCCAAGTCTGATAACAGCTCATCTACCACTAAAATACCCACGTGACTAAGTGGGCCTCACGGCCGTGAGACAATTTCCCATTGAACAACCTTCCAAAAGCATCAAGTGGGGAGAAAATGAGGTATAGTGTGGTCCCTCTGCAACTGACCAGGCAGAGCAGATATGCTGGTGAGAGCTGAGGTACCTAAATGGATGTATGCATCTCTGGTTCACTGCAAAGCTTGGGCTGGAGCATCATACACTATCAAGAATAGCTCCTACCTCCACTGGAAGATGACCCCAGGGTTGCCACTGTATTCTGTATGCCTAAAAGGACATTGTTCCCACATCAACGATGCACTAGGCAAGCTGGAATGTTTTTACAGGACGCAGATGAAAGAATGAAATGGCCAGGCATGTGGCTCACTCTAGAATCCCAATACTCAAACACAAAGCTGGGAGTTAGGCGCATGGCTCTTTTAAATCCCATCATCCTCCAGGGGACCCGATGGACTGTCCGGCTAACATGGGTACCTCCACTCACAGGCACCCGCCACTCACAAGTGCTAAAAGCTGGAGGGACATTAAGAACACTGGCTGTTCTTATAGGACCCAGAGCAGCTCACAACTGTGGTCTTAGGAGATCTAATATCTCTTCTGTCCTCAGGCAACAGGCATGCATGTAGCACACAGACATAAATTCAGGCATTATACCCACACACATAAAAAGATAAAAATGAATCAATCTCTACAAAACAACAAACGAACAAACAAAAGCCAAAGCAGGGGGATTGCTGTAAGTTCAGTGCATAACAACTTTTAGGCCAACCTGGTCTGCATAGTAAATCTGATTTTTAAAAAACCAAAATTAGGCAGGGGGTGGGGGGGTGGCACACGCCTTTAATCCCAGCACTTGGGAGGCAGAGGCAGGCGGATTTCTGAGTTCGAGGCCAGCCTGGTCTACAAAGTGAGTGCTAGGAGAGCCAGGGCTATACAGAGAAACCCTGTCTCAAAAACAAAACAAACAAACAAACAAAAAACAAAATTAGCTAGTACCTCAAAGCTCAAACCTCAAAATCTCATTAGAAGATGAAAGTCGATCTTCACTGTGCCATCTGTGTAACCCTCTCCTGGTGACTGAGAAGAGCAACAGCTCCCAGCACACACCCCGACCCACCGTCGCCTCTCTGAACTCAGATGGTTCAGGGCAGTGTAGCCTAGATGGCACGATGTCCACCTAGTCATGACAGCTCAGGGGACCTAGTTGAACAGTTACCACACCTACTCCCAATGACTGGCTCCTGGATCCAACAGTACTGGTCGGGGCATGAATCTGGAAGGCTGCGGGTTTCTGTGGGAGCCGAAGAGACCAGCAAGGTGAGGTTTTGAGGAGTCCATCTCCAAGACAAAGAACACTTAACTTCTTGACATTATGTTTTCTAAACATAAGCACAGCAGGGCAACCCTCATATGCTCAGGAAAAAGTACAATGTCCACCTTTATTTCTGATAGAAAGAATCCATATGTACATAATACATTCATGTTTTTAAATATGGTACAGTTCTCTATAGAAAACCATTCCATTGAAACAGCAACAAGTGATCTGAATTCAAATTTGAAAATATTTGGTTGAATCAAAATATTCTTATCAGGACTCCAACTGAATTTCACAGCACGTCTGCAGAGATGTCACAGGAGGAATGAAGAGAGGGTGACAGGATTCCACGGGACAGACTCGGCAGGTGGTGCTGTCTCTCCTGTTCCAGCCACTGTTCATGAGGGCAGAGGAAGAGTCTCCTCCCCAGCCCCGGGCAGTTGGTGCAGTTAGTGCAGGTGCTGATGCCCTCAGCTGCAGTGGAGGCCATCCTCACAGCCTGGCTGACTCGGCTCTGCAGCAAGGCCCTTGTTCTGACGGCTGCTGCTCCAACAGACTGAAGCCCTGGGAGGACAAAGGAAAGGGGCCTGCAGCCCTGGGCCTAGCTGACAACCTTCTCATTCAGCGGCTCCTCCTTCTCCTTCTCTTTCTCCTTCTTCTCCTCCTTCTCCCGCTCCTTGTTCCAATCCTGAAGGCCTTCAGGAAGAGAAGTGTCCTCGTCTAAGCTGCCAGTGCCTTCCACAAATTCTTCGTATGTGGACTTTTCTGTAAATGGTCTGGGACCCAGAAGTTGAACCATGTCGTTCTTGTCCAGTACTTCTTTTTCTAACAGTAAGAGAGCAACCTGAAATACAAGCAATTCCCACTAAGTTACTTAGCAAAATCTACTCAAAAGTTAAGATTTCTACTTATAGAAATGATCAGAGCATTTGCTGCTCTTACAGAGGACCCGAGTTCAGTTCCCAGCAAACTACCATCTCATAACTTTAGTTCCAAGGGGTCTAATCCCTACTTCTGGTCATTGAGAGCACTAGACATGCACATTGTGTACGCACGTACATTCAGGCAAACACTCATACACATCAGAAAACTCTAATATTAAAATATAAAATAAAAAGGGTTGGAGAGATGGCTCAGTAGTTAAGAGCACTGACTGTCCTTCCATGAGGCCCTGAGTTCAATTCCCAGCAACCACTTGGTGGCCCACAACCATCTGTAATGGGATCTGATGCCCTCTTTTGGTGTGTCTGAAGATAGCACCAGTGTACTTATATATAATAAATAAAACTTAAAAACAAAAAAGAAAAAGATAAAAAAGAACCTAAGGTAACAGAACATGTCTCATAAATTGGGACACACGTATACAATTGAGGATTATGTAGCTGTAATAAGGAATGCACATAGTTGCATGAAGATAAGCACAGCACAGGACATGTAGCACACGCTGTGCTTGCTCTTAGGAGGAAGAGTAGACTGTGCCACTGAGGAGGCCATCACCTTGGGGCTGGTCCTCATCTGGAACCTTTACACAAGACTAAGCCGAATGCATTTCTCTTTATTGTTGTTAAATGGAGCACAGGGGAAATGAAAGCTTTAGGATTCCTTCTAAGGCTGCCTCTGATTCCCAACCTGTTCATACACATGCAAGTGCACAGCCCAGTCATGGGTAACCACTGAAGCCCTAGTCACGCTTACAGGGGACGTCTGATCACATCAACTGAACACTTCCACCCCAGCGTGTCCCTCACGGCACCTCTCAGACTGGTCACGTTCCAAGGGTAAGTACCCACAGCTCTCAGGGACACAGCGCAGGCTGAGTTATTTGCAAAAGCTCTGCAGTGGGTCAGAAAGCCGCCTCTGCCACTCACTGACTTTGTGACCTTTATGCTGTCACATGACCTCTCTCTGTTGTCTGTCTCTGTAAAGTGGGGAAAATGACTCTAGGTACCTGAGGAAGCTGCAGGCTTAGCTGGTACTGTGGTAGCCAGTTCCCCTTCTCTGGAAGGACCTCAGACAACCTGCCAAGTCCTTCCTCCACAGCTAGGCCCTGAGCAAAGCCCTCAGCCCCTCTCCTCACAATAGACTACTCCCTGGCTGGCTTGACTCTCTTCATTTGCTTTCTTTTCTCTGTTGGGTCAGAAAGTACTTCTAGAATCCAGTGTTTCAGGATCCTTACCCCACTCAACATATCTTCCTTCCACCAAACACTGTAAGGACATGCATCTAGGTAGGGGTACAGTAAGTGCACCCCCACACACACACACTCACCTCCATCATGTCGGCATCCTCTATGCCAGCACAGAGATAGTGATCTCGATTCTGGCAGCTTTTCATTTTTAACTACTTGGTTCATGGGTGTTCTGGCAAAGCCCCCCGGGAATGCGGATGGCCTAAAGCAGCTGTTTACAGCCTCTCGTCATCTAACATGAGAACCAGAACAGCTCCTGCTTCTGTTCCCCAGGCACAGGGAAGACACTCAGCTCAGAGTAAAGAAGCACGGGGAGCAGATGGAAGGAAGGCACTAAACCATCTATCTGCAGGACGCCACACGGGGTAACTCACCCCTGGAATTCCAGTACTCAGAAGGCAGAGGCTGGGGAATCCTCACAAGATTGGTGCTAGCCTGGTCTACACAATGAGTTTCAGGCCAGCCCGGGCTACACAGAAAAATCCTGCCTCAGAAAATAAACAAGGCTGGCAAGAAGGCTCAGCAGGTAAAGACTAGCTGAGCAACCTTGATGACCTCAATTAAACTCCTAGACCCACAAAAGGTGGAAGAAGAGAGCCAATTCCACAGAATTATCATCTGATTGACATTTGTATGCACACACACAAGCTCATCTGTATGTGGGCCCCTACCTTCTCCACGTCAGCCTTCTTCTCTGTGAGAAGAGCCACAGTCCTTCTGTAGGCATCGCTGATGAGTATCCTCACCTCGTCGTCTATCATCCTCGCAGTGGCCTCACTGTACGGCTTCTCTAACACCATGTCCCCCTGTCGTGGGAGGTCAAAGGAGATCTGCCCCACTTTCTCGTTCATGCCAAACTGAACAATCTGAAAAGGACCCAGGACTAATAGGTTAGACAGAGGACCTTCACCCTTAAGACTCACACCAGGGGCTGGCAGAGTGAACAAAGATGAAGTATGACTAAGTTCATCCTGTACGTTCAGGAAACTGTGGGCAAACTGCACCAGCTCTGAAGCACGAAGGCTTCTCTACCTGTGAGGGATGTGAAGAGCTAGAAGCTCTTGATGTGAGCAAACTCCCAACAAGTTCTCCCTGTGAACACACAGTCGCAACCCGAGAACGTGGGACACAGGATGACATCTGCATGTTTCACAAACTGTGTCCATGGAGCTGAGGGACAGCATGGAGAGGCTGATGTACTGTGACTCACGTGACAACATGGAGAGGCTGATGCACTGTGACTCACGTGAGGCTCCCACACTAGACAGCACTGCGTGAGGGAGAAGCTTCTGGAGGTAAAATCAAAACAAGACTTGGAAAGACAAGGACCAGGGCTGGAGATGGCTCAATGGTTAAGAACACTGCATGCTCTACTGCATGCTCTTCCAGAGGACCCAGGTTCAGTTCCCAGCACCTACATGGAGGTTCTCTATTATCTGTGACTCCAGTTCCAGAGCGAGGGAAAGCACAGGCTTCCCCACTTCACCGCATTCTCACCCTTCCCACTCCTGAGATCAGGATGGACAGCAGGTGGATGCCTTGTGAAGTTACTGTGAGAAAAAGAAAGAAGATGCAGAGTGTCTCCAGGAAAGACAAGCAGGATGGACAGGCAGGTCTGCAGCAGAGGAAACTGTGACCCACTGTTCTAGAAATGAGGCCAGCAGGGGGAAGCAGAAAGGAACCCATGAATCAAACACAGGCTCACGTGGTGCTAGAAGGCAGGAAGAAGTACACACAGGAGAAAAAAAATACTTTTTACAAAGATTAGACAGAAATAAGAGCAAATTATAAGCAATAATATCTTAGGGGGGAAATGTAACATTAAAAAAAAAAACTAGTTAGAAAATATTACTTTCAAAGAAGACATGGAGGACAGGCAAAGAGCTGTGTCAGTGGAGAACAGTTCCCAAAGGAGCCATCCATGTCAGCCCAAAGAAAAGAGCCTACTTCTGGGCTGTGGCCGCCTGTGGTAAAAGCTGAAGAAGGCAGGGACAGGAGAGAGGCTGCTGCCTGGGGAGTGACAAAGGACAGGTGCGGGAAGGTCCCGAGTTCAGTTGTCAAGCTGCTGTGAAGACATAGAGCTTAAAAAGTAAACTCGAGGGCTTTTAGAGAGAGGAGCAGGGATGTTCCCAGCATCCACGTGGCAGCTCACAATCATCTGACACACCAGTTCTAGGAAGTCCAACACCCTCTGCCGACCTGCAAGGGCACCAGGCACACATGTGGTTTATGTGCATGCACACAGCCAAGGCACTCATATACCTCAATGACAAAAGAATTCTTTTTTAAAATTAAAACTTTACAGCTGGGCATTGCGGCACATGCTGAAACCCTGACAATTCAAGGTAACCTTCTACAAGTGAGAACTAGCCTGAGCTACATGAGACCATATTTCAAAAAATAAACATTCTGAAAAATAAATTTTAAACTACCCATAAGCATTATTACATGCAGGACCCTAAGGGAAAACTTTGAAGACTATGGCACAATTTTTTTCTTCTGTAAGTTATTATTCTAAAGTGGAATTTTTTTTTTTTTAGTTTTATGTGTATATCTGTATGTTTCTTTACCCATGAGTTCTGGTGCCCCTTAGTGGTCAAAGGAGTCAGATCTGATCTGGTGTTATGGCAGTTGTAAGCTGTCCAGCATGAGCTCTGGGGTAAACGCTTGGGTCCTCTGCAAAAGTAGTGCGAACTACTTATTAACAGCTGTGTCATGTCTGCAGCCGACAGTGATCTAAGAAGGAATCTCTGCTGCAGAAACCTAACCCAGTGAAACACTGTGTCACTTCAGTCACCCGCAAAGGCTAATTCCAGGCAGGTAAGAAAAGGAGGCAGGGGCCCGGCTGCAGACTCACCTGGGCATAGGCACTCTGGGTAACCTTTCTCAAGTCGTCTTGGGCGCCGGTTGTAATTCTCCCAAAGAAGATCTCCTCAGAGACACGGCCACCCAGAGTCATGCACATCCTGTCCAGCAGCTGCTCCTTTGTGTACAGATACTGCTCCTTGGGCAAGTACTGAGCATAGCCCAGCCCTTTGCCACGCGGGATGATGGAGACCTGGGGGCAGGAAGCGCACACTGCCAATGCAGTCCCGAGCAGAGGCCTGCAAGGACACTCCCTGATGAAAGGCAGCACAGTGCTGGGCTGCAATGACCAGGAGAGAAACTGCCCGACCTCAGAGTTGGGCCCAGAAAGCAGGTCTGCCCTAGGTAAGGGCTAACTACCATCGGTCTCAGTGACTGCTGCCTGGGGTCTCCTCTGGCAGACCACAGCGCTGACTCAACTCCTGCACGACCACTTTTGTCTCGGAGGACAAAGGGGCCAAGATGCTCAAAAGCTGACGCTGTCCTTCCAGATCACTCACATGAAACTGAGTGAGTTCTGTTTTCTTTAGAAATTAACCTTATCAAAGGAGTTCTCTATATAAAGTGTTAACCACTAAGTATAAAACAGTTTTATAAACAACTTCCAACCACAACTAATCTATAAAATGGGGGCCACTGTACCCTGTCACTGCCACACAGAGTCCCAAGCTAGCTCGTGTACACTTACAGACAAGTCTGCCCTTGCTAGGACGGCGTGTGAGTGCCACTGCACAAAGCATACCTTGGGTCTGGTCATACATACTGTTTATACTAACAGACCCCTTATTCATGTTTACAGCTTTATAGCATGCCACTGATAAACACATCAGGTATCTATTCTTTGTTTTTTGAGACAAAGTCTTGCACTTCCCCGAGCTGGCCTTGAACTCATGGCACGTTAATCATACTGCTCCAGCCTCCAAAGTGCTGGGATTACAAGCACCAGTGTCCCCCACTACCACACAGTTTCCAGTTCACTTCTGATGGATAGCCCAATTGTTTCCAGCTTACTGACACTATAAATACAGCAGGAAAACTCTTGTGTGGAATCCATCCATTCTCACCCGTCTTGGGTGAGGACCATTTGATCACTTAGAAGCCAGCACACAGAGCCATTTACCTGACAGCCCCACCCCGTTGGCAGTGCACACAGCCCAAGTGGCTCTGTATCAAGTTAGGGTTCCTTTGCAGTTTCTTGGCTTGATGTCAGTTCTTATGTCTCATTCCATAAAGTCTATGCAAATCTTGCCCACTGCTGACCTGAAACTCCAGATCTTCCTGCCAGTACCTCTTAAGTGATCTATCATGTGCCTATGCACCTTTTACATTTCTTCATGGCATTCTCTAAGTCATTTGTTTTGCTTGAGTCAGGGTCTTATTCTGGGCCCATACTGGGCTCATTATGCACGCTGGTCATATGCTCTGCCACTGAGCGACACCCTCCAGTAGTGCTGGTTTTTTTAGGTAGCCCAGACTGGCCATAAATTTAAAATCCTCTTGTCTCTGCCTCTCAAACGCTGAGATTATAGGCATGTGATACCATGCCTGGACCTCAATAACTGTTTTAAATTTTAATGAGGTCCCATTTATAAGCTCTCCCTTTTCATTTATTGATTGATTCCATGTTATGTGTGGCTGTGTGCATATAAGAATATGTTCTCTTAGGGCTATACAGAGAAACTCTGTCTTGAAAAACCAAAAAAAAAAAAAAAAAAAAAAGAATATGTTCTCTTATTCTCCATCATGTGGCTCCTAGGACTGAACTCCAACTGTCAGGTTTGGTGGCAAGCACCCACTGACCCATCCTGCCCACCCATTCACCAACCTTCTTTTTTCAGGTTTTTTTTTTCCAGGTTTTTTTTTTTTTTTTTCAGTTTTTCTGCTTTTTGTGTTCCAAGAAAATGTCTACATATTCTGTGAGAAGTTTTATCATTTTACATTTTAGCTTTTCTAATCTATTTACTTTGTGGCATATGATGCAAGGGTTAATGTTTATTTTTCATATGAACCCAGAGTTATCAGACTCACACGTTAAGAAGACAGTCCTTCCTTCCGTCTCTCCCTCTTCTTTTGACTTTATGAAGCTAGAGTCTCAAAAGGCTAGACTGACCTCAAAAGTCCAAGATGACCTTAACCCCCTGGAGATCTTCCTGCTCCAGACCAAGTGCATGATGACAGGTATGCACCATCACTCCCAATTCCCACCTTGGGAATTGTCGGGAGCAATGTGGCCTCTGCTGCCAGGCAACCTCACTTGTCCCCTCCCCAGTGCCACAGGCTTTACTGCAGCAGTGTACAGTCTGACAGCTGGGCAGTGTCACCCTCCCACCTTGCTGTCCCCACTGTCCTAGCACTATCTCCAGAAACACCTTAATTCAGCTTCATAACAGAAAAGCCTACCTGGGCTGAGAGTGTGGCTGAGATCTGGAGTGTTTGCCTAGCATGTGTAAAGGTCTAGGTTCCACAAAAGAATGCTACAATCCTAACAGAGACTGCAAGGAGGCTAGAGGTCAGTTTGGGAAGAAGCAGCATATGATTCTATAAACAGAATGTACTTTTATTTATACCTTAATTCAATGTATAAGCCCTATATTTTCTCAAGCTTATATTTTATGTGTTGAGAATCTATTGAAAATGCAATTGAATTTTTTTTTCTTTTTTTGACACTATGCAATTGTAGATGACCTAGAACTTGCTATGTAGATCAGGCTGGCCTCAAATTACTAAAGATATACCTGCTTCTACATGAACATGATGGGATTAAAGGTATGGGCTACTACACCTGGCTAAACCTTGCATTTTCCAAAAAAACTTAAAGTTAAACAAAAATTTATTTTCCAATTATCCATTAACAAATACAAAGATACAACAGATCTTTGTATATTAGCCCTGGATTCTGCACATCTCTTAACTCATTAATTCTAGCGGCTTCTCTGCCGATTCCTCAGGTATTTTATGTGTATGTGAATGTTACCCCCTCTGAGACTCCTCTTCAGCTGACCCCAGCAACCATCTTCTGACATCACAGGGCAGCTGAAAGCTTACAAGAGGGAGGCCTCATTAGTCTCTGCTTATGTTCTGGCCAGGACCTCTGGAGATTCCCCATTCCACACACATTTCTATCAGACAGCCAGATATGGTCAGTTCCTATCAGATCTGGGTTTCAACTCTGCACTATTTGTTTCTAGAATGTTCCTGTTAAATTTCCAGTATTTTTGGAATTCTGAATTCTCTTCTCAGCTATCTCAAGATGGCCAATACCTTCAACCACTGTGGCATAATTACAGAAGCCCCTCAGGCCACTGCCAAAGCTGCTTACTACAGGTTAGCTCTCTCCCAACTCTGCTCTGCCTCGGGCTATTTTCTGGCTGTGGCTTTCTGAACTAGGCATAGCAACACAGGCTTCACTCTAGGATCCTAGAGAGGTTGAAACACAAGAGTGAAAACTCAAGGCCTGCCTTGGCTACAGAGTGAGTCCCAGCACAACCTGGAAAGCTTAGGAGACTCTGCCTCAAAATAAAAAGTAAAGGGTGTGGGGGTGGGGCGGTCAGTAAAGTGATTGCTGTGCAAGCATCAGGACCTGAATTCAGATCCCCAGCACCCACCTAACGTGATGTGCCTATAATCCTAGCACTCAGAAGGCAGAGACAGGAGGATCCCTGGAACTGGCTGCCAGCCAGTCTGGCCGAATCAGTGAGCTCCAGGTGACTGAGATACTATGTTGATAATGGTGATAAAAGTAATGTAGAGAGAGCAATAGAGAAAGATATTCAACACTGACCTTTGGTTCTACATTCAAGTGGACACAGGTGAGCAGGTGTATGTGTGCACACACCGGAACACAAACACACATATACACCATATATACTTCAAAAATAAGATAAAATTTTAAAGAGGGCTAGAGGTATAACTCAGTGGTAGAGCACTTACCCAGCATGAATGAGGCCCTAGGTTCAGTCTCCAGGACGGCAGACAGAAGTGTGCTAAGTGTGTGCAGAGTCTGCAGAGGGGTAAGTACCTTCTTCAGCCTTCAGTAGTTTCTGCTACATCCCTCCAAAGCTACACTGTCTGTTATTTCTTGAGTGAGTGCACTCCCTTTCAATCACTGCTTCTATACTAAGCTGGCTCGCCTACTGAATGCACGCTGTGGCACCTTTAAAAGTGGGTCTGCATGTTCCAGATACCAGCCAGCGACCGCGTGGCCTGCTTCGTGGTAAGCCACCGTCTTCTTCTCCTCAGGCTGCAGAACTTGGGTTTTTTTCTCCAAGCCTAACAATAACAAAATCCCAAACCACTGTTTTAGTGACAATGACATTAAATAACATTAAAAAAATAGCAACATAGTACTATGCACCTCCTTACCTAAGACATAACAACTAGGCTGCCTAAACTTCCTGCCCAAAATCAGTCTAGGGGCAGAGTCTAAAATATATCCAACTGCAACAAAAATGTATTTCTCATCTCTGTCCCAGGTTCGCTCTTAAGCCACACACCTTTTTTGGGTAAATATAATTCTGCATTTAGGTCACGTGAGACATGAAACTCATAGGAAAGACAGAAGTACAGCAGAGTCTTCTGTCTGGTTTTGTTATGTAGAGCCCTCAAGTCCTGGGACAACAAGGACACTTGTTGTCTGCTGTGAGCGGAAGGCAGAGGACAGGAAAGACCATGCCAGTGAAAGACCTGAGATCCCACTCAAAGCAGGCCAGGCCATCACACAGGCCAGGCAGTTTATGGGATGAAGGAGTTTGTCAAGAAACACTCTAGGAAGGTCAGTTCCCAATCCATAGTCCAAATGATCCTGTGTAAGAGTTCGATACCAATGACAGAGCTCAAAGATCTGCAATATCAGCTTTTTCCAGCCTGCAGAGAGGCAGACTCCAAACTCATTTTATATCACGATCTATAATTGTAAACCTTAATAGTGCACATTCTGTGGTGGGCAAATCATCACCTCAAGTGTTCTGCTTTGTTTAAAGTAATTCATTTGAAGGGGAAGGAGATGGGGAGTGGGAGGAAGCTATGCTCTCAATAACCGAAGACAAGTGTATTCCACAAAGCTCCCAGGGTCAAAAGTTACTAAGATGACTTAATGCACCTTCTGTTTCCTCAAGCATTTCTTTTTGGGAGTGCTGGAGATGGAATCCAGAGCTGTGTGTGCTAAGCAGGTACTCCACCATTATGCTATATCCCCTAACCTTCATGCTTATCTGAATTTACAAACAATCCCCTCATGGTTCATTACAGTCTCAGTATGCCACATTATTACAAAGCATGAGACTTTGGTTCACAGAGGCAGCACTGTCAACAGGCAAACTCCCTTCTACCTCTGAGGGGAAAGGGTTCAGATCCAAGAAAGCAGGCGGCAAGTCTGGAGATAGTGTGGCAAGCCCCAAGGCTACATGGACATACACCACATGGATATACTACATGGACATACTTTTTTTGTAGCTCTTGCCAAAACTGAGAAATCATGGACTGAAAATTCCTTTTATGAGCTTTTAAAAAAAAGAGATATTCTTACCATTTAACCTAGGCTGGGCTCAAATCTCAGATTCACCTTCTGAATGCTGGGATTACAGTCACATCCCACCACCTATCACCTTGACTACCACCATCCCTTTAACCGGAGTTATACTCAGCTGCCTTACCTCCAATCACTCGCTCAATCGCTTGTTCGAAGTGCTTCTCATTAATGGCATCTGAAAGGTGTCTTGCAGCAATCAAAGCAGCTTCATTGCAAACATTGGCAACATCAGCGCCTACAAAATGAGCACACAAAATCATGCTCAAACTGACCAGTCACACACAGATCTAACCCATCAGGAGACTGAGAGGGGTAACTGAAATACATTTCAAGTGTTTGTAAGAACCCTGAGCTACTCTAGGACTAAGTACAAGCTATGTAATCTTGGTTGGCCCTGTGAGCTAAAATGAGAGGATCAGTAGTAAACAAGTTAACTTTAGAAAACTATTTTCCTTAACAGATAATATGGTTCATGTAATAGCCAAACTATGATAGCATCTTTAAAATTTTATTTGGATGTGTCTGAGTGTTTTGCTTGCATGTATGTCTGTGCACCAACTGCATGCAGTGTCAACAGAGACCAGAACAGGGCACTGGATTACCTGGAGCTGGAGTTACAGATTGTTGTAAGCTGGGTGAGTGCTGGGAATAGAACCTGAGTCCTCTGAAAGGGCAGCCGGTGCTCTTTCCATTTTCTTTTTAAAGATTTATTTATGTATGAGCTGGTGAGATGGCTCAGCGGTTAAGAGCACTGACTGCTCTTCCAGAAGTCCTGAGTTCAAATCCCAGCAACCACGTGGTGGCTCACAACCATTTGTAATTGTAAAAAAATAATCTTTTTGTTTGGTTGGGATTTTTGTTTTGTTTTTTTCAAGACAGAGTTTGTCTGTGTGGCCCCAGCTGTCTTAGAATTCACTCTGTAGACTAAGCTGTCCTCAAACTCAGAGATCCACCAGCCTTTGCCTCTCAAATACAGGGATTAAAGGTGTGCACCACCACACCCATCAATTACCTTAGGTAATTTTTACCTTCATAGTAGAGCCCACATTACATTTGCCATCTCCTGTTTTAGGGCCACTGGGTGTTAAAGGAGTGGATGTGTATCTTCCTTTCTTGTGTGGTCTGAAATTACTACTTACTGAAGTTTGTTGTTTCCTCTCTGAGTAGCAGCCCAAGAGGAGGCTGCTCAATAAGACACTCAAGACACAATGGTGGTGGCAAACACCTTTAATCACAGCACTCAGGAGACAGAGGCATGAGAATCTCTGAGTTCCAGGACAGCCTGGTCTACGGACTGAATTCCAGAATAGACACAGAGAAACCCTTTCTTGATTTTTTTTTTTTTTTTTTAAGATTTATTTAGTATATTTAAGTACACTGTAGCTGTCTTCAGACACTCCAGAAGAGGGCGTCAGATCTTGTTACCAGATGGTTGTGAGCCA
>NC_034604.1:61006642-61018112 GCF_900095145.1 Mus pahari
AAAAAAAAAAAAAAAAAAGACCAAATGAATTCAATCTAGGTCCTGCAGATGCAAGTCAACAATGAAGAGGGAAAGTCAGGCAAATACATGAGAAAATCAGCACTGTGGTAGAAAAATTCAACAAGGAAACTAAGATTTTGAAATAATTAAATATACTATAGAAAGAAAAAACTTAATCAAATAAAAATTAAAGTGGAAGGTCTTTCAAGGTAAACATATTAAAGTAACATCAGAGATAAACCAAAAAAAACAGAAAAAAAAATGAATAGCAAACCAAGATTGTTACATCAAACAATGGTGTATTTTTAAATTGACAAAAAAAAAAAAAAAAAGACACTTCAAGATGAGCATAAAGTAACAGAGTTTCTGATGACCAAGCCAGCACTACAGAAGATAAGTAGAGAAATACTATTCACAGAGGAAGAGAAAAGTCTCAATCATGTGAGCACAGATGAACAAAAGAGCTAAGAAGACATTAATTCCATCTAAACACAGTAATAATAAACAAAACTCCAACCAACCAGAAAAATATTTAAATTAGTAACGATCTTACAATAAATATAAATGGCTTAAATTCACTAATAAAGTGACATATACACACTGGTTAGAATAAAAAACAAGACCCAACTATATTTTGTCAGCATGACACACTTTACTGGCAAAATTCTAACAGAATAAACCAAAGAACCAAAGTCAGTAATATCAAAAATTGGTGTATCTGATATAGTTTTTTTAAAAGATTTATTTGTGTTATGTAATTTAAATTTGTATTTATTTGTTTTTATGTGTACAGGCGTTTTGTTTGCACACATGTCTATGCACCCCACATGTGCCTGGAGGCTGTGAGGGCCCAAAGAGGGCATCGGATTATTGAGACTGAAGTTACACACAGTTATGAGCTGCCAGATAGGGATGAGGAACAGAACCTCGGTCCTTTGGAAGAGTAGACAGTGCTCTGAACTGCTGAGCTTCCTCTCCAATGCCAAGATGTATTTTACTGTATATGAGTGTTTAGTCTGCATGTATGTATTCTACACATAGAAGCACTAGTGGGCATAAGGTCAGACAAACCCCCGGTTAAGTAACAGTGAGTTTAGTACCCACTCCCCCCTTACGATAGATCATCCAAACTAAAACAAACTTCACAGTTAAAGTATACCACAGACCAAACAGACCAAACAAACCACCTTTAAAATATTTCATCCAACAAATATAGAACACACAAATCAAGAAGAATCAAAATGATTTCCCATATTCTATCAGATCACTGGGAAATGGAATCAGAAATCAACAGCAGATTTGCTGGTGAGATGACTCAGCGGTTAAGAGCACTGACTGTTCTTCTGAAGGTCCTGAGTTCAAATCCCAGCAACCACATGGTGGCTCACAGCCATTTGTAATGAGATCTGACACCCTCTTCTGGTGTGTCTGAAGACAGCTACAGTGTATTTACAATAAATAAATAAATCTTTTTTTAAAAAAAGGAAAGAAATCAACAGCAAAACAAAATATAGAAACAATACAATAAACTTTTGAACAATAAGTCTAAACCTCAATGAGATACAAATCTACACCAAAAAGACAACTGAACTAAGTGTAGTAGCTCTTGCCTGTAATCTTAACACTAGGGAGGCCTGAGCCAAGAGGACCACAACAGAGTCAAGGCCAGCCTGGACTACTTAGCAACTTGCAGAACAGCCAGGTTTTATAGTAAAATCTTGTCTCAAAATGAGAGGGGGAAGGAGATAGAAGAGAGAGCTAGCCAGAGAGAATAGTAGTTACTGGCTAAAAAATGTGAGACATTGACAAATATTCATATCCTACTGGTGGAAGTTAAAATGATAGAGCCACTTAAGAAAATTAGCCTGGGTCAGGTGGTGGTGGCACATGCCTTTAATCCCAGCACTTGGGAGGCAGAAGCAGGAGAATTTCTGAGTTAAAGGCCAGCCTGGTCTACAGAGTAAGTTCCAGGACAGCCAGGGCTATACAGAGAAACCCTGTCTCAAGAAACCAAAAATTACATATTCAACATGGGACCAAGTGACTCTAAGAGAAATGAATATACCTGAACAAACATCTGTAAGTGACTTTTAGGAGTGTTATTCATAACAATCACAAACCACTCAAATGCTATCAAATGAAGAACAGCTAAGTGAGATATGGCATGCCCACACACCAGATAGTGAGTAACCACAAAAAACAAATGAATGATCCCTGGACCTTTCCCAAATAGCATTCTAAAAGCATAAGCCAGGCAACATACTGCAATTATATGAAATGTGCAGATAAAGAAACCCTACAAAGACTGAAAATAGATTTCTGTTGTCCAGGGCTGGAGGTGGAAGGAAGGGCTGCTGACAGATTTCTCTTGGGGCGATACAACATTTCAAAGTTAAATGACAGTGATGGCTGCAATGTCAATACACCACACCCCACATTTACACATGGTGGTGGTACTGTTAACACACACTTGGGAGCAGATCCTAAAAGATGTATGGTTAAAGTGATGTCCACATATCAGGAGCAGATCATAACCCACTATGGAGGCAGAGGATGGGATCCAAATATAGAGTACCTAGATGTTAATTGCTACCTGCTCATTCCCAAAGCTGGTAAAGTGCTCAGGGTTCAATCTACTGCATCCTCTAATTATGTGCATATCTCAAGTTTCCCATAATTAAAAGGCAAAAACTAGAAATGTGGGCCTCAAGTAAAAAGAACCCCCGTGACCTGGCCCTGGCCAGCGACTGAACTATGCTTTGAGAACAGCAGCCATTTCCACTCACCTGAAAACCCTGGAGTTAAGGACGCCAGTTTTCTGGCCAGTTTATCTTTTTCCAAGGCACTGTCTAGCTTCAATGGTCGAAGGTGAACTTTGAAGATTGAGGCTCGTCCTTTTATGTCTGGGGGTCCTTTAGAAATCATTTTTAAGGGGAAAAAAAAAGGCCACGGTGAGACACATCCCTACCACAAAAGTTATCGACTGAACCTAGTGACTACCCCATCTCACCAATGAAAATCTGCCTGTCGAAGCGGCCCGGTCTCAACAGAGCTGGATCCAGGATGTCTGGTCGGTTTGTGCCTGCCAGGATGACCACATTGGTGGTAGTGTTGAAGCCTAAAAAAGGGTAATGAAAATGTAGAGTCAGAATTAATAGTGTAGGGACGAACACAAGGCTGGATGGCAGTGGAAGGGTATCACAAAGCCATACCTGTGGTAGACATTGTTTTCTATCATCACCTAGCTTTGTCTGCATGTGGAGGGCTGAAGAGGGCACCAGACCCCCGGGCCTGGAATGAGATTATAGCGGGCTGTCATGTGAGTGCTGAGACTCAAACCCAGACGCTCTGGAAGAGCAGCTGGTACTCTGAACCGCTGAGCTGGCTGAGCTGTCTCTCTAGACTCTTATTTAGCACTTTTTAAGCAAAAAGTTTGAATTATTTTTCTCACTCGTCACCTTGTTCTTAGACATAATGATCACAAATTAAAGTTTTTGCCAATATTTATCCCTATTTTAAGAAATATCTATTTCAGCTAAAACACACTTTTACCTATAAATGAGGTACATTTTGGCACTTCCGCCTGAGACAATGCGTGATTATCATGGACATCCATCACTCAGACACTTGGACTTGTGCTAGGAACACTGAAAACGCCCTCTGCTAGCTACTCTGAAATGTAAACAATTGTCAGCTGCGATGCAGGCTATTCTTGGTTCTCCACTTAACTACATCTGGAGCTAACTAAAATCCAATTCTTTTTTTTTTTTTTTTTTGGTTTTTCGAGACAGGGTTTCTCTGTGTAGCTCTGGCTGTCCTGGAACTCACTTTGTAGACCAGACTGGCCTCGAACTCAGAAATCTGCCTGCCTCTGCCTCCCTAAAATCCAATTCTTAATTAAATCATTTGACATGTGAAGACCCACTTTAGTCCTGATTTTCTGAGATGGGAAGATGCACCTTTAATCTGGACCACACTTTTACTGGTAGTCTGTAAGGTAAGTCCATCCTTCACTGGCATTAGCCCATCTTCAGGATTGTGGCATCCATTGAAGACCAGCCAAGGCATCCAGCCTCATGGACTCAACAACGATTGGACTCCTGGACTGTCCACTGGTAGACACTATTGCTAGGCTAGCTGGATCTCAGCCTGTAGGTTACCCACTCTAATAAACTCCATATGCATGTGTGTTCTCTTCGTCTCTGCCTCCCTGCCCCAGTTCTGCTCCTCTAGAGTCCTGGGAACACAACTGAGGTTCCTGCCATGTTAGACTAGAAATGGCTCCTCTGTAACTACTCTAATACCCACGAGTCATTCTCTCTCCAGCACTTTCCTCCACATGGCACAGTTTTAAGAATAAATTTTCTCATTTTTAAACCATTTTTTCCTTTTAAAGATATATAGAGTGGGTGGGGCTGGAGAGGGGAGCTACCATCAAGATGTAAAGTGAATGAATGAATACATACATACATACATACATACATACATACATACATACATAAGGGAAAAAAGAATATTTAGGACAAGAAACCCAGTTTGATTGTCAAAAACTGGCTAAAGAATAGTGATGATAATGAGTTCATACTGTCGTGAATCAGCTAACCAATCAATCCATTAGTCAATAAATAAACAAGTAAGAGAAAAAAAAGATACATATACCAGACTGGCTCTGCCTCCCAAGTGCTACACCCTATGCCCAGCATACTTCTTTCATTTTCAGATTTTTATTATTCTTACGACATGTGTGTATCCACATGTAAGTTGGAGTACCTTTAGGTGCTGAGGCTGGAGTTACAGGTGCTTATGAGCTGCTCAAGTTACAGACAGTTCTAAACCAAACAACTCAGGTGGCTGGAAACAAAACTGGGGCCCTTGGTAAAAGCTGTACATGCTCTTAACCATTAAGCTGTCTCTCCCACCATTAAACGGCTCAGTTTTATTAGCTGTTCTCAAATACTAATACCCCTCCTCCAACCTTGTACCTCAGGACACAGGCACTAAAAGCATGCCAGGGCGGTACTATGACTCGAACTCAAGAGCTTGGAGGTACACTGACTGCCAGAGGATGGGCAAGGTCTCCATCTTCACATGTACTGCTACTGTGTCTGGCTTCCTCCTCTAAGGCAGTGTGATGCCCGCCCGGCACTCTGCCTGCCTTCCCTTTCTGTAAACAGAGGCAAGTGTCCACACACCTCCCTGCAGGAGGATGCAGCCCTAGAAACGGTGTCCTTAGGGTGTCCCTAGACAGGCTGCCCAGCATGGAAAGACTGCTACTTTCTGGGTTCAGGAAAACAGGTAGCTCTTAACTTAGGATTTTTTACCTCAAAGACTGGGTGAAAGTGGTGCGCAATTGGTTAAAGCTGTACTGCAAATTTTGAATCTGATTCTTTCCCAGGACCAGCACAGTTAGGCTCGATCCTCTCTAGCTATGCAGGTGGCAGCAAGGAGCTACGACTTCCAGTTAGCCACACCACCCTTAGAGACACACTCGCTCAATAGAGGTGCTGTGGACCAGAGATACTCACTGTATTTTGGACTTAGGGTATTTTCAACTTAAATGCAAGCCCACAAAGGTCAAAAGCACGGGTAGTCAACATCTGCCAAGTTCACACTTTACTGTGCCTAAGTTTTCAGGGTTTCAGAACCGTACTCAACTTTGAGACTGGGACAGACATCAGCTCTTGGTTGATGATTATTTCACCGGTTTTCTTAGTCAGCATCATCTTACCACCAAGGTTGAGGAGGAATGCTAGCTAAGCTACTAATATAAAATAACATGCGATGCATGTACGCATGTGCATCAGGTGTGTGCCTGTGGAGACCAGAAGAGGAGGTGGATCCCTTGGAACTGGAGTTACAGATGGAGAGCTGGGAATCAACGCCAGGTCCCCTGAAGGAGCAGCTGGGGCTCGGCTGAGCCGTTAGACTCTAATCTCTAATGATTAGATGTTCTTTTACTCTTTAAAGTTTGTGTCACAGTAAGAATTCTCACTCAGAGACTGAGACAACTAGGGGCTCAGTCTGACCCAGATGGGCGACTGCTCACCGTCCATCTCCACAAGCAGCTGGTTGAGTGTGTTCTCCTGCTCGCTCTGTCCTCCAAAGTTGCCTCTGCCACGCTTCCTTCCCACAGCATCAATCTCATCAATGAAGAGAATGCAAGGCGCATTCTTCCGAGCAAGGGCAAATAAGTCTCGGACCTTGACAGAAAGAAATCTGAGTTACTTTGTTGAGTCAATGTTACTAGTTTAACAAAGCTAACCTCAAAACAGGGCATGGTGTTACACACCTGTCCTTGTAGCACCGGGAAGGCTGGGGTAGGAGGACTGCAAAAGCCTGGGCTACACTATAAAAACCCTGCTCGCTCCCTAAAGACCATTGAACCCAAATCTTTCTGTGATTCACATTACACACCCAGGTATTTTTTCCTTTATAAATAGTGAAGCTAGTGAGATGACTCAGTGGTAAATGTGCTACCACTGAGCTTGCAGAGCCCTGAGTTTGACCCCCTGGACCCACCCAGTAGAGAGGTGTCCTCTTCCACTTATACATGCTGTGGAACACACTTGCCTACACACAAAAATAAATGAAAACATAATTTAAAAAATTTTAAGGAGCAACGGAGTAGGAAATGATAGTACTAAGCAATATCATTTCTGTAATCCATAAATCCATAAATCACTGTGCTGACTGTATCAGCTGTTTTTTATAACATAACAAGTCAGTACTGTGCATGTTGCCCTGCAGATACACTGTAGCTGACCTCTATCTGACCCTGAGCTGGTCAGTTAGCTTCTCCCAGGCTCACACTTATGGCCAGGGCAGTACTAACAACCAAGGACTCTTAACAGGCCTGATGCAGGGCTCAGTTTCCATACCCACTGGCTGACCAACAGAACTGGCAAGGAGGTTCTTGCCCACAACTCACAACAGAGGCCATTGCTGCTGCTAGCTGCTTCTCTTAAGATCATAACTTGGGAACATAGAAAAAGAAATAGCCTATTGAATCCCATACTGTATTCTTTTCCTTTTTTTTTTTTTTCTTTTTTCTTTTTTTAAAAAAAGATTGAAAACACACACACACACACACACACACACAAAGAGAGAAAAAAGAAAAAGAAATAGCCCTAGGCCTCACCATAAAGCCTCTGCATGTGCACATACATACCTACATGCACATACTAACAAGAAAATGTAGATATACCACACATATACACAAAGATGAATGGCCAATGTACAGGTGAAATATACTCAATATCAGTAGTCAAGAAAACTCAAATCAAAGGCAAAGTAAGATGCCTTATTACACTAAGATGTCTCTAATTAAAACCTCAGAGTGTGGGGGCTGGAGAGACAGTTGGGTGGTTGAGAGCACTGGCTGCTCCCAGCACCCATATGGTAACTCACCACCTTCTCTGGACTCTGACGCCCTCTTCCAGTCTATAGATGCAAATGCAACACTGATCTACATAAAATAAGCAAACCTTTAAAGGTCAGCATATGTCAGTGACAGACGGACAAGTGCTCAGGGTCGGTGCAAATGTAAGCTGTCACAGACCTCTGGGAAATCCTGTGGTAACTGAAATATGCCGCATGAGAAAATCCAGGCATGAAAGATCACACACCAAGTGCAGCAGTGTATGCTGGGACCTAAGCTACTCAAGAAGTATGTGCAGATATGTCACCTGAACTCAGAAACTCAAGACCAACCTAAGCAACACTGCAAGATTCCATCTCAAAAAGCAAAAACAAAGACAAAACAAGGGGCTGGACAAATGGCCCAGTGGTTAAGAGCACTTGCTGCTCTTCTAGAGGACTGGGGATCAATTCTCAGCACCCATATGTTAGCTAATGGCTGCCTATAACTTCAGTTGCTAGGTAGCCTACACCCTCTTCTGTCCCTGTGGCCACACTGCACACATATGCAGGAAACACATCCATACACATAAAAGTAAATTCATTTACAACAAGGAGCTAGAGAGATGGCTCCAAGGTTAAGAGCATTGGCTCCTCTTCCAGAGGACCCAGGTTCAATTCCCAGCACCCACATGGCAGCTCACATAGAGGTTACCTTAGACCTGAGACAATTCCTCCCCCTCCCCCACCTCTGTAACTCCAGTTCAGAGAGATCTAACATAGACATATATTGAGGCAAAACAGCAAAGCACATAAAAACAAAAAGCTCAAAACAGAATAGATCACACACACTATACAATTTCATTTATCTGAAATGTCAGAAAATAGGAAATCTATAGATGTTAGTCTCTGCTTAGGGCTGGGAGATGGAGAGATTATTGAAAGACCTGGGTTTCTTCCTTTTGGGGGTGGGGGGTGGTGTTTCAAGACAGGGTTTCTCTGCATAGCCCTGTCTGTCCTAGAACTCACTCTGTAGACTAGTCTGGCCTTGAACTCTGCCTCTGCCTCCGCCTCCCAGGTGCTGGGATTAAAGGCGTGCGCCACCACTGCCTGGCAAAGCAGTAGCTGGGATTTGAACCAGAGAGCTCTGGATGCACAGCCAGCTCTCTTACCAGCTGAGCCACTGGCCCAGCATTGGTAGCTTCTTAACATGACTAAAATGTGTTACCTTGTTTTAACAGTTGCAAAGATCTAAAACCTATTTAATTGTACATTCTAAGATAGTATGTCAATTATTCAATTATGCTTCAAGAGCAATTATATACAAAGTAAAGCCATTATTGAAATCTATAAATTAGGATTATTTTAAGAATGGAGCCAGGCAGTGGTGGCACACTCCTTTAATCCCAGCACTTGGGAGGCAGCGGCAGGCNAGAAAAAAAAAAAAAAAGGAGGGCACAATCTGAGCGAAGACTCCCAAGAATGAGAAGTATGGACAAAAATCCAGGAAGGAGAGTTCCAGGAGCTGGGGACATTCGGGATAGCATTTGAAATGTAAATGAAGAAAATATCTAAAAAAAAAAAAAAAAAAAAAAGAGTGGACTATAGTACTGGCTGGGGTAGGGGAGGTAGATAGGAGTGACATGGCCCTGCTAGTGTAGCCTTAGAAGACTCAATGAGGACATTCCTAGTGAAGGGTCCCTCTGGGGACTCAGGGACAGGATCAACCTCACCAGTCACGCAGGGGCAATGGGCTGGAGTAAAGAAGTTCCATCATCAGAGCAGAACAAGACTTACTCTGGCTGGACCAACGCCAACAAACATCTCCAGAAATTCAGATCCGCTCACAGTGATAAAGGGGACATTGGCTTCTCCAGCTGTGGCCTTGGCTAGCAGCGTCTTCCCAGTACCTGGGGGACCGGTGAGAATGGCACCCTTCAGACACAGAAAGGAAAGATTACATACAATCACAGTTTTGAAAACATACTATGCACATTCATAACAGTCCCAAAGGGTACTACCTCTGATTCTAAGTCCTACTGATAAATGAAATACTTACATTATAGCAGAATGTCTTTACAGAAGTAAGGTTAAGAAAGGGATTGTTAGAGACAATTCTATGTCTAATGGTAGCAATGTGTTGTGAAATCTCAAATACTTCCCTTAGACAGACCTTCAGTGCTAAGCGGTGATGTAGCTCAGTGCAGACTTAGCTGGCATGCACGAAGCATCCTAAACACTCTGAGGCTTGGGGTTGTTTGGTTTTCTTTTTTGTTTTTTTTTTTAAAGATTTATTTATTTGTAAGTACACTGTAGCTGTCTTCAGACACTCCAGAAGAGGGCGTCAGATCTTATTACAGATGGTTGTGAGCCACCATGTGGTTGCTGGGATTTGAACTCAAGACCTCTGGAAGAGCAGTCAGTGCTCTTAACCACTAAGCCATCTCACCAGCCCCTGTTTGGTTTTCTTAATGGTTGGCTTTTGTGGTAGTGGTTGTTTCAGTGTTTTAAAGCTCTCAACCTGATAGTATAAAAGAAACTTCAGCTTGGCTCTAATAAACTGCTGTTTAAATATTAAAGAAATATAAATACCACACTCCCAATTTACAAAACTCTTTTGTTCTTTACAAGTAAAACTGGTTTTTGAAACCATATAATTAATAATAAACACAATCACTGGCTTTTACTTTCATGAAAATGTACAAGTCAGTAACTACTCAGCATAGCCACACATCTACCTTAAACCCTAATTGTATTGTGGCAGTTTGAATGAGAAATGTCCTCCCCAGTCTTGGATATTTAAAAACTTTGTCCCCAGCTGGTGGCACTATTTGAGAAGGCCAAGGAGGTATGGCCTCAAAGAAGGAAGTATGCCCTACAGGTGCTCTTTGACCAGTTTGAAAGTCTACAACATTGCTGGGGATGGTGGATCACACCTTTAATCCCAAGGTTAGGTTGGCAGAGGCAGGTGGATCTCTGAGTTCAAGGCCAGCCTGGTCTACAGACTGAGTACAAGGCTACCCTGGGCTACAGAGAAACACTGTCTCAAAAAGAGACCTGCATTAACCCTAGTTCATGCTGTGCTTTGTGACTTGGTTCAAAATGTGAGCCCTCAGCTTCCCACTCCTTCCACCATCATGGCCTCTAGCCCCTAGAATCATAAGCCCAAATAAACTCTTTTGTGAACTGTCCTGGTCACTATGTCTTGTCTATCACAGCAACAGAAAAATGCCCAACACACGTGTGAATTCACTCTCATTGTTTACTTTCTACTATGTGACCAACTATAAACTGACTATATACATGACTCTTATTTCTAAATACTGTATGTGGAGAGATGACTACAGTCAAAATGCATTTTCCAAGGCTGTAACACAGCACTCAAATACTTTTAAACTGTGTTTACTGGGCTGGTGAGATGGCTCAGTGGTTAAGAGCACCAACTGCTCTTCCAAAGTTCCTGAGATCAAATCCCAGCAANCACATGGTGGCTCACAACCATCTGTAAGGAGAGCTGAATCCCTCTTCTGGAGTGTCTGAAGACAGCTACAGTGTACTTACATATAATAAATAAATAAATCTTCAAAAAAAAAAATTTGTTTACTTTCATATGCCTAGGCATGATGTGAGTGGGTACTAAATAATAGCAAATTATTTTATCAGGAAATGATTATTTTATTCATAAAGAGAAGACATGAAAATCACAGAAATGATTCATTTTACAAATCTTTCACCAGCCCAGATGTAGTAGAGAATGCCTTTAAGGCATATATCACTGTGAGTTTGATACCAGCATGGTCTACATACCCAGTCTCATACCAACAAGAACTCTAACTACCAAAAAAAAAATTTCTTTTACAAAATATTTATCTGTATTATATATTTGTCTTTGTGTGTATGTGTGTGCACATGTATGCAAGTGCCTACGGAGGCAGAAGAGGCCATTAGATTCCCTGGACCTGGAGTGGTGGTTGTGAGCCACCTGAGAAAGGTACTAGGAACCAAACTCCAGTCCTCTAAGAACAGCAAGGGCCTGATCTCGACTGCTGAGCCATCGCTCTAGAACCTGAGCATTTCTTTCTTTTTTTTTTTTTAAAAAAAAAAAAAAAAAAAA
>NC_034604.1:61018222-61043483 GCF_900095145.1 Mus pahari
GGACCTCTGGAAGAGCAGTCATTGCTCTTAACCCCTGAGCCATCTCTCCAGGCCCCCCTGAGCATTTCTTTAAAGTAAACTTCATTGATGAAGTATTTTATCCAGTTAATTAGTAGCTAATCCAAGATAGGCCTGTGGCACAGATCTGTAACCCCAACTCAACAGAAGGCTGGTGCAAGAGGACAGTAAGTTCAAGGTCTACCTGGGCCACAGGAAGAGCTCAAGGCCACCTCAGGTAACTTAATGAGACTGTCTCAAAAGTCTATGTAAAAAGGGGTTGGAGTATCTGCTGTTAAGTGATAAAGTACTTGGTGAGCAAGTACAGACCCTGGGTCAATCAACAGGACCTCCACCTGTAAGCAATCCACATAACAAATAATAAGTTGCTACTTTATGCCTAGTCAAGGGCTGCAGGGCTGACACAATATAGGCACAGCATTAGCACAGCAGCTACAAGATATGTGTTAGAAGTGAACATTAGTATTGTCTCTTCTTCAACAAACACTGTGCCAAGACTGTCAGTGCCAGGCACGAGCAGGTAGCCTCTCACTCTGTGGAAGACGAGGTTAGACCCCTGCAGCATGAATATGCTACCAGGTGGTATAGCTGCCAAGGGAGGGGGGTGTCTAAATCAGGCCGAGGGAGAAACAAAGGCCAAAGAAGGCTTCCATGAGGAGAGAAAACACTTGCAGAAATACACAAAATGTATAAGTGAGATATAGAAAACAGGCTATAGAACTGAATCAGACAGAAACAAAGTTCAGAAAGAATGAACGAGTTGAATAGGTCATAAGTGACATTTTTAAATACATACACCTTGGAGTTAATCCTCTCCAAGTAGCTTTTTACCTTTGGGA
This sequence comes from Mus pahari, assembly GCF_900095145.1. Classification (NCBI taxonomy): domain Eukaryota; kingdom Metazoa; phylum Chordata; class Mammalia; order Rodentia; family Muridae; genus Mus; species Mus pahari. The sequence goes on from NC_034604.1 coordinate 61,019,080, forward strand.
TTTTTGCTCCTAGGTCTTGATATTGCTTTGGGTTTTTCAAGAAATTCACGAATTCCATTATTTCTAGCTTGGCCTCCTCACAGCCAGCCACATCTTTAAACTTCACATCTATCTCATCCTTTAAGACCTTGGCTGTGGTTTCCCCAACACTGAAGAGTCCACCCATTCCCCGGCCGGTCCGACCAATGCCAGCGGGCCCTCTTCTTATGGTGTAGAGTAGAAAAGCGATAATGAGTACCGTGGGCAACATGCTCAGCAGGAAGGAGCTAGAGAGACAACACACAACAGGTCAGCTGGTGAGTTTCCTATGCTTCAGATATCGGCAAATGGTGACAAGCTTCAAAAAACCTAGTAGTTTAAAATATTCTTGTAATTTATGTGAGGCACAGGAGAATCTTGGCATGTTTATATCTCTAAAGCAATAACAACAAAAAGAGAGTTTGTTTCAACACATAGGCTCTCAATGTCTTGCTCCTATCTCAGTATGCACAGTACTGCTAGCTACTACTATTGTATCCAAGTTTCTTTTCTTTCCAGTTACTCACTTAAATGCTCAGCGTAATCCTGGTGTTAGCCTCAGACACCAGTTCTCTTATGAGGAGGCCTGAACCTTCAGAAAAGCCTTCATTTAACAGCAAGCCAGTTTGGAAAGTAATGCATACAATGTTTAACGTCTCTGCTCTGAAACTGCACAGGCCACTCTTGTTTAACAAGGTTCTCTTTCAGCAGAACCTCTCCAACACGGTGCCTGCAAAGATGCCTCAAAGCCTGGGGAAGTAGTCTATCTTTTGTCTTAGTAACTATTATTTAACATAACTTTTGAGTACAAACTTGCTAAATGTTTACACATTTTTAAACACTATTAAAAGAAGAATCAAGGAAAAATAACCTGCACTGGAAAACAAGTTTATAAAAGAATGAAATGAAACTGTCTACAGCTATGAGAACCCCTAACCTAAAAACATGGATCTGAAATGCCAGACAATTTTCAATGCCAACAAATATTTAAAAAATTTAGAATTTTGGAGAAATCTGAATTTCAAGTTTTGACTAGGAATGCTCAATCAGCAAAGTCTATGTAGACGTTGTAAAACCTGAACCAGTTCAGGCCCAGGCATATCACATAAGGGTTATCCAGCTTGTGAAATTTCAGCCTATTCCACCCACACCAGCTTCTCATCTTGGGCATTCATCTTAAGATCTCATGCAAAAGCATCCCATCAGCTGGAAGGCATCACAGTAGAGAGAGATGAGGCGCCACCAGAGCCCAAGTCCACAAGTCTCTAGCGATGAGTAATACCAACAGTGCAATTAACACACCAGCTCCTGGGCTGGTTTTGTTCTCACATACAGAGAAAAAAGATACAGTGCTAACTTCACTGGAACTGCCTGTCTCACAGCAGGACACACCTTCTGCATTTAATGAAAATGACCCAAGCACAGGGATTACAGGTATGCACACAACAGATGAATAGCCTACTAAAAACTTACATTCCCCAGCCCATATATCTATCCTCAACAAACAGAAGCATCTGCCCAAATTATAAGTGGAGTTATTCAGGTAAACCCTAAGAGAAGTAGTTCTGAAGAAAGAGAGATGATTTTTTTTTTTTTTTTTTTTGAGACAGGGTTTCTCTGTGTAGCCCTGGCTGTCCTGGAATTCACTCAGTAGACCAGGCTGGCCTCAAACTCAGAAATCCGCCTGTCTCTGCCTCCGAGTGCTGGGATTAAAGGCGTGCACCACCACACCTGGCCCGATTTCTTTTTTTAAATGTAGGAAAGCTTTAGCTACATAGATGTCTGTGCAATGTGTGTATGCCCTGTGCTCACAGAGGCTCAAGTAGACATTGGATCTCCCAGGACTAGAATTACAGATGGCTGTGAGCCACCATGTGGGTGCATGGAATTGAATCAAGGTCCTCTGGAAGAGCAGCCAGGGCTCTTATTTGCTGAGCCCCCTCTGGAGCCTGGAAATTTTTGCCCTGGCTGTCCTGAGGTGCTCTGTAGAGCAGGCTGGCCTTGAACTCACAGAGATTCACTTGCCTCTACCTCCAGAGAGCTGAGATTAAAGGTGTGTGCCACCACCACCCAGCACTGAAAAATTTCCTAAATCCAGGAAAACTATCAACTAGAAAGGTAAAGGACAGCTAAAGGTAGGATGCTACTCCTTCACATGGGGCTATTCATGCAAAACTTATACAAGGACAGCACACTGGTCCATAACACTCTAAATCCTGCTTAACCAAGAGAAACAGAATCATGTACAAAGGAAGTAGTCATGTGGAAAGACAAAAGTACTAATGATTTATTTTTCAATATAGCCCAAAAGAGCAAGGCCTGCTTAAGACTTTAATGGAGAGATGGCTCAGCAATTAAGAGCACTGGCCACTCTTCTAATGCCCTGAGTTCAACTTCCAGCAACCATATGGTGGTGGTTTACAACCCTTTACAATGGGACCTGATGCCTTCTTCTGGTGTGCAGGTGCTCACACAAAGCACTCATTTATATAAAATACAACAAATAAACCTTAAAAATTAAAAAGACTTTAAATTTATAACCCTGTCACTTAATGACAAGGGACAGTGAACCATCTATAACATAGTAAATGGTACTTAACTCTGTCTTTTTATTGTTTATTTTTCCAGCTTTTTGAGACAAGGTCTTTCTATGTACCCAAGGTTGGCCTCAAAGTCATGGCAATATTCTTGCTTCAGTCTCCCAAGTGCTAGGATTATAGGTATATGCACCCTACCTGGCACAAATCACATACTTAAAATGAATTCTTACCCATCGCTCTCAGCAATGTAAACCACAGGGACCCGGTTCTCCCCTTCTATGCCCAATTCTTGCTGCAAAGTCTCCAGATTCCGCTCAAATGTGTCAACACTGCCAATATTAAACCAGACGTATTGCTATAAAAACAGAAAAACAAATATCCTAAGAATGAAAAACTAACAAAAATTTGATTTTTCTAAAGCATTTAACCTGCTAAGAATTTTTCAGAAACACGAAAGACTTCAACAATAATAAAAGCCTGGTTGTAAAGATATGGTGACTTTTTAAAATTTGGTGAGAACATGTGGTAATCCTTAGCAGTAAACATTTTCTTAGCAATCTTCCTCACTGGCTTAAACATTACAAACTCACTGAGTGGTGGTAGCGCACGCCTTTAATCCCAGCACTTGGGTGGCAGAGGCAGGTGGATTTCTGAGTTCGAGGCCAGCCTGGTCTACAGAGTGAGTTCCAAGATAGTCAGGGCTACACAGAGAAACCCTGTCTCAAAAAAACCAAAAAAAGAAAAAAAGAAAAAAAAAATTACAAACTCAGAGAGATGGGCAGTGGTTAACACACTGCTGCTCTTCAGAAGCCTGGCCTCAATTCCCAGCACCCACACATCAGTTCACAGCTCCTAACTCCAGCTCCACAGGACCCAACGCCCTCTTCTAGCCTCCTCAGACACTGCATGCACATGGTGCACAGACATATATGCAGGCAAAGGCACACAATAAAAATGAAATATCAAAGAAACACAATTTTTTAAAAAAGAAAAGCATTTAAAAACCTACTTGAAAAGTAGATGAACAAGTACACTTTTCTTCCTGTCCACTTCCCAAAGGCCTCTTTCCAAAGTAAAACCCAGAGTGATCCAACAGTAACAGCTTAGTCAGCTGCGCATACAGCTGAAGCACTGCTCTAAGCCCCTGATGGGTACATTAACTCGTTTAACCTTGAGAATGTTCCTAGGAAGTAGGATCAGGGTGACAGTGATAATCAAAACTTGGCTAGTAGAAAGTACTAGAAATGCTATGCTGGGCGTTACCCTTCTAGTACCTAAGACTGGAGACTTCCTGCATGTCCTCCTCAAGGACAAATACCTTGAAGAATGTGGAGGAGACAGCTATTCTACAAGAAACACAAAATAATCACCCCTCAGGATCCACATGGAAATGGCTCCAAATTCTAGGAAAATCTCAAACCCAGATGTGAGATGCACAAGTCCCTTCTATGAAATGGGACAGTATCTGAATATTGTATCTTATATACTTTAATTCTAGATGACATAAAGTGCTCAATTCAACAGAAATGCTACAGAAAATCTTCATGCTCTTCTAGTTAAGGACAGTGATGGGGAAAAGCCTGTACACACCCAATGAAACCAAGACTTACTCTGAACTCCTAATCAAGCATTAGGGTTACAGTGTGCACACCAGACAAACTATGATGCTAAGGGCTAGGGACACAGCTCAGTGGTAAAGCACTTGCTATGAGGTAAACCACCTATGAGGCTCTAGGTTCAATCCCCAATACCACAAGACAAACAAAGCCAACAACCTTGAGATAGAAACCTTTACTGTGGCATAATGGAGAAATAAAAATAACACAATGCTATTCATTTTAGGTGTGAATGTATGTGTATTTCAGTCCTAGAAATGAGGCCTCTCCATCATCAAAGTTGTCCTTTGGAGATGGTACCACAAGACAGTACTAACAGGGTGGAGACAGACATTTGAGGGAGGGTAATCTCCAAAAGCAGGGGCCTGGTGTGGCTAGAAAACAGGTTAGAGAGCAACCTGGTGCAAGTCTGGCCCTGGCAGAGGCCAGCAGGATGGCAGGACACCCAAGAACTAGGAGTAGGGTCAGACCAGGGAAGGCTGACATTACCTGAGCCTTCCCCTCCCCTTTTCAAAACCTCCTCTGTGCATCTGATACTTCTGCCATCTGTACACGGAACCCAAACTAGATGGACCAGAAATACAGATTATTTTACTACAGCAGAGCCAGGTGTGATGGTTTCTGCATGTGCTCTGCGGGGCTGAAGCATGAAGACTGCCCGAATCCAAGGGCAGCCCAGTTACAGAGTCTGACCCTTTTCACACACACAAAAACTGGGAACAAACGGGTGCCACAGAAAGGCAAAAGGGAAACAAACAGAAAGACTCCTACACTGATTTCAAAGAACCTACCTCAAAACACAGGGAATTCAAATTTTAATGCTTTGCCCAAGAGAACAAATGATTTCCAGTGTACAAGAATCGCATATTATTCTGGGATGCTGAAAAGTGGGTGCCTCTTCACTATGTCATAACTACCAAAACCAACCCCAAACTGAAGCCTCTCCACACAGCAGCTGGCGTCAGTGCGCATCCACCTGTGGTGTGCCACACCCCACTGCCCCCAGTATACTTATCTAATGTAATGCAGGGGATGTTTTCTTGTCTAAACCTGAGAAAGTTTAACTTACTACTAATTCACATCAATTAATAAAATTATTTACCCCATCAACCGGAGTTTTTCCTGGTGTAAAGGTCACACGAACAAAACGTTTGTTGACAACTTCTAGTCTGTCCACCTAGAATGTTAAAAAGGCAAATATTTAAACGTAAGTTTACAGAAAATACTTGAGATGTTATTTTATTCACATTTTTTAAAAGACATATGACAGGCTGGGCAAGGTGATCCCAGCACTGGGGAGGCAGAGCCACCCCAGTCTCTACAGCCAGTCAGTCAGGTCTACTCTACTAAAGGTTTGAGACCCTATATCAAACTGAGGCAGAGGGGCTGGCGAGTAGTCGCGAGCACTCACTGCTTTCACACAGGCCCTGGAGTCAGGACTCAGCATCCACACAGTGGACCCCAACCACCACAACTCCAGTCCCAGAGGCTAAGACAGCTCTTCTGACGTCTGTGGTTAACCCTGAATGAAATCTACATTCACTCTGGCCTGTTCCCAAAGTTTTTACATGGCTGTTTTTATTCACCTTTCTTTTCTTCCCATCATTATACTTGCAAGGTTCACTACACTGGCATTTAAATTCTGTGGAGCCTTGCGTTTGATGAGTACACTCCAAGTTACCTCCATGTTCATTAACAGTTAAGCTGGTTCAAATTGTACACAGTCGTACCCAATGCTGTGATGAACACCCCTGCAGACACCTTCTGGAACATCTCTTCAAAAGTTCTTCAGGGACACACAGTTTAGAGGCAGCTGCAGCTGCACTGAGGTAGGCTATAGAGCACACAGTCCTTCAGGTTTCCTAGGTATTGTCAAGCTGCTCTCCACAGTGGTCTCCAATCCACTCTTCCTGGCCAAGGACTCTTACTGCTTTCCTCTCTAACACTTGCTATTATAACATTTTACTCTTTTCCCATTCCCTGAATATCAAATAGTACATACTTGTTTTCCTTAATCTCCTAATTATATTTGATTGTTAAACTAGTAGTAGTAATAGTATTTTCATATGTGCTCATTTGTTACCCCCTTGTGCCAGCTTCTCTGGAACACCCTGGCTTTCTGTTTGGCATTGTCACTTGGCAGACTTACTGACAGCAGATCATGAGAAATAAAGGATACCCGCTGTCACTGTCCTTCAGGTGTAGTATTGTAAGAGTATTATTAAAAGCTTGGAGGAAAGAATATCATTAAGAATCAGATATAGCCGGGCGTGGTAGCGCACGCCTTTAATCCCAGCACTCGGGAGGCAGAGGCAGGCGGATTTCTGAGTTCGAGGCCAGCCTGATCTACAAAGTGAGTTCCAGGACAGCCAAGGGTACAGAGAAACCCTGTCTCGAAAAACCAAAAAAAAAAAAAAAAGATTCAGATATAGGGCTGGCAAGATAGCCAGTGTGGTTAAAAACCCTTGCTATGAAACCTGATGAATTTAGCCCAAGGAGCCCATGTAAGGTGGGAGGGTCTGACCTCTGACCTCCATATGTGTGCTGTAGCATTTGAATGCTGAGCCATACCTTCCTTCCACCTTACATTGTGAAATGACAAAGAAATAAGGACAATTCAAGACAAGCACAAATGAAGGCAGTTCATGACCAACAACATGGCACTACAAAAGATGATTATGGAAACAGTACACACAGAAGAGGAAGAAAGAAAGCAGGAAGCTTACATTTGGGAACAGGACTGGCTTAACGGGGGAACAAGGAAAGCATGTGCCATGCCCTCTGCTGTGTCAGCAAGTCTGACACTAAAGAGACAAGGCCAAGAGCAAGCACTTCAACCAGAAAACAAACCAAAGGAAACCTCCAACAAAAACCACAGCAATTTACTAAGCATCCCTCTATAATAACTTATAAACTATAACAACATAAATGGCCTGAACTCATCCATAAAGAGACAGGCTGGGGGATGAAGAGACAGCTTAGTGGTTAAGAGCACTTATCACTCTTGCACAGGACCCAGGTTGGATTCCCAGCATCTAGGCCGGATGGCTCATAAGCCCGTAACTCCAGTCTCAGGGAATCCAATGGTCTCTGACCTCAGCAGGCATTGGCAAACACATGGTACACATAAATCATATAGGCACACACAGATATACATAAATAAGAAACTGAATGAAACAATGGTGTAGTGGCTCAAGGTTGAGGAGAAGGTTTTTACTGTAGATAAGTAGAGAACAACCAGCAGTGTCCAGAGCAGGGAGACAAAGTACAACACTAGTTAAGGCCAGCAGAGAAAGAGAGGGCCAAGAGGACGGAGAGCAGAAGACCAAGAAGGCAGAGAACCAAGAGAAACAAGGGACCCACAGCCGAAAGGGCAGGGTTGCAGGAGAATGAGACGCTGGGGTAAGGAAGCCCAGGAGCTGGAGAGGGTTAGGATAAAGGATGGATGGGTGAGAAGAGCTGAGAGGAAGTGCAGGTACTGAGCGACCTAGAGGAGGCCACCATTTGCTTTGATGTGCTAACAGACACAACAGCAATTTGTTCTGGGTTTCTTTCAAACCTGACAAAACTATATCTAACTTGGTTGTCTCTATGAAACACATCTTACTGGTAAAGACACCAACAAATTGAGAGTAAAAGGATGGAAGACATCTATCACACCAATAGAAACTGAAAATAAAACTGGAGTAGCTATTCTAGAAAATGCTGGAAATAACACACACACCCTCCCCAAGACTTGGAACAAGTACATGAATTCAGAAACACAGCAGGATACAAAGTCAACTCACAACGGCCAACAGCACCCCTGGGCAGGATGACAGTCAGCAGGTTCAAAGGAAACTCCACCCAGTCCCCATTCTCATCTACCAAAGGAGCCATTTCCTTATCACTGGCAGAGGGACGAATGGCTCTCTAAGATAGCCTACTAGCTATAAACCTCCCCACCACTCTGGCTTCCCTTCCCCCACTCTGGGTCCACACGTGTGTTTAGGCAGTGCTCTTCCATCTTTTGGCTCCTTCTCCTTTGCCCACACTTTGTCTCCCTCTCTCACTCTGCCCATCTCTCTCCTCTCGTCGTCGTCAATTCCATGCAGGCCATTTTCAGGCTACTAATTTCTCTCCCTGCTCCAGACTCTTCTAGATGCCTCTGCTGTAGTTTCTCTCATAGCTACAATAAAACTTTCTCCTCGACCATCTTTTGGAGTGGTCATAGTGTCATTTTATACAATATATGCCTGTAATTACAGCACCTGGGAAGAAGAGGAGAGGCAGGAGGATTGCTGTAAGTTTGAGGCCTGCCTGGACTACATCTCAAGCTCCAGGTTAGCCAAGGCTACACATAAGGAGACCCTGTTCCCCCTTATGTAGCCTTAGGAGTAGTGAGATGGCTCAGTATATACAGACGCTTTCTGCCAAGCAGACACCCTTCGATCCCTGAGACCTACAGAGTAGAAGGCAAGAACTAATTCCCACAAGGTGTCCTCTGACCTACACATATATACACAAACAGACACATTAAATAACTGTAAAAATAGCACTTGGGAGCCAGAGGCGGGTGGATCTCTAAGTTCAAGGCCAGCCTGGTCTACAGAGTGAGTTCCAGGATAGCCAGGGCTTACATGGAGAAACCCTGCCTTGAAAAAAACAAAAACTAAAATAAAATGAAGAAATAATAATAATAATAATAATAATAACAACAACAAAAATAATAATCAGTAATATGTCTATGTACTAACAAGGGGTAATCTGTAAAGGAAATTAAGAAAAATAGTCGCACTTACAATAGCAAGCAGAGTAAAATATGTAGGGACTAAATTAATTTAGGCAAAAGGTAAAAGAAATGCACAAGGAAAGCCATAAAGCATTTAGAAATAAGTTAAGAAAGATGAAAGAGGCGAGCCACTGGACTCCGGACGAGAGAGGGAGGATTGGATAAGAAGGGAAACCCAAAAGGACCGTTTATCTTCTGTGCCCGCAAACTCAGACACGGCCACACGCACCCACATTCATACGAACAGTCGTGCACACACGGCAAAGGTAGCTGGAGTGGGGAGGAAGGGAAGTTTGTACCAACCAGTCGTGAATGCAACTTGAAAGATTTCACACAGCAAAAGGAAAAAGAAAAAAAGAAAAACGTAAGTTAAAAAATAAAGAAGTACATGCCCCTCAAAAAAAAAAAAAAAAAGATGAAAGAAAATCTGCACTCACAAATCGAAAGAATTTATACTGTTATGAAAGTGATCTGAAGAGTTAATGTCTAAAAGGTTGTTTTTTTTTTTCTAGAAATAGAAAACCATTCTTACAATTTACACGGAGTCTCAAAGGAACAGCCAAAACAATTCTGAAAACTATAACAGAGTTGAAGGACCTACACACTACAAAGCTATACCACTCAAAACTGTGATTAAAAGACAATGGAATAGGGGCTGGAGAGAAGGCTCAGCAGTTAAGAGCACTGGCTGACCTCTTCTAGAGGTCATGAGTTCAAATCCCAGCAACCACATGGTGGCTCACAGATCCATAATGAGATCCAACGACCTCTTCTGGTGTGTCAGAGGACAGCAGCTACAATGTACTTAGATACAGTAATAAATAAATCTTAAAAAAAAAAAAAGCACTGACTGCTCTTCCAGAGGTCCTGAGTTCGATTCACAGAAACAACATGGTGGCTCACAACCATCTGTAAAGGGATCCGAAGCCCTCTTCTAAAGTGTCTGAAGACAGCTACAGTGTACACATATACATTAAAAAAAAAAAATTAAATCTTAAAAAAAAGACAATGGAATAGAACAGACAACACAGAAACAAATGGAATCAAATGATTTCTGACATGGATGTCAAGACCATTCAATGGGAAAAGGAATGTTTCCAACAAACATGAATACCCAGTTTAAGGCCCATTCCAAGATTTGGAACCCATGCCTGACACTGCCCAGGTCTGAGACTAGGTAGGCCATGGGCCTAGAGGAAAAGGAACATAACAATAAAATGACTCCTGAAGACATTCTGCTATGCCCATAGATCAGTGCCTTGCTCAGCCGTCATCAAAAAAGCTTCTTCCTGCCATAGAAAGAACAAATACAGAGACTCACAACTGGACAATGTACAGAGAGTGAGAGACTGGCACACTTGCTCCTAAGTGGGATGCCCATCAAATCCCTCCCGTCAGGGCCTGGGCAACCCTGTGGGGAGGAGGCAGAAAGACGCCTCAAGCAGAGCGGATGGAGGGCACCCAGGAAACACTGCCTTCCAGACAAAACCGGCACACACATGAACCCACAGAACCTGTGGCAGCGTGCACAGGACCTGCACTGGCTCAGGACAGATGGGTCCCAGGGCTGAGAGAGGACATGGACACTTGAATCCCTAACCCAGAAGCTAGCTCCAAATCACAATTGCTTTAGAAGGAAAAGTTAGTTTTGCCAATGAAATCTCACTGGGTATTAACTACACTTAAGGGGGGCCCTTTTTGTTGTTTTTTGTTTGTTTAAGGGGGGTCCTTACATGGATACACGATATATATATATATATCTCCTTACATGGATAAACTACACTACACTTATATGCTGGGCTCAGCAGCAGATGGCCAACACAAAACAAACTCAATGGTGCTTTTGTAGATTTTTTTTAAATCTCATTTTTTTGTTTTGATTAGGAATATTTCATCTTGGTCTTTTGTGACTTTTGATTTAGTGATTTTTATGAGATTTGTGTGTGTATCTGTGTGTGTTTCTTGTGCTTTTTAACTGTGTTTTTTAGTTACTCTGTTTTTGTTTGGTTTTGCCTGTTTGTTTTCTAAAGAAGAAAGAATGAGATTTTGTTTTTGTTTTTGTTTTTTTTTTGTTTTTTCAAGACAGGGTTTCTCTGTATAGCCCAGGCTGTCCTGGAACTCACTTTGTAGACCAGGCTGGCCTCGAACTCAGAAATCTGCCTGCCTCTGCTTCCCCAGCGCTGGGATTAAAGGCGTGCGCCACCATGCCCAGCTAAGAATGAGACTTTTAAGAGCAAGAAAATGAAGACATGAAGTTGGACAGGTGAAGAGGTAGGATGGATCTGGGGGAAGGGAAACTGTAATCAGAATATATTATATGAAAGGAATTATTTTCAATAATAAATGATAAAAAAAACCCTATGAGCAAAAAAATGGAGTTGAACCTTATGTAACTATATAAATCTTTTACCTAAGTATATGAGAAATTAACTCAAATCAAAGACTTAAGACCTCATGACTACCAGAAGAAAATAGAGCATAAAACTTTCATGACATGGGCTTCATCAATGATTCTTAAAATGCTAGCAACAGGAAACAAAAGATACATGAAATTTAAGAATTTGGAGCTGGGGGTTAGGGGAGCGGGGAGGTTGCTGGAGAGATGGCTCAATGGTTAAGAGCGCTGACTGTTCTTCCAGAGGTCCTGAGTTCAATTCCCAACAACCACATGGTGGCTCACAATCATCTGTAATGGCATCTGATATCCCCTTCTGGTGTGTCTGAAGACAGCTACAGTGTTCTTACATATGTAAAATCAATAAATAAATCTATTTAAAAAAAAAGAATGTGGAGCTAGGAAGATGGCCCTGTAAATGGAGGTGCTTGGAACACAAGCCCTAGCACAGTCCTCAGGACCCACATAAAAGGAGGAGAAGAGTCCACAAAGCCGTCTCGTGATCCCCACATACACGCCATGACACACACATGCCCCCGCCATAGTAACTGTAAATTTATACAATAAAAAATTTCAAGGAAAATATTCAACATGCAAAGCCATTTTATGTTGGACTCTGTGTTCTAACACAACTGCATTTCCCCTTCTAATCTGCAACACCCCAGCCCATTACTTACCACTCCCTTAGAAAGATAGTTATTGACAAAGTCTTTCCATGTGATTTCTCTCCCAGAACTCTTGAACACGAAGTAAATCATGACTCCACCCCAAAAAAGAGCAGTCCAGAGAAAGTACATCCTGAAATCCTTGTCATCCCATGGAAAGTCACCCTAGACAGAGAGGAACACAGTTTCTGTGTGGAAATATGATCTGCGCTATGTGGGCTTTTTGGGGGGCTACCAACCCAACCTCAACAGTAAACAGTTTGAAATCAAACCTTCTGGAACCTGGACCACCAGTGAGAATCTTCTTTCTTGCCACGGCGCTTCCCTCCCCCACCACCTGCACCTCCAGAAGACTGGGGGCCCGAGAGTTGTGATTCTGTAAACAGAGAGAGAGAAGCATGGCCAGCATGAAGCATGTAGCACATCCTGTCCAACATGTAGCACGTCCCACTGTTGGCCACTGTCAGCAAGGCGTGCACAGCTCCATGCTGACACTGAGGACCTAAAGGAAACACTGACTGGCCAATGCAACAGTTACTGCAGAAAGCACTATGAGGAAAGGCATTAATACAAAGTGGCAAAGGCCAAGAGGCTCTGATGCACTTGCCTAGGACCTCAGAAAACACACACAGTAACTCAGTAACCCCAGAAGATTGCTACTGTTACCCACATTGTACAGAGGAAGACCTGAGCTTAAGCAACTGGCTGGGTGATTTGTTGCCATGTGACATGTGTGAACAAAAAGGGACAGGGGCTTAAACCTGAGCAAATTCTTCAGTTCTCATTCAAAGTTCAAAAGTGTGTGCTGGGCTGGGATTGTGTAAGAGGGTGAGCAGAGGATCATGGAGGGAGAGTAACTCGGTTGCTATTATTGGCCTAACACACACAAAACCGAGGGTTCAGCCTCCAGCATCACAAAAAACCAGGCCTGGTGGCCTCCAGAACTTGAGGTGACCCGTTTGTTATCTAAGCCCTCTTCCGAAAAGATCTGACCCTTTGTAAAAGAGCCCAAACAAATTGATGCAGTCATTAATTCTGTCCCTTCTCTATCCTCCCAGTGACCTACAAGTACCATTCTAATGTCACCAACCACCATGAAACAACCTCTCCAACAGCAGGCGGCAAGGCCATGGGTGCCTGTCACCTCAGTGGCTTCATGACACATTCACCAAACCACTGCCTTCACAGAGGCAGACGTGACATACGACAGCTCAGGCCACCAAACAGCACAACACTGAGAAAGAGATTTGGCACAATGCAGGCTGGGTAACAGTATTCCTGACTCCTCTGGTAAGGTTGTACCCCAAGAGCTGTAATATAATATAATGTAATTGTAGTGGCGGGCTGGTGAGATGGCTCAGTGGGTAAGAGCACCCGACTCCTCTTCCAAAGGTCCGGAGTTCAAATCCCAGCAACCACATGGTGGCTCTCTACCATCTGTAACAAGATCTGATTCCCTCTTCTGGAGTGTCTGAAGACAACTACAGTGTACTTAATAAAAAAAAAAAAAAAAATTGTAGTGGCTATTCCTGGTTGTCAACTTGACTATATCTGGAATGAACTACAACAAGGAATTGGAAGGCTCACCAGTGATCCTAATCTGGAGGCTGGGAGATACAAGTTTCTAACCTGGATCTTGGCATGGAGTGCTTGAGGAATAGTGGCTATGAATTCCAAAAGATTAAGACAGACTTCAAGGTCATCTGGGACTAAAGGTGTGGTAGCACACACCTTTAATCTGGGCTACACCTTCTGCTAGGGACCTACATAAGGACACTGGAAGAAGGAAGATTTACTCTCTCTCTCTTCTTGCCTTGTGGGACTGAGCAACTACTAGATTCTTGAACTTCCATTCAGAGCTGCTGCTGACCAGTGTTGGGAGTTAGACTACAGACTATAAGTCATCAACAAATTCCCTTACTATACAGAGACTATTCTGTGACTCTAGAGAACCCTGACTAATATAGTAATGCAAGTCTCTTCTCACTGGTGAGCCTGTCAACTACTGGACTATGCCTTTGGTAAATCCTACAGCATTGCCCATGTAACCAACACTGCAACCCAGAGCCTTGGGGCTGGCCTGGGGATGTCACTCAGTCATAGATCTGCTTAGCATAGGTGAGGATCCGGGCTCAATGACCAGGACCACCAATAACAAAAAGTCAAAGGTCTAACTTACATTTCCCTAAAAGGGACACCAGCTGGACGCCAATAGGTGTCAAACATTGTGGTTCACTGCACAATGCTTATGAAATGAGACCGAAAGACTTAGTGCCACAAGATCTGTCCACGTACCCAGTCTTAAAAAACCTTCTCCAAGGGGGCTGGTGAGATGGCTCAGCATTCCGAGCACCGACTGCTCTTCCAAAGGTCCTGAGTTCAAATCCCAGCAACCATATGGTGGCTCACAACCATCTGTAACAAGATCTGATGCCCTCTTCTGGAGNGTCTGAAGTCAGCTACAGTGTACTTACAAATAATAAATAAATAAATCTTTTTTTAAAAAAAAAAAAACCTTCTCCAAGTCAGTAGACAGGGCTCTGTTAAAGTTCAAGATTTTCATTTTAAATTTAAAATTTTAATTTAAAACTTTAAAACACTGCACTATGGAACTAGAGAGACGGCAGAGTGGTTAAAGACTGCTTCCTACTCTTCCAAGAGTACCCAGGTTGGTGGTCCCAGTACCTATGTCACCCCACAGGCAGCTCACAACCTGTGACCCCAACACTGGGGGATTGTCGGCCTCTTCTGAACTCCACAGGCACATGCACTCACATGTGCACATGTCCATACACAGACACACATAATTTAGAATAAATCTTTAGCCAGGCAATGATGGCACACGCCTTTAATCCCAGTATTTGGGAGGCAAAGGAAAATAGCAAACTCAACCTTCTTCTAAAACTACCTTTTTTTTCTCCAACAGCTTCCTTAGGTTCACTGGCCTTTTTTCCATTTTTCCCGTTAGGAAAGTACTTTTCAAATCCTGTCAGAAAAGATAAAAGATATCTTCAAACTAAAATTCATCAGGTTTTGTGCATATTATTATAAAGCTGCTGGCACACCAGCAGAAATCATAATAGTCCTCTTGTAGAATACACCAAAGTCTAAACAATACAGTTCACAATCCGGATGTGCAATTCCACCACCTGTAAGATGTTCACCTGTAGGTGACATAATTTCCCCTGCTCCCAGCAGACAGAAGCTGAAGTCAGGGTGTGGACAGAGCAGACAACAGCTAGTCACCCTGAGGTCACCTATGTACCCGCACAGGAAGCCCCTCCTCCCAAGGCATGCACCTTGAGCAACACACGGCACTAGAGCCAGACCTCAGGACTTACCTTTGGGAGGTCGAGAACAGAACCTCTGATAAGCAGCAATTACATCCCTCAGAAGAGAACGTCTGGGGCTTGCTGCTTGGACAGCAGCATACTGAGAAAGCTGCAACATGACAGTAAATAAGAGCATGAGGCTATTTTACAAAACAGAGGGAAAAGACTTCATTCTGACACCCTGAAGTGAGATGTGAACTTCCCTTTGGGAAGAATTAAGGCTTGATGTCACAAAGCTACTCTCTAGTCTACCAACAGAAGAAGGAGATAGGCAGTAACTACCCAAAAATCACCAGTGCTTCTAAGTCAGACACAACCCTGGACACAGTCCAAGTATAAAGACCTAAGAACACATTCATTTGGCAATGTTTATCTGATTTATAACACCCAAAAGACAACTTTCACCCAAACTGTTGTTTCCTGTTGACTCATTTTTAGGTACTTACCTAAAGTTACAAGCCAGTGCTGCTTATAAACAATGGTAACTTGATCTCACTTCTGTGATGAGAAAGTCAGGGATAAATGTCACTGACAGTCCTTACATTAGCCAACTGCTAAAGCCCTTGCACACTGCTAGTGAGATGTAATGAATGACCAAGCCATTTTGGAACACAGTTTGGCAAATCTCAACACGTTTAATATTGGAGGGCGTGAGGGCAGGGAGTGAGACAGTTTGCCACCATGACTGACCACCTAAGTTCAATACACAGACTCACATAGCAGAAGGAGAAAACCAACTCCCACAAGTTGTCCTCTGACCTCAAGTGCTATGGCACGCCCCCACCCCTCCAAATGTAAAAAGAAAAAAGCTAGCATAATACCAAAGGATCCAGGCAATTCCACTCCCTCCCCTTAAAAAACCCGATGAAATGACTATTCAAAAATATATACCAAAAAAAAAACACACACACACACACACACACACACACACACGCTGGCAGTGGTGGCACACACCTCTAGTCTCAGCACTCAGAATACAGAAGCAGGCAGATCTCTGTGAGTCTGAGGCCAGCCTGGTCTACAGGGTGAGTTTCAAGATAGCCAGAGCTACACACACACACACACACACACACACACACACACACACACACACAAACCCCATCTAGAAAAACAACAACAAAAATACACACAAGCTCACAGCTACATAATTCATAATAGTAAAAATGCTACTAACTCAAATGGTCATCAGTTACTAAATAAACAGACAGGAAGTGGTAATTCACTCACTACCCGTAATGCTTTGAATATGCTTGGCCAAGGGAATGGCACGGTTTGGAGGTGTGGCCTTGTTGGAGTAGTTGTGTCACTGTGGGCATGGGTTTTAATACCCTAGTCCTGGCTGCCTGGAAGTCAGTATTCTGATAGCAACCTTCAGATAAAGATGTAGAACTCTCAGCTCAGCCTGCATCATGTCTGCCTGTCGTGTTCCTGCCTTGATGATAATGGACTAAACCTCTGAACCTGTAAGCCAGCCCCTATTAAACGTTGTCCTTATAAGAGTTGCATTGGTCATGGTGTATATCAGTTGGTACCAGGGACTGGAATGCTGCTGTGACAGGCCTGACCATGCTTTCATCTGGAAGAATGTGGATTTGGGGACTTTGGATTTGGAAAGCAGTGGAATGCTTTAAATGAGGCTTAATGGCTATCCTAGTAGGAATATGGAAGACTTTGTTACTGAGTGATTGGAACTGTGCAGACCTCCAAGAAGATTCAATGGAGAGTTATTTTTCAGTATGTGGCCTACAGACTGTTTTTGTAGCATTTTGGTGAAGAATGCTTTTTGCCCTTGTCTTTAGAGTCTACCTGAGTCTAAGGTAAAGAGATTTATATTAATTGCATTGACAAAAGAAGACTCAAAAAAGCCCAGCAGAGACTTTGTGCTCTGGTTAAGTCTCATGAAGAGCGTTTTGAACAAGCATAACAAGCTTAGAAAAAAATATAAAATATATGGTTGGAGTATTAAAGTGGCATCAGGAAGTGAAATGGAGCTGAGTCCTGTGTTCAGGATATTAAATTGAACTAAGGGAGTAATGACTTTGGGGCAAGAACCTACCCAGCTATGTTTAGATCCAGGCATGGTGGTACAGATTTAACTCCAGGAGATAAAGGCAAGCAGTTCTCTAAGTTCACGGCCAGCCTAGAACACAGCAAGTTCTGGGTGAAGAAAAGCTTCAGTCCAGGCTTGGTAGGCAACACTTTTAATCCCAGTGCTTAGGAGACAGGTATGCAGAGCTCTGAGTTCAAAGTCAGTTTATGGAGCAAGTTTCAGGACAGCCAAGCTCAGGCTGTGAAGGAATTGGAAAATAGAAAGCTAGAGATAATGTAATAGAACAAGGGGGCCATGTTCCAGCTCCAGCAAGCAGCAGAACTTGACAGCTTTGGCCACGTGGCTCTNGACTCTAAAAGTTCAGAATTGAAGGGACTAATGGGACAATTGATGCTGAAGCTAAGAAATTAGTGGTGCTTAAGAAGAGACCAGCATCTGGGGCTGGTGAGATGGCTCAGCAGTTAAGAGCACTGACTGCTCTTCCGAAGGTCCTGAGTTCAAATCCCAGCAACCACATGGTGGCTCACAACCATCCGTAATGAGATCTGATGCCCTCTTCTGGTGTGTCTGAAGACAGACAGCTACATTGTACTTACATATAATAATAAATAAATTTAAAAAAAAAAAAAAAAAAAAGAAGAGACCAGCATCACTGAGGTGAAATCTTCTGGGAAGTGTTTTCTGAGAGCACAAAGAAGCTGTGTTCCAGATGCTGCAGCTCGACTTCATAATGTGTTAAGAGTCACCCAGGTGGTACTGGTTTTGAAGGCATAAAGGGGTCACGAAGAGCAGCTGAGGCTCGGCACTGTGAGAGGCCATTGGCGAAGGTGCAGCCTTAGTTGCAGTTGATAGCCCAGGACTGAAAGGGTCATGCAAAGGAGTTGAGGCTTGGCACCATAAAGAGAGCCTATGAGAGACTATTGGTGAAGCCTAGTTGTAACAGAACACCCAAGTGTATTGGAGATGCCAGTACTATGGGATGATCACCAAGAACGGCAGTGGAGTGGATCAACCTGAGCTTAGACTGCTACAGAGGGCAGAGCTGGAAATATGATGCCAGCACTTTGGGGGATCCCTGACATTGAAACAAGAAGCTGTAATGTTGAAGTTGTCTTGGTGACCCAACGATGTTAAAGATACCACAGCTCTGGGATACCTGCTGAGGAAAGCTGCTAACAGGGAGTGGAACCAGCTCAGGACAAAGTTTGTTGCAGTCAACAAATATGAAAAAGGAGCTGGAGATCTGAAAATCACTTTGACATCAATCATGGAGATGTTTGTAGTTTGTCCAACTGGTTTCCTGTCTTGCCTTGGGGATTACAGTTAAGTGACTGGATGAATCTCAGAAGCGACATTGAACTTTGGACTAAACATTGTTGAGACTGCTATAGACTACGGGGGACTTTGGAAGTTGGACAAAATTTACTTTTTTATTATGCTATGACTAGGCATGACCCCCATAGATTCATGTGTTTGAACAAGCCTATGGGGGCCAGGGAGTGGAAATGTGATGGTTTGAATATGCTTGGCCAAGGGAGTGGCAGTATTTGAAGGTGTGACCTTGTTGGAGTAGGTGTGTCACTGTGGGTATGGGCTTTAATACCCAATCCTAGCTGCTGCTGGAAATCAATATTCTGCTAGCAGCCTTCAGGTAAAGATGTAGAACTCTCAGCTCCTCCTGCACCATGCCTGCCTGGATGCTGTCATGCTCCTGCCTTGATGATAATGGACTGAACCTCTGCACCTGTAAGCCAGCCCCAATTAAACGTTGTTCTTATAAGAGTTACCTTGAGCATGGTGTCTGTTCACAGCAGTAAAACCCTAAGACACCACCTTTATATGACTTATAGTGCATAATACAAGGGAACTGTTCTCTAAGTTGTTGGACTGTATCTTCTATGAACAGTACTGTATTTTCCAGGAGGAAAGTTTCTCCATGTACAATGCTCTGAATTCAAAGCACTGATGTGGAGGGTTAGCTGAAGAGAAATGAAGACAGCACAGAAGTGAAGGGACACTTCTTCATGTCACAACACATGACAAGTTTCTGCAGCTTGGTATGGAACCAGACACATAAGTTACACTCCACAAATATTGTCACCTCCAAATGCCCCCTGGAGGGTGAGGATGAAGCAGTTGGAGTGGTTGTCTAGAATGCACAAGCCCTGGGTTGGATGCCTCAATACCACAAATAAACCAGGTATGGGCCAACACTCAGGAAACAGAGGCAGGAGGATAACATGTTCAAGGATATCCTGGGCTATATACATTCTGTACAGCAAAGCAATGTTCAGGCGTCCCTCCGCAAGGGGTATACATCACGCACAGGCATACTGATTGGCTGTAGCTATCCAAATGAGGACTTGTGTCTCAGCATTCACTGGTGACTCACAGGGACAACAGTCCCACTAAGGCCTTTTATGAGATTCAGTCTCACAAAGTAGGTCCCTAAGTCCAATGTCCACTGATTATAAAAGGGAAGGGATCAGATGAGCAAGGTAAGATGGGGAAATGGTCAAACACTGAACAGATGGTCTATAGCAGGGCAGTACAGGATACAAATGATGAGGACTCTGATGCAGGGATGACAAGTAAGCTTCAAAGTAAATGCCACACACAGGTACCCTCAGCCATCCTTACACATGGCTTCAACTCTCATATCCACCAACCACTGGCGAAAAACACTCAAGAAAACAATAACAAAACCAAACAAAAATTTACATGCGTTGGTGTGGTGGTGCATAACTGTAACCCCTACACTTGAGAGACAGAAGATAGGATCAGTAGTTATAGTTTTGTCCATTATCATTGCCAACCTCAGCAATGAGGAATATTTGAGGTCAATTTAGGGTTTTTTGTTGTTGTTGTTTCCTGTGTGGGGAGAAGTTGGCTGGGTTGGGTTGGGTTTTGGTCATTATTCATTGAATGGTAGGATATAAAGCCTATTTACTAACCATTTTCAACACATTAGGTACTGAAGTAATCTAGAGATGGGCATATAATCGAAGAACCAGCATGATTAGAAGGACCAGGTGGGAGATACAGGAGGCTAGTATGGGCTATTACAGAGACCACACCTCAGAAATCCCCAAACAAAACAAACAAAACAAAGCACGGAGGAGGGCGTGCATCCTTTGAGTTTGGTAAGGGTCCAAGCATCAATTCCCTCCGGATACTGAAAGGCTGCTGTAGTATGTACTATCCGTTTCTAAGTGAAGGGGCTGGACTAACCACCTCAAGGACGCTGGACAGTAAGTGGTCAAGTCAGTGACCAAGGGACCAATCACATTCCTCAACCGCCATGCTATGTTTTACCTCTGGGTAAAACCTGTGCTGGGCTGGCAGACAGTAAGAAGCTGTGTCACGGTCCTGCCAACACAGCATCACTTCAATAAAATGTACCAGATAGGGAGTGTGTGGCCCTACACCAGTAGCCAAAGCCTCCGGATAGGCGCTGTTACGCAACTAACATAGGTCCTAGCCTGAACAATACATATTTTGACACCAGTGATATTTGCCGATTTGTATTCAGGATGCCAGCCACGGCCCCCTCGTTCAAACACATGGGAACGGGAGGTGCCACAGCCCTGTCTCTCCCCTCCAGCTCGCCGGGGCAGTCCATTAGTCTGTCCTTTTGCAGTGCCTCGAAAGCCAACGAGACCACGGCAGCGAGGAGCAAAGCCGAGGCATGACCTTCCCGGGCTCCCGGAGCCACTCTCCGCGGCGAGGCCCTCCAGGGCCCCGGGGTCAAGAGAAACATCGCCCACGGGGACCAAGAACCTCAGGCCGTCACGCGTCCGGGGCCGGTGACCTTGACACCGGCGCCGGAGCCGGAAGCCGGGCCGGAGGGAGCAGCAGCGACGCGGGGACTCACCGTACGGAGGCAGGGCCGCCAGCCGGGACCCAGGCAGCCGCTTGGCACGAGCAGGGGAGGAAGGCCGCGACGGCAGCCGCCCCGGCTCCACAGCAGCAGGCAGCGGTGAGCCATGGTGGGCCCGGCCGGCTCCCGGGCGCGCGCAGGCACGGAGCCAAGGCGGGCGGACGGCGACCCGCAGCTTCCGCGGCTTATCGGTTCTCCGGGAACTGCGCGCCACCGGCGCAGGAGACCCGCGACGGAACGCGAACCCACGCTCCACGCGTGCTCGCCAGGCCCTGCCCCGGCGTGCGGACGTCGACGTGCCCTCTAGGCGGCCGACCACGCCCTCGGGTCGGGAGGGGGGGGAGGGACGAGTAACCGGGCTGGAGGCGGGAGCAAAGGGAGAGTGGGGCGGGGTGAAGGGCGTGACTGGCCTATTAAAGCGCTGGAGGGGCGGGGTTGGGTGGGGCCGAAGACGGCGGGGGGGTCAAAGGAGGAGTGTGGCGGGGCTAGGGCGGAGTTGGAAGATTGCGGGGGGCGGGGCTAGAGGTGGTAGCCAATGAGAACTTTGGAGGCGAGGTCAAGGCGGGGTAAAGCTGGTGGGAAGGGCGGTGTGAGGGCGGGCAGGAGGCGGAGCCTAAAGAGGATTGGTGAGGCGGGTCTGAGGGAGGGACCGAAGAAGGGCGGCAGGAGGGGCCAAATAAGCAGAGCAAGATTCGCGGGCGGACCTTAAAGAGTTAATAGGAGGTTTAGCAAAAGCTCTATAGAAAAGAACCATTTTTCATTCAGGACTAGAGACCACTGATTTGTTGTTTTGTTTTGTTTTGTTTTGTTTTTCAAGACAGGGTTTCTCTGTGTAGCCCTGGCTGTCCTGGAACTCACTTTGAAGAACAGGCTGGCCTCGAACTCAGAAATCCGCCTGCCTCTGCCTCCCAAATGCTGGGATTAAAGGCGTGCGCCACCACGCCCGGTGAGACCACTGGTTTTGTTTGACATTTTAGCATTCACTCTTGACTACTCACCAAGTAGTTAACTGATTGCTCACTGACAGGCATGAGGCAAGTTCTGCAAAGGCCAAAACACAGCTACTTTTCTTATTTTCTCCTGGTGTTTTGGGGACAGGCTTATAGCTGTGGCTGTCCTCAAACACTACTGGGAACTGAGGTTGGTTATGTTAAAGATTCTGCAATGGTGATTGACTGCTCAGAACTACCTGATCGTGAAGAGTTGGGTTGTTGCAACACCAGAGCCAAATTGGCTCGCGCTATGTTTAGTCCCTTTAATAACCCCAGGCATTATTCATCCTCCCGTCTAACCCAGCATCACCATGACTGAACTAAACCTAGTTGATATTTATAGAAAACTTCCACATGACTTGCATGTGTGGATGCCTCAATTCAATTCCCAGCACCATAAACAAGGGGGGGGGGTTTCCTGTGCACAGTATTTTCAGGCTTATTTACCCAGACAACCATGGATCATAAGTAGTGAGACCTACATGTATACTTGCTAGCCACAATAGATCAAAACTAGAAATGGGGATCAGAGAAAGACCAAGAGTGGGGCTGGGGCGATGACTCAGTGACAGGTTTCCATGTAGGATTTTCGACACCTCTCCTTTGGTTTATCCCTCCTTCAGCTTTCCCTTCGCTACTCTACCCTTTTGCCCCAGCCCTGCTTCCATGTTGCTCTATTGTCTGTACCACCACCTTCCCTCAAAGCCTTTCTTTGTCCAGTTTCATGGCTGGCTTTCTGGTTTCCTAGCCTTAACCCTTGTTTACTTCCAGAGTGTACACATGTTTAACAGAGACTAGGGGCCACATACGAGGGAAAACATACAGTAATTGTTTTTCTGAGTTTGAATTACCTTGATTAATGTTTTCCAGTTCCATACATTGTTTTTTTTTTTAATTTTATTTACTTATTATATGTAAGTACACTGTAGCTGTCTTCAGACACTCCAGAAGAGGGAGTCAGATCTCATTAAGGATGGTTTGAGCCACCATGTGGTTGCTGGGATTTGAACTCTGTACCTTTGGAAGAGCACTCGGGTGCTCTTACCCGCTGAGCCATCTCACCAGCCCCCCACCATACACTGTTTTTGTTGTTATCAACAGCATGCTTTTAACCAACCTGTGTGTCAAAAGGCAATTGAAAGTTAGGAATTATTTTTAATATAAACAAAAATAATACAACATTTCATCTCACAGAAAAAATGCGTAGATGAAGTGAGAGCTATAATTACATGGATTTTTATTACACTTACTGGCTTATGCTAGGTCAGTGTTCTCAGCTTCTACTCTAAGAAACTGAAGTAAGGCTTGGAGATGTGGCTTGATTGAATGTAGCTGTAGCTCACAGAAAGACTTGGGTCCTGTCCCCCAGTGGCTCACAAACTGGACATGACAGTACACACCTATAATCTTAGCACTTAGGAGGGAAAAGCCAAAAGGTCTGGATTGTAGGGTCATCCTCAGCTTTGTAAGGGGTTTCAGATGCAGGAAGGACTCCTTGAGATACAGGAGATGCTGACTCAAATAAGTGAAGGAGTAATACTACAACAGAAAGAAAAAACATAAAAGAAGAGCCACAAGGGGCTGGAGAGATGGCTCGGCAGTAAAGAACACTGGTTGTTCCTCCAAAGTTCTTGAGTTCAATTCCCAGCAACCACATGGTGGCTCACAACCATCTGTAAAGAGATCCTGTGACCTCATCTGGTACATCTGAAGACAGCAACAGTGTACTCATATACATAAATAAATTAATTGAAGAAGAAGAAGAGGAGGACGGGGAGGAGGAGAAATCCATAGACTGGGCATGGTAGCACACACCTTTAATCTCAGCATTGGAGAAGCAGAGGCAGGTGGATAGCTGATTTCCGTGCCAGCCTGGACTACATAGTGAGTTCCTGAATAGCCAGGGCTACACAGAGAAACCTTGTTCCACACCTCCAAAAAATGTATAGTATTGATGATGAATCTTTAATAAAAATAGTGAAACTGTCTACAATGGTAGGGTGGGCAGCCCAGTGGCAGAACACCCACCTCTAACATGCTCACACTTCTGGTTCCATCCCTAACATCACAAGAATAAATAAACATGCATACATACATACAATTGGAAACAAAAGTGGGGTCTATCAGTCTACAGATGAAAATATT
>NC_034604.1:61045648-61049132 GCF_900095145.1 Mus pahari
CTCACTCTGTAGACCAGGCTGGCCTCGAACTCAGAAATCTGCCTGCCTCTGCCTCCCAAGTGCTGGGATTAAAGGCATGTACCACCACTGCCCGGCAACATATCTTTTTTGGGGGAGGGGGGGTTGAGACAGGGTTTCTGTGTATAGTCCTGGCTATCCTGGAACTCACTCTGTAGATCAGGATGGCCTTGAACTCAGATAGTTAACATATCTTACAGATAGATGTGCATGAGAAGCCTGAACAAAATGCCAGAAAACTAAACATAACATCAGATGTTGTGTTTAAATATGTATGCTCTCTTACATATTTTAAATACACATCATACCAGGCATGGTGATGCATGTCTTTAATCCCACCACTCAGGGGGCAAAGGCAGATGGATTTCTGAGTTCAAGGCCAGCCTGGTCTACAGAGTGAGTTCCAGGACAGCCAGGGCAATACAGAGAAACCCTGTCTCAAAAAAACAAAAATAGGCCGGGCAGTGGTGGCGTACGCCTTTAATCCCAGCACTTGGGAGGCAGAGGCAGTTGGATTTCTGAGTTCAAGGCTAGCCTGATCTACAGAGTTAGTTCCAGGACAGCCAAGGCTAGACAGAGAAACCCTGTCTCGAAAAACCAAAAAAAAAAAAAAAATAGGAGCTGGTGAGATGGCTCAGTGCGTAAGAGCACCCGACTGCTCTCCCGAAGGTCCAGAGTTCAAATCCCAGCAACCACATGGTGGCTTATAACCATCCGTAACAAGATCTGACACCCTCTTCTGGAGTGTCTGAAGACAGCTACAGTATACTTACATATAATAAATAAATAAATCTTAAATAAATAAATAAATAAATAAATAAATAAAATACACATCATGACCAAGTGAGATTTACTTAGAAATGGAAAGTTGGTGGTGGTGGGGGCGGAAGTCAGATCAATAAAATGATGAAAAAAAAAATCTTACAACCATCTCAGTTGATAGAGACAAAGTACTGGTGGAAGCACATCTAGCCCCGTTGAATGACAAAAGTACTCATAACACCAGCACTCAAAGGGATTTAAGAAATAATTGCATAAAACCCCAGTTAGCATCAGACTCTGAGTGAAAGACTGAAAGCCCAATGAGACATGGCTTCCTACTTAGCACCACAAATATGGTCAGTTCTTTCAAAGGCAGTAAGTATGGACAATGAGACATGGCTTCCTACTTAGCACGTCAGATATGGTCAGTTCTTTCAAAGGCAGTAAGTATGGGCAATGAGACGTGGCTTCCTACTTAGCACCACGGATATGGTCAGTTCTTTCAAAGGCAGTAAGTATGGGCAATGAGACATGGCTTCCTACTTAGCACGTCAGATATGGTCAGTTTTTTCAAAGGCAGTAAGTATGGGCAATGAGACATGGCTTCCTACTTAGCACGACAGATATGGTCAGTTCTTTCAAAGGCAGTAAATATGGGCAATGAGACATGGCTTCCTACTTAGCACCACAGATATGGTCAGTTCTTTTAAAGGCAGTAAGTATGGACAAGTCTTAGAGAAACTGAAACTTCCTGACATGAGTGCATCATTGCTCCTGCTGTGGATACATGTGAGCTGTTCTTCCAGAAGATGACCGTAGTTACTACGTGACAATATGTTGTCCGCAATGCCCTCCCTAAGCATGTGCCTTGTCTTAGTTTGGGTGTTATGGCTGTGAAGAAACACCATGTCTACCATAATTCTTTGTTGTTGTTGAGACTGGGTGCCTCTGTGTAGTCCTGGCTCTCCTGGAACTCACTCACTCTGTAGACCAAGCTGACCTCAAACTCGTGATCTGTCTGCCTCTGAAGCCCAAATGCTGGGATTAAAGTTGTGCGCCACCCCTACCGGGTCAGCTGCATGTCTTACAAAGGCAAACATTCCGATGAGGCTGGCTTACAGTTTCAGAGGTTCAGTCCATTATCATCGTGGTGAGAAGGATGGCAGCATCCAGGCAGACATGGAACTGGAGAAGGAGCTGAGATCTTGATCCACAGGCAGCAGAAGTGACCGTGGGCCACATTGGGAGTAGCTTAAGCATATAAGACCTCAAAACCCACCTCCACAGTGACACACCTCCTCCAACAAGGCCACTCCTCCTAACAGTGCCATGCCCTACGGCCAAGCATTCAAAAACATGAACCTATGGGAGTCATTTCTATTCAAACCACATCATGCCTCTTATGAGTTTATGTTGAATGTCAGCTGGACAGGGTCTAGAATCACCTGGGAGACAAACCTCTGGGCACATCTGTGAGGGAGCTTCTAGAGTGGTATAACTGAGAAGAGGGACCCCCGCCCCCAAGTGTAAGTGGCTCCATCCCATGGGTTGAGGGTCTTGCACTGTGTGAAAAAGAAGACAATGTGCTTAGAGACTAGAGACTACTCCCTGGCTAAGAGCGCCTCTTGCTTCTACAGAAAATCTGAGTTCCAAACACCCATACAGTGGCTTAGAAGAGCAGTTCTTAATCTGTGGGTCACAACCCCTTTGGGAGAGGGACAACAAGTGTCCCTTTCACGAGGATCACCTAAGACTGTCGAAAAACAGATTTATAACAGTGGCAGAATTATAGTTAAAACAGAGTAATAAGGGCTGGAGAGATGGCTCAGCAGTTTAAGAGCACTGACTGCTCTTCTGAAGGACCTGAGTTCAAATCCCAGCAACCACATGGTGGCTCACAACCATCTGTAATGAGATCTGGCGCCCTCTTCTGGAGTGTCTGAAGACAGCTACAGTGTACTTACATATAATAAATAAATTAATTAATTAAAAAAAACAGAGCGATGAAAATATTGTTATGGTTGGAGGGGTTTCATCACAACATAAGAAACTATGAAAGAATCACAGTATTAGAAAGGTTGAGGACCACTGGCTTAGAACCTTCTGTGACTCCTCTTCCAGGGGATCTGCGCCATCTTCTGGCCTCTTTGGACACTGCGGGCACCTGGAGTACAGATACACACAGGGGCAAAACACTCAGACAGCTGGGCATGGTGGTGCACACTTACAACTCTAGAACTTTTAGACAAAGGCAGGTGGATCTCTGTGAGTTCAAGGCCAAGCTGGTCTACAGAGTGAGTTCTAGGGCAGCCAAATATCTACATAGCAAGACTCTCTCTCAAAAACAAAACAAAATCTCCACACATGTACATAAAACAAAAATAAATAAATCTTGCAAGAAGAAAATGAAGTCAAGAAAGTGGAAAAAGGCAGACAGAAAGGTCCTATACTGAATGGCCCCATCTAGGCCTTTAAACTCTGAATGGTAAAGCAAGAAAAAAGTGAATTGTCGGTTTTTTACTAGTGATTTTCATGATTAGTCTTTAGTAAGTAACAAGGGTCTGTATTTGTAACTTTTTAGCTAAGCAATGTAAAGTTCTGTGGTCTAAATTTAAATTCGCGTAGCTGCTTCATTAAGTTCCTTGACTTGCTTTAAGGTTATAAAAAATGCTTTACATGGCTTAGGTTATTGATGTTCATTAAA
>NC_034604.1:61050847-61056739 GCF_900095145.1 Mus pahari
ATATATTTCCTTGTGCCAGTCCAAAAAATTTAAAATTTTAAATAAAAGAGATGCAGATGTTGGGTCTCGACCGCCAGCCTCTAAGCATTGTATTGCGCCCCTTGCAGACTTGCTAAGAGTTTCTTCCCCGGACGTCCCAGAACACAGCGTCCTCGGGACGCCCACTGTCAACGCCCACTCGTCGCCCGGACCAACCACCAATGTCGTCACGCCTACTCGATTGGACCCGCCTTCTGGACACAGCTCCGCTGAGGATCGGACCGCGCACCATTGGGACATTGAGCCATTGAGACAGTGCAACACTGAGAGACACACTCAGCAGAGACAATGGGACATGCGGGAGAGGGTTGGGTTCTCCCACATGTAATTAACAAATGATATTCTTTCTTACAGCTCATCTCTATTTTCAGGAAGTTTAGCTCTTCAGTACCAACCCACCCCAAGGTGTTTTCTGCCTACGCAGACATGGCGCCGGTGTGACGCAGAGAAACATTACAGAAATACAATGTGTTAGATACATAGATCTGCTGCTCACTGGCAACAGTTTCTGTTTGGAGTAATTTAGAAAGTTCTGAAATGGGCAGTGGTGGTGCACACCTTTAATCCTAGCACTTGGGAGGCAGAGGCAGGCAGATTTCTGAGTCTGAGGCCAGTCTGGTCTATAGAGTGAGTTCCAGGACAGCTAGGGTTATACAGAGAAACCCTGTTTTGAACCCCCCCCCCAAAAAAAAAGAAAGTAAAGAAAGAAAGAAAGTACTAAAATAGATGATGAGCAGAATCCTGACATCTGCTGTCACTGACATCAGTTAATAGTTTCACATTGCGTTAAGACAGCAAATTTCACATTGTGTTTACCACAATGGGGGGGGGGGGTGAGGGTATCAGTTTAAAAGGATAAAAAGAGGTCGCTGAATGGTTGGCTCGGTGGTTAAGAGCACTTACTCTTCTTGCAGAGGGACCTGCATTTGTTTCGCTCCCAGCACCCACAGGGTAGCTCCCAACCACCCAGAGGCCAGTTCCAGGGCAGCTGATCCTCTTTAGACCTCCTCGGGCTCCAGGAATGCATGCGCTGCACATAAAACATAAAATAAGCCGTGCGGTGGCGGCGAAGGCGACGGCGAGGGCAGCGGTGGTACACGGCTTTAAACCCAGCATTCAGAAGGTAGAAGCAGATGGAAGTAGGGTGGCGCTTTAAGAGACTGGGAGTGGGTGGAGGATGGAGAATTTAAGGCCAGTCTGGGCTACAGAGTGAGTCTAGTCTCAAACCAAGCAAGGGCTGGTGAGATGAGTCAGCCCGTGAAACTGCTTGCCCTGCAAGCCTGGAGACCTAAATTTAATCCCGAGAATCCACACCAAGGTGAGCAATGCCAGGGAAATGTTAGTGACCCCCCCCAAACCAGACAGGAGCCCATCTGATGCAACTCACCGCAGGGTCTTTATCCCATTCGAGCTAGCTTGGGCCCCTCCAACACAGGGGCCGTGACACAGTCGTAGTGGGGGAGCCCCAAATATCTATCAGGGCAAGGCTTTAGAGTAAGCAGCAAGTGGGGAATAAATGTGCAAGCATCAAATTGGAAAGCTCCCGTGGCTTTAGCATAACTGGCTGGTGCTGGGAGTCATATCATAAACGTAACTTCCGCTCCCCTCTGCGTTGATGGTCGTTAGGCAGGGGGCGGGCTTGTAATCTGGGGTGCAGGCTTGTTGGGGGAATAACCTGGAGATGCTGGTCTTGTTGAGGATGTAACCTGGAGACGCTGGCCTTATTGGGGATCAACCGAGAGACTGGAGTTAAGCTCGGGTTTTGTTGGGAGGGGGGGCAACTTGGTAACTAATGATAGGTACCAGTCTGTTAGTTTACCTGAATTCAAACTTAGGTCAGGTTCTCTAGAGTGGCATCTGAACTTAAAAGATTTGGCTTCTCAGGAGACAACCTACTCTGAAAGTTGTCCTAGGACACACGTACACACACACACACACACACACACACACACACACAGTCCACATCAAAAGGAGGGCACGTTTTCCCCTCTGAATTAGCAAAGGCCCAAAGGGAAGAAGCACAAACAGCCTAAACAGGCCTGTGGATGGTGCCCGGTGCCGCCGTCCATCAGGGTCAGGCAGCTCAAAGACGTAACTCGAGCTAGGCATGGCTGTGCACATTTATAGTCCCAGAAGTGGATGGCAAGTTCAAGGACAGCCTGAGCTACATCTGTAAGCCCTTATCGTAAACTCTAAATAGGCAGAGCTGGGCCTAGCAGCTCACGTCTATAATCCCAGAGTTTGAGAATCAGAGGGTCACTGCAAATATGAGTTAGCCTGGCCTACAGAATAAGGTCAGGGCCAACCTGAGCTATCTCATAAAAAAGCAAGGAAAAAAAACCTTAATTTTTCAGTTTTCTTCTTCCCTGGACAGACAACTTTCCCATGCTTGAATCTATGCTTCATATGTGTTTGCAAGCAAATTCATATTTATTTATTATTTAGTTCCCTTGAAGTTCTACTTTATACACATGGATTTTTTTCTTTACGTGCACTTTTTGTATGTTAATGACATTGAGTACTTTCTTTGCCCCGCCCCCACCCCGCCCCCACCACTGGGGACTGAACCAGGGCTCACACAACTGGATAGGTAAAGCCACAGCACAGCCCTCTCAGGTTTTAGCCAACTGCATTATATTCTGCAATGGCTTCTAAGTTTCCCAAGCAACGTTGAAGGTCTCTCTTGCTCTCCACCTTGCTCCCTGAGACTGGGTTGCCTGCTGAACTTGGAGCTCACTATTTAAGCTGCTCTGACTGGCCAGCAGAGCATGAGGAGCCTTTAGTCTTGTACTCCCTAGCCCTGGGTTAGCATTTGCTAACACACCCTGCTTTTCACATAGGTGCTGGGGATCCGATCTCAGGTCCACATGATCGTGGGACAAGCAGTTCACCCACTAGGAGCAGGTAAACAACTTCCCATGTATTTCCAGTGCAGATGCTAGAATGAACATGTCCCTTGTGTACATGCAAGCTAGTGACCATCTGCAGCATGGAAAGGGATTCACTATTCAGGCCAGCCTTCCTGAAAACTCACTGTATAGACCAGGCTTGCTCCTGCCGTCTGAGTGATGGGCTTACTGGACAGTGCTAGAGTACTCCAGAGTATAGACTTGTTTGCTGGCGGTGAGCCTGGGGCCTCACACCCTAGTTAGACAGGCACTGAACTATATCCACAGTCTTTTCACTTTTCATATTCATATATATGCACACACACACACACACACACACACACAGGGTTTCTCTGTGTAGCCCTGGCTGTCCTGGACCTAGCCGTGTAGACCAAGCTAGCCTCGAACTCAAAGAGCTCCGCCTGCCTCTTGGGATCAGAGGCGTGCGATGCCACTTCCACACTTGGCTCATTTTACTATTTTTTTTCAAATTTGAGACAGACTTACTAAATTTCTCAGTGTAACCTTGAATTTACTGTGTTAGCTCAAGCGGTTCCTGAACTTGTGATCCTTTTGCCTCAGTCTGACAGGTAGCTGGAACAGGACTTTGGGGTTGCCCAAAGGAGCAGTGCTGCATTTGTCCACTAGATGGCAGGAGAGATCTACAAAGCTCTCTAAGACACTCCAGTAGCTAAGGTGCATTTAAAAAAAAAAAAAAAAAAGCTTAAAGCTGGACTTGGTGGCAGAGACTGGCAGACCTCTCATTTTGAGGCTAGCCTAGTCTACAGAGCAAGTTACTGGACGATCAGGACTACACAGAGAAACCCTGTCTCAAGAAACCAAACCAAACCAAAAAACCTTAAAATAGGTTTACAAGATTGGTCTGGACTTCTTTTGAAAGCATCATTAAATGATTTTACTATTGCCCGTAGTTTATCTTTTGAGATCCTAGAATTTCCCCCACAAGACTAAGCTGTGTGAAAAATCTGCCCCCAGATAATGTGTCTCAGGTAAAATACTCTAAAAATGTCCACTTAACGATCTACACTATAATAAAAAAAATAAAAATAAAAATAAAAATAAAAATCAGGCATTACAGCAGTAAGTAGCCCTGAGGTCTAGCAACACAAGCTGTATGAACGATGCCAGCGCAACGTTTAGAATTCCCTGACCAGCACTTTCCTCAGAGCGAGTCAGTATTTTCCTTGAAAGGTTTCCTCAATAGTACAGTAAAATAAACTGGTAATGTCCTAACGTCCCTAGACTCAGAGCTGGAGCAGAGCTCATAGACAGAGTGCTTTCCGGAGATGTACAAGTCCCTGAGTTCAATCCTTGGCAAAGCAAAAGCAGTCCGACGCATCTTCCTGCAAGAGACTGGGTGACTCCTGGGCACAGACTCCTTGGTGATAGCCACCTCGAAGTATGCTACTGCAATGCCAGAGGTGTGGCAGAGAAAGGTTTGTAAGGAAACAGCTTCCCAGGTTCCCTGAAAAGCTCTTCGAGCTAAACCACATAGAATGAAATGTGTGCACAATGGAAATAGGGAGGAAACTTAAGGTGTGTGTTGGTGAGATTCTGAGTAGGACTTGGGAAAAGAAAACATCACAAAAGGGAGAGTTCACACCTAGGAAGCAGGGCGGGGCCAGCACGCCTTTGATCCCAGCACTGTGGAGGCAGAGGCAGGCGGATCTCTGAAATTGAGGCCAGCCTGGTCTACAGAGTGAGTTTCAGGTCAGCTAAGGCTACACAGAGAAACCATGTCTCAAAAAACAAAAAACAAAAAAACAAAAAAAAACCCCCAAAAAACAAAAAAACAAAAAACAAACCCTATAATAATAACGTAAGCTGCAGCAACAACAACAATAATATGCTCGGATACCTTTGCAAAATAAGGCTCAAGATAGATATGATTATGTCTGGATTCCAGTCATTTCTTTTAGATTTATTTATTGCCTTATGCATTTTGAGTGTTTTGCCCAAATGTGTGTATGTACACCACAGCACGCAGTGCCTGTGGAGGTTAGAAGAGGGCATCAGATGCCCCTGGGGCTGGAGCTACAGATGGTTGCTAACTACCATGGGGGTGTTGGAACCATACCCAGGTCTCTGCAAGAACAGCTAGTGCTCCTAACCACTGAGTCTTCTCTCTAGCTCCTCCAGGGATTTGTTTTCCAGTGCTGGCATTTAAACCTAAAGCACTGGGGCCCAGGCAAGTTATACCACTGGGCTAGCATCCTCAGCCCCTCCCAGTGTATTCTATCAGGAAGAGCTCAGTGAGCCTCGACAGGGCAAGGAGCTCTGCTGGGCTGGGGTGCTGTTTGCTCTGACAACACAACAAAGCCTTTACTACTGTTGAATTAGTGAATTGGCGATACACCCAAGCCTGTGTCTTCTTGTAGTTCTGGGTAATGAATGAAACAAGTATCCATGGGAAACAGGCAGGGAGCAACTCCAAACTTTTCTTGAAATTCCTCCCCTGCTTGGGGAATTGGTTTTTCTTTCTAAGTTAAAACAAAACAAAAAAACCCAACTACTTGGGTATAGTAACTCCCAAATACAGGCACTTATTTTTAGGAACAGAGTCTTTTATTGAAGGAGGAGGAGGAGGAAGAGGAAGAAGAGGAAAAGGGAAGGAAGAAAGGAAGGAGATATTTGAATTATACCTGATGGCTCAAGCCTTTAATTCTGACACTTGGGAGGTAGAGGCAGGAAGATCAAGACCAGCTTGATCATACTCATATCTATCTATCTATCTATCTATCTATCTATCTATCTATCTATCTATCTATCTATCTATTTATCTATCTATCTATCTATCTTAATGTTAGCCCAGGTTTCACTGAAACCCTGCTAAGAAAAAGAGAGGTGTGCCATCAGGCTGGGCGTGGTGGCGCACACCTTTAATCCCAGCACTCGGGAGGCAGAGGCAGGCGGATTTCTGAGTTCGAGGCCAGCCTGGTCTACA
>NC_034604.1:61056774-61100820 GCF_900095145.1 Mus pahari
GCCAGCCTGGTCTACAAAGTGAGTTCCAGGATAGCCAGGGCTATACAGAGAAACCCTGTCTCGAAAAGCCAAAAAAAAAAAAAAAAAAAAAAAAAAGGTGTGCCATCATGCCTGGCTCAAACATAGATGTTTAAAGAATGGGGGAATATATCTCAGTGGTGAAGGGTATACTTAATCCCCTAGGTTTAATCTCCAGTACAGACACACAGACACAGACAGACAGACAGACATGGGGAGGGGGAGGCTGTGATAACGCAGGCCTATAATTCTAGCACTGGGAAGCTGAGGCAGGAAGATCAGGAGTGTGAGACCAGCCTGGGCCACAAGGTCCGAACGTGTCTGACACAGCACTGGAGAAGGATCGCTGCTGGGCAGGCCTACTGTAGGTTTCCCCCAGGGGGGAGAGATGAACAGGGCTGGAAGCACTACAGTAGCGGACTACTGGGCGTTATCCTGGATCGTGTGCCTGCTACCCAGGGCCAGGCCACTCTTGGCTTTATCACTCCCTGGGAATAATTCTTGAGTCACTGAGCAAGCAATTGGCAAACACTGCCTGTTTGCCAGAGAATGGGTTAGGTCCTGTGTGCACAGCAAACGGGGTTCAGATCCTGCCCTGCATTTTAATGACTCAGGACAATCATTTTTTTTTTTTTTTTAAAAAGGATAATTTCTGAATCTTGCTCCAGAAATGCCACTCAAGAGACCTTTGAGAGGTCCTGAAAACCAGCCCAACTCAGTGTGAGTCTGGAAGGAGAGCCGGACCGGACCATCAAGTTTAGCAGTCAGGGAGTTTGATGAACAAGGCCAGAAGTGCAGGAGGACTTCCCAATGTTGGAGTGTGGGAGGGGCCCCCAAGGGCAGCCCGGAGGTCTGTAGCTCATGTCTGCCAAAGAGGCACAAGACAGTCAGTCCCTGAAGGTCAAGCCGCAGCTGTCTGGGCGTGGGGTAGCACCGTGTATCCAGGCAGGCTGATTGGAGGTAGAGACCAGTCTGGAGGAGGAAGTGGGTGGGGCCGAGGATGGCAATGACAGCTGTCCGGTCACCCTGCGGAAGCTAGTCTTATGGTTTCATTCCAGACTCCCCCCGCCCTTGGTGTAGCTGCTGCCAGCCAGCTTCTTTCTTGGATAAAGGCCCTAATGCTTAGAGAAAAGTAACTCATGATGGGGGGAGGGGGGGGCAACCTTAGCCCAAGACTCGCTGCCTCCAGTAGGATGAAGATGGAGGAGTGGGTTAGCGCCCTGTGCAAGAGGTAGACTTTCAAAAAGACTAGGCTGACTGGCTTTAAGGGATAAGTCAGGCTAAAGGTCTCTAGCCTGGGGACCCGGAATCCTGTGCATGGAGCCTGCTGCGGGGCTGCAGCACCCAGGCTGCTGATGTCAGCTAAAGCTTGATGGAAATGCGACATGAAGGTCATCCCACGCAGGGTTTCTGTTGCTGCGATGGAACACCACGACCTAAAACAACTTGGGAAGGGAAGGATTTATTTGGCTTACACTTACTGTTCATCACTGAAGGAAATCAGGGCAGGAACTCAAGCGGGGCAGGGATCTGGAGGTAGAAACTGGTTTGCTTCCTGATGGCCTGCTAAACCTGCCTTCTCATAGAACCAGCCCCTCTCCCCCAGCCCAGGCCCCACCAATAATGGGCCGGGCCCTCCCCCATCAATCACTGATGAAAATGTCCTACATTTTTACAGAATGTCCCATCTTACAGAAACATTTTTCTCGATGGAGGCTCCCTCCTCTCCGGTGACTCTAGCCCGTGTCCTGTTGATATAAAACTAGCCAGCACAGAGATGCAGGCTTGGGAGTCAGTGACCATGCTTTCAGAGAGGGCAATGTGCAAAGGATACAGGGAAAGGTGGAGTACCAGAACAGTGTGCTGCCATTAGCACCATACAGAGGGTCCGTGAAGCGAGACACGGTGGGCCCGAGCAGCTGTGGGTGGGCTGAGTGGCCTTGGCTGGACAGGAGGCGCTTCAGGAATCCATCACACGAACTGTGGAATATATAAGTCATCAAAATTAAACAAGGGCCAGTGTGGGGGCTCACTCCTGTCATCCCAACACCCGGGAAGCAGAGGAACAAGAACTGCTAGTTCCAGGCCACAAATAGTGAGATTCTGCCTCGAAACAAGAAGAGAGAGATGGGGCTGGTGAGATGGCTCAGCGGTTAAGAGCACTGGCTGCTCTTCTGAAGGTCCTGAGTTCAAATCCCAGCAACCACATGGTGGCTCACAACCACCCATAAATAAATAAATAAATAAATAAATAAATAAATAAATAAATAAGACCCTTTCCAGTTTTAACCCATCAAAACCAGTCTTACCTCAAAGATTTTGAAGCCATCCCTTTGAAATGGTGACATCAAGGAAGACAGCATCCTTTTATTAATTTTTTAAAAGTTTTTTAAAATTTATTATATGTAAGTACACTGTAGCAGAAGAGGGCATCGGGTCCCATTACAGATGGTTGTGAGTCACCATGTGGTTGCTGGGATTTGAACTCAGGACCTCTGGAAGAGCAGCCAGTGCTCTTAACCGCTGAGCCGCCTCTCCGGCCTACAGCATCCTTTTTCTTAGGATCAGAGTGTGCCTTCAGAGGCCATGAAACTCCGGTTTGCAGGTATAGCTCTTGTCTGAAAGAATGATGGATTTCTGATACTTGTCTCCTATGCTGGGGATTGAGCTGTGTCTGTTGCTCATTCTATGTAGCTGCTATATTCCCAAACTCTTTTTACTCTTTGTTTGTCTTGACAAGGTTTTGGGCAGTCCAGGCCTCAAACTCCACCTGTAGCTGAAGATGTCCCAGGTGTGCCCCGCTGAACTCAGGTTATACAGTGCCTTACCAGGCCTGGCATGCCTTACTTTGTATTTAACACTTGCTATGTAGTTCAGCCTGGTTTCTAACTCCTCACCTTACTCCACCCTTCCCAGTGCTGGGATTATAAATAAGCAGGAACAACCATATGAGCCCAAGTCATGGTCAATATATTTCTCTGAAATTTCCAGGAAAAAGAAAAAAAAAGCCATACCTTGTTCAAGACTCCAAGACCAACAGGCTGAATTTAGTGCTTATGGAGAGTTAAAATATTGCAGATTAGAGTCAAATTATCTTGAGCTATTCTTAGTCCTTTTTAAATTTTACTCTTTTGTTGTTTGTGTTTGTGTGTAGTACTTATGTTCATATTTGCATGTGCGTGGGTTACATGGTGTGTGTGTGTGTGTGTGTGTGTGTGTGTGTGTGTGTGTGTGTATGTGCCGGTACTGATGTATGCATGGAATCTTTTGCTAAACTGTAGCTTCTTGGTCTAGCTAGCCATCTTGGGTGCTAGATTCGGTGTCTACCTCTAGTGAGCTTAGATTACATGTGGGCTGCCATACCCACCCATCAACCGGGTTTTCAGTCCCTCTGAAGATAATCCATTGCATACCCGTGTATCTGATCAAATATCCTTGCTTATCAGAACATTTACAGTATACCTCATAGCAGATCACTGACTTTTTAACCAATCCAAATGCTAAGAGAGGCCTATAGCCAAGTTCCCGAGTTGCCCTGGTCCTTGCTGACTTGGTATTTGCCATGATTGGTGATTTTCTTTGTTCTGTAACACAGGTTCGTCAGTAACCGCATCTGGAGTGGGACATGCGTTTCAGGGAAACCTCAATCCTTGTTCCTGGATCATGACTGCTCATACTCGGCTCAAAAATAAACTGGGTCTTATTACCTACCCCCCCACCCCCCAGGCGAGAACTGTCTCCATGACTACAGGATAAAGGCAATTAGCTCCGTTGGAGCAGCGCTCCAGTTACTGATAACTTTAGGACGAAGTCTGCCTTTGTCCCCAAGCGTTTTGGGGCAGCCCCACATATTGTTCACGTAAAAAGCGTTCGCAGAACTGGCTACTTCTGTTTCTTAGCCGTGAGGGCTCTGCCTTTGTAGTCTCCCTAGTGGGTTGCCCGTGATGCGCCGCGATAGTCTTGGGGTTTCAAACGTATCCGATACCCAGACAGTTTATTTTGAATTGGAAGTTCTAGTTTGTCCACCACATTTGCGTGTGGTTGGACAGGGCAGGGACAGGATTTGGACAGCCTCAAAGAACCCAGAGCTGCCGTTTGTGGCTGCGCACTCGCGCTCGTTCCAGCGGCAGCCGGGCGCTGGGTACCACTCGCCTCCCACCTCCCTATTTTTAGCTGCCGCAGTCCGGGCCACGTGACGGAGGAGGCGGTAGAGCGGGCGCCCCGCCCCCACGGCGCCGCGCAGCATCCCGCAGAGCGCCGAGCCCGCGCCCTGGGCCTGCGGCTGCGGCGATGAAGATCTGGAGCTCGGAGCACGTGTTCGGGTGAGCCAGCGGAGGGCTGCGCTGGGAAACGCGTGGATGCGGTCAGAGGCGTGCGGCCTCGGGGAGGGGCGGGGATCCGGGACCCGCAAGCGCTCGGGAGCCGGGATCACGGCCCGGTGGGGAGCGGGGCGGCTGGTGCGTGGCGAGGCCTCCCCATCCTCAGCCGGTTTGTGTCGGCGGCGAGCTGCGCCGTGGGGCGTCGCGATCCCTTCCAGAATAGGGCAGCGGCCTGTGGCCAGCCTCCCTTGTAGCGGGTGTCACCCATGGTGCCCGAGGGGCTTGGGCTCGGGAAAAATCTAGACGCGAGGAAGGCGTTTGGAGCGTTTGGTCCTGAATCCATGTGCACACGGACGCTTCCAAGCCACCAGGGACACCGCGAACTGCCACGAGTGCTCCCCTGACCCGTGGGGCGTCTTCCACCTCGTCATCGAGTGTTTTGATTAGCTTTTAAAAGAATTTTTGA
Organism: Mus pahari; assembly: GCF_900095145.1. Taxonomy (NCBI): domain Eukaryota; kingdom Metazoa; phylum Chordata; class Mammalia; order Rodentia; family Muridae; genus Mus; species Mus pahari. The sequence goes on from NC_034604.1 coordinate 61,061,578, forward strand.
GACTTTCTTATCCCGATTAGAGAAGCTTTTCGTTCCGAGCGGGGATGGATGTGGAGAGACCGCATGAAACCGAATTGTCGTCCATTGTCTTTTAAAGTGTAAAATTTTAATAAAAATTGATCACCGGCTTCAGAACGTCTAGCTTCCTTATTTTTATGATTCGATAGTGTTGGGTCTGGACCCAGCGTTTCGAGCCTGCTAGAAAAGCGTTCCATCACTGAGCTATAGCATCCGCCTCTAAAAAAAAAAATTCCCTTTGAATATGGAACCTTAGACGGTGGTATGTAAATTTTTGGTAAATTTGGCAGGCTTTCTGAAGGTTTCCCAATATTCCGACGTAATTTGTACAGCCTAGATGCCGAGACAGGTAAAAAGTCATAAAGTACACAGATTCTTGGACCTGGTGAGGGTCCCGAAATGTTGACTGCCACTGGAAAATCACTGTTGACAATTTCGACCATTTTTGCAAATTTCGGGGTTTTTTTTCCCCTTATTATTTACATTTTGGAATCTGTAATGTGTTACCACTCATTTTAATGTATGTGTGTTTGGGGGAGATTTTTTTTTTTTTCTTTTCGAGACAGGATTTCTCTGTATAGTCCTGGCTGTCCTGGAACTCACATTGTAGACCAGGCTGGCCTCGAACTCAGAAATCCGCCTGCCTCTGCCTCCCAAGTGCTGGGATTAAAGGCTTTTTCTTTTCTTTTCTTTTTTTTTTTTTTTTGAGATAAGGTTTCACTATGTGGCCTTAGCTGGCCTGGATCTCCTTGCTATGTAGACCAGGATGGTCCCGAGCTCACATAGATCTGCTTGACTCTGCTTCCCCAGTGCTGGGATTAAAGCCATATGTCACCAAGGTTGGCTCTTTTTAAATATTTTTAAAATTCCATTTAATTAATTAATGAGTGTGTGTGTGTGTGTGTTTACGAGCACAAGCCACATTGTGCAAGCTTCAGTCAATTTAACATGAGTGAGTTGGTTCTCAGCTCCTTGTGGATCAGGCAATCCAATTCAGAGTTGAGGTTTGACAGCAGGCATCTTTAGCAGCTGAGCCATCTTGCTGGTCCCAAGTCATCCATTTAAAAATGTGTTCTACCATTCTGGGCTGGGGAGGTAGCACACTGGTTAAAGTCCTTGCCGTGTGGGGGCTGAAGTTCAGATCCCCAGAACTCGTGTAAATCAGCAATTGGAGCGGCTGGCCTGTGATTCTAACTTGGTAAGGTAGAGATGGAGATGCCTGGAGCGAGCTGGCTGGCAGGACTACGCTGCCTCAGTCACAGGATCTCTCTATCCGTCTCGGGCCCGCACAAGCATGCACATCCTCATGCACCTGTGCACAGCACTCACCCACCCTCATTCACACCACATGTGAAAATAGAACATGAGAAAAACTTTAAATGTATTATACAAATGAGTAATTTTTAGTATGTTTACTGAAATTGTTTTTTTTTTTTAAAGAGTTATTTATGTATTTTATGTATATGAATGCACTGTAGTTGTGAGCCATGGTTGCTGGGAGTTGAGCTCAGGACGTCTGATCCCTCCAGTCCTGCTCTCTCTGGCCCTGCTCTCTTCTGCCAAAGATTTATTTATTATTATATGCAAGTATACTGTAGCTGTCTTCAGACACAGCAGAAGAGGGTGTCAGATCTCATTACAGGTGGCTGTTAGCCACCATGTGGTTGCTGGGATTTGAACTCAAGACCTTTGGAAGAGCAGACAGTGCTCTTAACAACTGAGCCATCTCTCTAGCCCCCCAGAAACTGGTTTTTGTTCTTGTTTTACTTTTTTTGCAAATTGTGCAGCCATCACTGCGGTGGTCCAGCTTTCGAACATTTCTGTTATCTTCTAAAGAGATACTGAACTTGGGCTGGAGAGATGGCTCAGTGGTTAAGAGCACTGGCTGCTCTTCCAGAGGTCCTGAGTTCAGTTCCCAGCAACCACATGGTGACTCATAACCATCTGTAGCAGGGATCCAATGACCTCTTCTGAAGACAGCGACAGTGTATTCACATACATGAAATAAATAAATCTTAGAGAGAGAGAGAGAGAGAGAGAGAGAGAGACTGAACTTTATGTGGGAGATGGACTCCCTCTCCATTCCTGCCCCCAGAAACCACTGATCTGTTTCTGTAGATTTTTTTTTCTCCTGGATATTTTATATAAATAGTCAACATCATATGTGGTATCCTGTGTCTAGTTTCTTCTGGAAATCATCGTCATCGTCACCATCATCATTTTTGAGGCTCACCCATGTGGTAGCATGTGTTGGTTCTTTGTTCTGTGTCCCAGGTGTGTCCCTGACCCTGGCACTGTTCATGGGGAGGGAGCTCACAGGGAGGCCAGATGGCCTTCCAGAATAAGGGCAGCCATAGAGCTCCAGCAGGCCATCAGCACCCACTCAGAGCAGTAGAGCTTTGAGCAGATGGACCTACAGCTAGCTTGCTTTCTAGTAAGGAGCTGGGGTGGGGGTGGTGGTGGGTGGGAGAAATTAACCTTCCAGAGAGGCAGAGCATGTCCACTTGCCCTTCTCTTCAGTTTTGTCTTTTCCTTTTCTTTTCAGAAAAGGCAGCTGAGATGGTAAATATGGTAGACATGCTGACCCGTGATAAGCATTCCAGAATCCACGCCATCACATATGTCTGTTTATGTAGAAATCCGCATAATGTGGTTTGTTTTGTTTTTCCCAAATAGGGATCACCGACATCATCTCACAAGGGTCTTTTTCTCCCGATAGTGTGTTTTTGAGCTCTAAGCTGATAACATATCTATGGATATAAGTTGATGGATATATAGCTTGATCGTCCTAGCTGTATAATCACCTACTTTATGAATGTTACAATTTGTGCTGTCTTATCGAAAGGGCACTTGTGCTTCTTCTATGGTGATGGCCAACACTGGCCATTGTCTTGGGTTGAGAGACACGTGGTGATTGGTAAGCCATGCCTCTGGGTGTGTTTGCAAGAGCTTTTCCATATAGTGGCTCCCAACCTTCCTAGTGCTGAGACCCTTTAGTATGGTTCCTCATGTCATGGTGACCCCCCAGCCATAAAGTTATTCTCATTGTTACTCCGTAACTAATTTTGCTACTGTTATGGATTGTAATGTAAATATTTGATATGTAGGACATCTGATATGTGACCCCAAAGAGGTCATGACCCACAGGTTGAGAACCACTGCCATAGGCGGTGTGTTCATGAGGTCTCTGACCTAAAATTGATTTAATACGATGAAAATGGGAAGTGGTGGGCTGGTGATGGAAGTGGATGGCTCAGCGGGTAAGAGCACCGACTGCTCTTCCAAAGGTGCAGAGTTCAAATCCCAGCAACCACATGGTGGCTCACAACCACCTGTAATGAGATCTGACGCCCTCTTCTGTTGCATCTGAAGTCAGCTACAGTATACTTATGTATAATAATAAATAAACCTTTAAAAAAAAAAAGGGAAGTGGTGGATGTATGTAAGTTGGGACGTTGTTGGAGGGAGCCACCTGGGGTGTGCCCTTGAAGGGGTGTGTCTTACCTCTCACCCTTTCTCTCACTCCTTTCTGCTCTCTCTGTCTTGAGGTGGGTGAGCTGTTCCTCTGTACTCCATGATCTTTGTCATTGTGTTCTGCCTTGTCCAGGTATAGAGACAAGCGACCCTGGGCTGAATCTTGGAAATGTCAAAGCCCTCAATTTTGTTTATGTTGATTATAGCTTATATTAGTTACTATATCAGAGAGCGAGGTATACTGGCACAAACTGTAACCTCAGTTTAGGAGGGAGGGTCTTGAAGCGTACAGAGACCCTATCTCAAAAGACAAACCAGCCGACATATATTACCATTAGAAATTTTAATTGAAAATTGAAAATATTAATTCATTACAATAAACAATAATAACCTCTTCCTCCTTTTGTTTTTGGACACGGGGTTTCATGTAGCCCAGGCTGGCCTCACTATGGAGCTAAAGGTGACTTTGAATTTCTGATTCTTCTGTGCCCATTTCCTGAGTGCTCAGATGACAGGGCACGTGCCACCGTGCCTGGTTTTAAGCCTGTACTACTATACAGATTGGAATGGGGATAATAGGAATTTGCCCTGAGTGCATGGATCCTGGGTTCAGTCCCTAGCCCCATAAACTTAACATAGTGGTCTATGCCTGCAGTCTCAGCAGTTGGGAGGGAACGGCAGGAAAATCAGGGGTCCGAAGTCAGCTGAGCATATATGAGGCCCTCTGTCAACAACTAAAAAAACCCAAAAACTTAACTGTATTTTGCAGAAATTGGGAGACTCTAGTATTTTAAAAATAATATCCATGATTCCTGTAGTTTGATTCTCTTATCTACTTCTGCATCTGGTGTTTTATAATTTTTAGCCTTGGTTGAGGTGTACCAGTAGAGTCCAGCATCACACAGATTAAGGAGCTGTAAGACATAAATGTCTGTCTTTTTTTTTTTTTTTTAAAGATTTTATTTATTTATTATATGTAAGTACACTGTTGATGTCTTCAGACACACCAGAAGAGGGTGTCAGAGGGTGTCAGATTTCATTACAGATGGTTGTGAGCCACCATGTGGTTGCTGGGATTTGAACTCAGGACCTCTGGAAGAGCATTCAGTGCTCTTAACCTCTGAGCCATCTCTCCAGCTCCATAAATGTCTGTCTTTAGTTAGGGTTTCTGTTGCTGTGAGGAGAACAGCATAGCCCAAAAGCAGTGCATCCATCCTGTGGAATGCGGATGGTCCCAGGTTTGTAGTGTGGGCCAGTTATGCTCATGATAATGGATACAAGTTTCCTAAACTTTCAGCTTTCATTCAAAGGCTCAGGTTTTATCTTTGGGCAACAAACACTAACCATGTTTGCCTTAAAGTGATGGCTTACTCCCTTAACTTCCCAGAAAATACCTGCCAAGTCCCCAAATCCAAGAGAACAGTTTGTGCATTGTTCCTTCAAGGGCAAGCAGGGGGTGTTGAGAGGCAGCTTCTGTGTGCTCTCAACACAAGAGCTGATAAACCAGGGCAGCCTGAGATCCTTTTGTCCTGCAGAAATGTTTCTGGCGCACTTGCTGCTCTCCGGCAGACTGTCAAAGGGAAGAGTCCCCAGAGGTCAAGCGATGATCAGATTAGCCACGTTACCATTTCATCACAGACTCCTTAGAGAATCCTGACTTGTTTCCCTAAGTGTGTGTGTGAGCAGCAGTGTGACCAGGCTGTGGTTTGGAGCCCGGCCTGCAATGCTGGGAAGAGTCCAGCACTTTGCCCTATTGCTTTAAGGAGTAATCAGTGTCAATGTTAATGTGGTGAGAGCTAGTAATGTCCCAGTCACGTGTGGCAGCCAGGTCCAGAGCCCCCAGGGTGTGGCCCACGCTCTGTAGAACCCGTTGGAGGTAGGATACAGCTGAGCTTTGGTCCTGTGACTGCCTCATCACCTCCAAATCTATAACTTTGAGAAATAAGCAATAGTGGAAAGAGCAGACCCCTGGATCCTCGGCCGACTGTTCCTCTTATAACATTCGTGGTGGTTACCCGTGTACTCTCACCTTGGCCTTTTTACTAAATGATTTAGGCAAATCTTATTATTTTTTTAATGTTCTGTTTGGTTTGGTTTTTGTTTTGTTTTATTTTTCAAGACAAGCCTTCTCTTTTGTAGTCTTTGCTGTAGGGGAACTTGCTCTGTAGACCAGGCTGGTCTTCAACTCACAGAGGTCTGCCTCCCAGGTGCTGGGAATAAAGGCCTGTGCCACCATCGCCTGACTGATGTAGGCAGATCTTGGACCCTGGTTTCTACCACCTTGCCATTGACTGGGGTTCTCCCTTAGACACTCTCACACCTTAGCATGTGTGATGAATCTTCATTGCTGACTTTACTGTAACTCGAATCAACTGAAGTGTACGCTGCTGGAGACTCCTGCCAGGGACTTTCCTGGCACACGGTTAAGTATGAGAAGCGTCTTCTGATGGCCACAGATCAATGGATGTGAAAGAGGGGAGCTTTGCATTCTGTCTGCTTGCCCTCACTCTTGCCGGCAAGTCCATCCTTCCTGCTGCTATAGCATCCCTCGATGGACATTAGACATCAGGACCAGTTCTTTGGGATTCAGCAGCTTGAAGACCAGCAGCTCTTTAGTAGTTCTCCAGGCCTTCAGCACAGATTGGGACTGCTGGGATCAGCCCCGTGGGCTGAGCAGGTACCAGATTCTCAGCCTCTGCAGCATGAGATAGCCACTGTGGGGGTTACCTAGACCATATCATATAAGCCAGTCTAACAGATCCCTTTTAATATATATAATCAAATAATTCATACACATTCTCCCCCCTCCCCTTCTCTCTCCGTTTTCTTCCTTTAGAGAACTCTGATACAGCATAGAAGTCAGAATTTGTCCTTCTATCTGCCTTTTGTTGGTCCAGGCAGACCTTGCCATGGATGCTTGGGACCATTCTGGAATGGGTGTGGCAGAGGCCTCCCTTCCTTTAGGATAGGACCCAGTCACACCATGTCTCTGTGTAGCTGGGGTCTCTTGAGTGGTGTCCATTCAACTCCTCATCTGCCAGAGAGAGAGAGCTTTGCGCACTTGCAGCTTGTTCCTGCAGGCAAAGGAGCCAGCAGGTGCTCCGGTGAACGGCTCAGGCACCTTCAGCCAGCCCTGCCATTCTCCATACCTAATGCTACCAGGTTTGCATGCTGGCTGTATATTAGTGTTTTCTTCAGCCAGTGGGTGCAATATTGACTTTGTGCCTAGACTTTGCCACTTAATTTTATTTTATTTATTTTTGGTTTTTCGAGGCAGGGTTTCTCTGTGTAGCCCTGGCTGTCCTGGAACTCACTTTGTAGACCAGGCTGGCCTCGAACTCAGAAATCCGCCTGCCTCTGCCTCCCGAGTGCTGGGATTGAAGGCGTGCACCACCATGCCCAGCTTTAACTTTATTTTTTGTTTTTCGAGACATGGTTTCTCCATGTAGCCCTGGCTGTTTGGAACTTGCTATATAGACCAGGCTGGCCTCTATTCTGCCTGCCTCTGTCTCCCTGCTGGGATTAAAGGTGTTCATCAATACAGCTGGCTGGGTTTTGTCACTTTAGAGATAGCTTTAGAGACAACTCTCAACAGATAACTCCAGTTAATAATCCCAGTTAATCCCAGTTCCAGGGGATCTGATACTCTCTTAGCCTCCATGGGCACCAGACAACGTGGGTGCACATGTAAACATGCAGATAAAACCTATTACAGCCAAGCGGTGGTGGTGTATGCCTTTCATCCCAGCACTCGGGAGGCAGAGGCTGGCAGATCTCCCGAGTTCAAGGCTAGCCTGGTCTACAGAAGTTGTTCCAGAACAGTCTACACAGGACTACACAGAGAAACCCTGAATTGAAAACCAGAAAACCAACAACAAAACAAAACCCACACATACCTACAATAACTTCTGTAGTTATTTTTGTTTGTTTGTTTGTTTTGTTTTGTTTTTTCGAGACAGGGTTTCTCTGTGTAGCCTTGGCTGTCCTGGAACTCACTCTGTAGACCAGGCTGGCCTCGAACTCAGAAATCTGCCTCCCAAGTGCTGGGATTAAAAGGTTATTTTGTTTCCAGGACAGCCAAGGCTACATAGAGAAACCCTGTCTCGAAAAACCAAAAAAAAAAAAAAAAAAAGGTTATTTTGTGTAAGTATATTTAAACAAGTTGTATATCACTCCAGTCTGAATCAGAAAGAGAAATGATGGCATTGTGGTGATACACGAGGGAGACTTCCAGGAAAGCGTATCAGGAAGGGAGGGAAGGCTAGCTGACCTGACAGTAGTTCTCAGCAGTGGGGTAAGGCCCATGTTGAACATCTGGAAGGGAGGCTCCTTTAACCTGGCTTCATCACAGCGGTCTGAGGTTTGAGGTTAGGTCCAACCTAACCAAGGGCATGGCTCTGGACAGTAGGAGGCTGCAATCTGAGGCGTTGCCATCTCTGAGAGCAAGAGATAAACTAGCTTAGCTCTGAGCTCTGACTTAGACAAGTGTGACTCTGCATGGGAAACCTTGGGGAGTTCTTGGGTCATCCTTAAGATTCCTTGGGCTTCTACCGGATAGCCAGGCAGTCTGGTAGGACCATGATGAGCCCTACTGCAGGGTCATCTTACATTAAGGACCGCAGCCAGCGTTTTTCCACCGAGGCTCAGGTAGGGAAATGGTCTCACTGCTGAGAAGTGCCCACAAAAGGTTTCTGCCTCCTGTGGGCTGGAGGAGGACCAAGACAGGAAAAGCCAGAGATCAACTAAGCTTGATGGCCCTGTGTAGCCTCAGCACAGACCTGGGGCCCCCACAGGAGACATGGATTTAGACCGCACCCAGGGCAGCCTGCCCAGAATAAACACAGGAGCCTCAGCCCCTGGACCACTTCCTATGTTGATTGTATTCTCTTGCCAGCCATCCCTGGGACACGGTGATCAAGGCGGCCATGCGGAAGTACCCTAACCCGATGAACCCATGTGTGGTGGGCGTGGATGTGCTGGAGCGCAGCGTGGATGGCTGTGGGCGCCTGCACAGTCTGCGTCTGCTCAGCACTGAATGGGGGCTGCCTGGCCTCGTGCGTGCGGTGAGAGTCCCTGTGTGGCTGCGGGTGCTTATTGCTGAGGGATGCCACAGATGGCTGGGGAGAGTGGGTCCCTGCAGTCCCTGCCCCCTTCTCAGACAGAGAACCCTATACATGGTTCTCATTCTGTTGTCTCTGCAGGCCGATTTTTGCCTTCCAAACTCTGTCAGCGGAGGAGCCTCTTTCCCCAGGATCCTTGGCTTCCCTGCTTTAAGTTTTGTCGCAACATTCATTACTGTTGTCATGCGTTAAACTCTTAGCTCCGTTTTCTAATATCTGCCGGGGGCTGGGGGGATTGCTCTCTCTGCCTTTTACTGAATCCGCAGGTATAGAGCATTTGTTGTGAGGAAATGCATAACTGGACGTTAGAATGTCGCTCTACTCTTTTATTTTGTCTCTTAGATTTTGGGAGCCAACAGGACCTTGACATACATCAAAGAGCGTTCCGTCGTGGATCCGGCTGCCAGGAAAATGGAGCTGTGTTCCACCAATGTAAGCAGTGGTCTAAGATGAGAAGGTGCTTAGTGTTGCTCCCCGATGGTGCGTAATGCCTCCCCTAAACTGTACTTCTAGTTGCCTTTTGCTCTGAGAGCGCTTGTTTTTAGGAAGATTACATTAGTTAGTGGTATTTTATCTTTGTTTTGTTTTGAGATGGGGTTCTCACTGTACCTGCTATTCAGCCTGGAACTCGCTGGATAACCCAAGCTGGTCTTAAATTTTCTTTAATCCTCCTGCCTCAGCCTGTGGAATACTGAGGCTGCAGGCTTGAGACACCACACTTACCATTTTCTCACCTTTTTATTCTAATATAATCAACATAAAGAAAAAGACAATAGGTCAGGTGTGGTCGTGTGTATGTCAGATGGACTTCTGTGAATTTGAGGCCAGCTTGATCTACATAGTGAGTTCCAGGACAAACAGAGCTCCATGGTAAGTAAAACCCTGCCTCTAAATAAATAAATAAAATAAAAAGAAAGAAAAGAGAGAGACAGAGAGACAGAGAAGAAAGAAAGGCAATAACTAATTAGATAAGAAAACTGCTGAATTGGTGTACTATTGCACAGTTGGGTGGCTATAGATAACAGTGTATTTTATTAATAATAATAATAATAATAATAATAATAATAATAATAATAATATGGGGTCTCACTGTGTAGTGCCAGCTGGCCTAGAACTTGCTTTGTAGACTAGGCTGGCCTGGAACTCACAGATATCCTTCAGATATGTGTTATCATGCCCAGCTAACTATTATATTTATACATATGCAATACACACACACACACACACACACACACACACACACACACACACATACACTAGAAGAAAATATTTAGAATGACTCCACCACAAAGATATAAATATTTGAGGAAACAGAAATGTTTGCCCTAATTTTTTTTTGGTTTGTTTTTGTTTTTCGAGACAGGGTTTCTCTGTGTAGCCCTGGCTGTTCCTGGAACTCAATCTGTAGACCAGGCTGGCCTCGAACTCAGAAATCCACCTGCCTCTGCCTCCCAAGTACTGGGATTAAAGGCGTGTGCCACCACTGCCTGGCTGCCCTAATTTTTTTAAGTTTATTTTTTTGATACAGGGTTTAATTATGTAGACCAAGCTGGTCTGGAACTCTTAGAGATCTTCCTAGTGGTGGGATTAGCCACTACTTACCCTGATTTGAATGTTATACAATGTATATATACATTGAAACATTATGCTACCCATATATGTGTCCAACTTTCATATATTAATACAAATAGTAATGAGACAGAAGTACACACAATTCTCACACAAAGTTGAACAAATGTAAAGCAACAGACATGATCAAACTCAGAGTCTGTCCTGAGTCACAGCAGTGGAGTGTGGGGTGTTTGGCATACCACAGTCAGCAGGACTCAGCTGGTATTGCATCTGACCCTAGGTGGTTTATCTGAGGCATATTTAGCACAGCACAATTTGGGGAAAAGTTTCTTGGTGATAATGAACTCAACTCCTTGTGCACAACAAAGCTTAAGACATGACTACATCGAATCTCTTTGTAAAGCACAAGCGGCGTCTTCCATAAAGGTAGGTTCTGATAGATTGACTGAGAAGAACAAGCTCAAAATGAGAAGGAAGATCCTGTGTGGCCTCTGCCACACGGACAGTACAAAAGCTACCAGATTGTTAACTATGTCCGCTCCCAGCCTTCTAGGCGGAAAACAGGTTATGTCTCTCTCTCTCTGAAGGGACAACCTGTGTGTTAACATCCCTGGTGCCATTCTTCAGTCTGCATCCTGGGTGTTCATTAGCCATGTGTGTTTGTAGCTGGAATACAGATGTAACGTCATAGTGCCATAGAGAACACTGCTCACCATGATACTTAAGAGGCATTTTTTAGATGGTTGTTGTTGTTGTTTTTACTTTTAATTTTTATTACTGTGTGTTAGCATGCCACTGAATGCATTGGAGGTCAGAAGACAGCTTTATGGAGTCAGTTCTCGCCTTCCTTTATGTGGGTTCCGAGAATCAAACTCACGTTGCTAGGCCTCTGTAGTAAGCACCTTTATCCGCTGAGCTAGCTCACTGGCTCTAGGTAGGTTTTAATAGAAAATACAAACAGTAAGTTAGTTTGCATACAGGAAGTAGGACTGGAAACAAGGCTGCTGAAGCTTCTGTGTGGATCCCAGAGTCTAGCAGGTCCAGCCATTCAGGGATTCCACGAGGGCTGGAAAGTTGGCTACTGTTGCCAAGGACAGCAACAGTGGGCTCTCTGTCCTACAGCTGCTGACAGGCTTGGCAATGTGTGGATGCCCTGAAGGCAGATCCTGCCTAGGACGTGGGTAGAGAGGTCCGTGATCATCATCAGAAGGAGCTGCCCAGCTGGGCAGTGGTGGCGCACGCCTTTAATCCCAGCACTTGGGAGGCAGAGGCAGGCAGATTTCTGAATTCAAGGCCTGCCTGGTCTACCGAGTGAGTTCCAGGACAGCTAGGGCTACACAGAGAAATCCTATCTCGAAAAATCGAAAAACCAAAAAAACAAAACAAAACAAAACAAAACAAAACAAAAACACACAGAAGGAATTACCCATTAGTGTCCCTGACACAGGTGTGTGTGTGTGTGTGTGTGTGTGTTGTCTTTCTCTGGTTTTCCTAAGTGTTAATTCTGGGCTGGAAGGGTAGATCGTTTGGGAAGAAATACAAGAAAATTAGAACCTAAAGGCAGTGGTGTTTTATTTTTTTAATGTGTGTGTGTGTTTGTTTTTTAAAGATCACGCTCACGAATCTGGTGTCAGTGAATGAGAGGTTGGTGTACACACCTCATCCAGAGAACCCTGAAAAGTGAGTCACCTCATCCTGGGATGGACACACTGAACACAGGGGTGGACGGAGCCTCCCTCCCAGGGTTGATCAGCCCCTTACTTCTGTTCTTCTGCAGGACTGTGCTCACTCAAGAAGCTGTCATCACTGTGAAGGGAATTAGCTTGGGGAGCTACCTGGAAAGTCTAATGGCTACCACAATATCCTCCAATGCAAAGAAGGTGAACACCTCAGGACAGGGTCCTGTGCAGTCCGTGGTAATGTGCCAGAAGAGGTGGGGACATGTCTGGTCCTTGGGTCCTTGTGAGGACGGGGATCTTTACAGTTGAGCTTCTAATTCCCCACAGTTCTGTTTCAAATAGAGATACAGAAGGGCTGGCCAGGTTCGGAGGCGAAAGACATCCGTCCTAGGAAGGGTTATTATTGCTTTGAAGGTCATCCCAGTCTATCTGGTCTCCACATGGCAGCTTTGGCTCTGGGACTTGGGGATGTCTTAGGTCTCAGATATGAGTTGGCTGTGTTATTCTGAGAAGGTGTTGACCTTGCGATAGCTCAAGCTGGTGCATTCTTTAACTTATTAGAGAAATTAAGGCATTGAAAACATCCCATCATGTTTCTGAGCTTGAACGGCTTGCTTCTGTGGACTGTCTTTAGTTAGGGTTTCTATTGCTGTGAAGAGATAGCATGACTATCTCAAGATTTATACAGGAAAATATTTAATGGGGGCTGGCTTACGGTTCAGAGGTTTAGTCCACTGTCATCATGGCAGGAAGCTTGGCATTGTGCAGGCAGACATGGGACTGGAGAGTAGCAGAGAGTTCTATCTATACTTGCAGGCAGATGGAAGACATAGTAAGCCCCCCTGGCCTGCCTTTTACTTCTGAGACCGCTAAGCCCACCCCTAACAACCCACTTCCTCCAACAAGGTCATACTCCATCAGGGTCACACCTCCTGTTGGTAGCACTCCTTATGGGCCTGTGGGGGGCCTTTTTATTCAGACCACCTCATAGTCCATGGCTCAGGGAGATGATTGCTACCTCTTTGCCACAGCAGTTCCCTCCTGCATGTGGCAAGAACTGAAGTCCTTCTGTGTTGTTGCAGGGGTGGGCTGCCATTGAGTGGATAATTGAACATTCCGAGAGCGCCATAAGCTAACAGGTTTGCCACCCATGCCTGGTGACACAAGGGGCAGTCACAGTAACTTCTTAACCTGGTACAGTTTTAGCTTTTTATTACCTGTGTGCATGGGGTGCATGAGAGACTGCTCCTCAGTTCCGTGCTGCATACTGTCTGTCACGGTGGACGGTTCCATCCTTCTCCATGTCCTTAGTTTGTGTCAAAGAGGTTTCCAGGGTCCACCTGAGCTCTTTCTTGTCAACTGGAGTCTGAGGAAGGCAGGGTAGCAATTGCTACCCTGAGGTCTCAGCACTTGGCTGCCTGAACAGTCCGCAGGATTGTCACAGCTGATGAAGAACCTACACGAATAGGCCCACAGTGTCATAGGCAAAAATTTAATCTGGAGTTTTTCCATCTTGGGTAAAATTTACGCTTCTTGAAAAAAAATTCATTATCCTTTTTATTATGCTGGGGTGTGGACTAAGGATCACACACCTACTGGGCTTGGGTAAGAGCTCTACCTCTGAGCTCCACTCCCAGTCTGTACACGTTTCTATGAAAAGTGCTTCATTCCTGTTTACTTACTTGGTACAAGCCAGTGTTCAGCCTCTGGGTTGTCCCTGTAGTGGCAAAAGCATCTCTTCACAGATGTTCCATGGTCTCTTCGGTCTCCAGATATTTGACACTTGATTGGTTGGCATTTGTCTTATGTCCTCACAGAAAGCAAGCATTCCACTTCCCTTAGGCAGGGCCTCCTCGCTTCCTGCCTCATTTCCCTCAGCGGACAAGCTGTGGGGTTTGAGGTATCTTTAAGATATTCTTGCTCCTTTTTCCTAAGTCAACAAAGTTTGCCAGAGACGTTTCCCTTGAATCCAAGGCCAAGACTTGCTCTGTGGTCTCCTAGCCTCAATCTGAGCTGAGCTTGTGGAAGCGGTGTGCAGGTCTGTGTGTGGAAAGAGTGAGTCCTGATGTGAAGTCTAAGCTCTTCAGGTTGTTTCTTCATCAACTAGAGCTAAACTGTCCCTCTCTTCAGTCAGATGTCTCACCAAAAAGAGTCAAAGAAGAAAGGAAAGGAAGTATGGACGAATAAAGAAGATGAGAGGCAAGTGTGGCTGGGGCTCCCGCCAAGACTGGAGGAGGTGTCTGCTGGAATCTTCCCTCCCATCAGCATCAGGCCAAGGCGCCAGCTCTGTGAGGCCGTTTCTTGGGAGTGGTGTGGAGCCCTGGTCTGCTGGGCTCTGCTGTGGGCACTGTGCTGGGCAGTACTGGGCTGTACTGCCTCTGTGTTGGTTTTAAGCTTTTATTTGCTTCTGGAAGGAGTGTCACTTCTGTGTGCTGGCTCTAGTCACGCCATCAAAAGAGGGCTCCCCTTTCCTCATGCCCTGCCAGCTAAGCTGGGGTAGGTCCCTCAGAGCTTCCCCAGGGGCCTGGCTGCTGTTCTCTGTTCCTGGTAGCCCTATGTCCTTGTAGTGTCCACTTGCCTCTGTGAAGGAGATTGAGAAGTTGCTCTCGGGCCCTCAGGGTCCCCATCATGCACTGCATCCAAAAACAGTTTGGGAGCTCTCTACACAGGCTACTATGGGTTCCAGCGGCAACTGGGATTTCCAAACTGAAGACTGGCCTTGAACTCTGTGTGTGACTGAAGATGACCTTGAACTCTTTCTTCTGCTTCCCCATTCCCAAATCCTGAGATTACAGACTTGGACTGCTATACCTGACTCTTTTTGGTTGTCATTCTTGAGACAGATCTTGCTATGTAGCCCTGGCTGTTCTGAAACTCATGGCATTTCTCCTGCCTCAGCATCTCAAGCACTGGGATCACAGGTGTGTACTACCACACTTGTTATGGGAGTCTTGTCAAGTACCAACTGTCTTTTCAACAGGATGGCTTGACAACCCTTAAAGAGGGTGGGAACCTCCTGCTATGTACAAAGAGCTGTCCAGCCAATTCCCTTTCCATATCCCGGGGTATTGAGGTCTGGCTGGGGTGTGAGTGGTGGTTTTGTGCTCGTGTACCAGATTGAAGCCCCTCCCCCACACGCACATTGCCTTCCTGCCTCAGAGTTTCTGTGCTGCTCATTTTCTTTGTAGTCTTTAGTCTGTCAGTGTTTCAGACAGGGACATGAGCATGAGGTGCTGCCGTCTTTTGTTTTGAGACAAAGTCTCATGTAACTCAGGTTGACCTTCAACTGTCCTCCATCTTCTTCCACCTCTTATGAATTACAAGTGAGCACTGTCATGCCTGGCCTTCTTCTAAATCAAGGTTGTTTAACACACACACACACACACACACACACACACACACACACAATCCATATTTGTAGTTGGTTTTTTTTTGGGGGGGGTTGGTTTTTTTTGTTGTTTTGAGACAGGGTTTCTCTGTAGAACTCACTTTGTAGACCAGGCTGGCCTTGAACTCAGAAATCTGCCTGCCTCTGCCTCCCAAGTGCTGGGGTTAAAGGCGTGAGCCACCACTGCCCGGCTTCATGTTTGTAGTTTTAAAAAGGTATTAAATCTGTTGAATAGTAGAGACGTTTGCTCACCCTCTGTTGGTCCACTATTTTTAGACCCTTCTAGAACTTTCCTATGCCTATGAAAGTTGATGTCTTTTGCTTTCATTAAACCTGGTTCACGCTGTAACTATTTTTGTGACTGTCTCTTTTCTACTTTTAAACAAGTGTCCTGAAAAGTCCCCTTTGAGGACTCACTGCTGAGAGCCACTGAAGAGAGTTACTGAGGCCACTGAAGGCTTCTTGCCACTGTCACTGGGTCGGCCACCATAGTAAGGTCGCCAGAGGGGGACACTTCAGCTCCCTCTTTATGTGGTAGCAGCTCCTAGACACTTCTCCACTTTGAGATGGTCATAGACTACTCACTAACAGCTTGGCTGGAGTAGGGAGCACCTCGGGCATTGAGGAAGAGCACTTGGGTGTGTCTGTGAGGACACTCCTAGAGAGATTTGGCTGAAAGGACACCTCCTCTCCCCGTGGGCAGCACCAATCACCCCATGGGCAAGGGGTTGGGGAGGCAAAAGCCACTGGAGTGCAGGTTCCCCCCCCCCTCCCCCGCCGACAGTTTCTCTGTATAGCCCTGGCTGTCTTGGAACTCACTTTGTAGACCAGGCCTCGAACTCAGAAATCCGCCTGCCTCTGCCTCCTGAGTGCTGGGATTAAAGGCGTGTGCCACCACGCCCGGCTTCCCATTTTTTTGCGTGGCACCTCAGACCATACCACTTCTGCAGCCACAATGGACTGGACTCTGAACTCTTGTCAAACCTTCCTTTCCTGTAGCTGCCTCCTGTCACAGCCCTGAGAAAAGTATGTGATACTCGGTTCAAGTTCAACCAAATTAAGGGCGTAGTCATCGTCTTCAACATTCATTCTGTGTAAAGCCGTTTGGCCTTGGAACTCCTGCCTTGGTTGGAAGTGGATTCCACAACCCTTCCTTTTTGGGAATTCATCAGCATAAAAGTAAATGTTTTATGATCTAGTGTTATAAGTAGTTAGACCTTAATTTTAAGCTGAGAAAACCGACATAAATCAGCTCAAAAAATACAGTACGGCGTCAGCCTCACATATCCTACGCCACAGTTAGTACCTGAGTACCTAGAAGGAACATCTCAAAGGATAGCCTCGCATTCCAAGATGCTCCACTGAAGGGTCTCATAAATCCCCAAGGTAACAAAACCCACAGGAAAAACACAATCTAGAAGCCTAACAGGGGCCAAACCCAGAATACAGTGTATTCAGGAAGCTCCATTAGTCTAAGAAGTGCCATAGTGCTGGCAGTCTTGAGAGCCTATGGAGTAGGGCCCCTGACCCTTTTATGCAGACTCAGAGAAATGTGGGCTGCAGCCTGTGAGAGCGCATGAGACCATGCAGGGGATGGAGGCTCGGGTTGGGCTTACTGCCAAGGTGCTGTCTCTGTCTGCTGTTGGCTCACACTGGAAAGGTGTGCCAAGCCAGTGGGCTCACTGCTGGCCACCATGCCTGGCTGTTCTCCATGCGTGCCGGGCATCTGAATTCAGGCTCTCATGCTTGTGTGGTAAGCACTTTACTGCCTCAACTGTCTCTTCAGCCACTAAACTGCTGTTCATTACTTTTTCAAAGATTTATTTATTTATGGATATGTCACAAGAGTGTAGATGCCTGTGGAAGCAGACACAATGAGCTGGGAGGGGCCAAACCCTTTGGAGCTGGAATTAGAGGCAGTTGTGAGCTACCTGATGTGGGTGCTAGGAACAGAGCTTTGGCCCTCTTGAAGAGCGCTAAGTGTTTTAGACTGCTAAGTCACCTCTCCCACCACCCCAAGAGGGAAGTCTTTATGGGACTTGATGTTACAACCGCCTCATACTCAGGCCCAAGGCAACCTTGAAGCAACTTTTATCTAGTGCTTTCCTGCCTTGTGATTCTTGGACAGGAAGGCTGGCTAATGTATGGATGGATCTCCTTGACCTGGAAACCATAAGAGAAGGCATTCCCATTCTAGAAGCCGTAAGAGAAGGCCTTCAGAAACCTGTGACAGGGGCATGCCCTTGCCAGAAACTTGTAAGAGAGGGCAGTCCTCTAGATACTTTGGGATTGAAAGCTGTCACCCCGAGACTCATGCGCAACTCTGACATGGGACCCTTGATGGCTGCCTCTTCCAGTGGAACTTACCTTGGCTTGCTCTCCTCCTACAGGGCCCCGTGGCTGCCTGAGTCCATGATGCTATAACTTGTCCTTAGGAATTCTGAATACAGTTTATCTCAGGTTTTTTTTCTTCATGAAATGGCAATATTTTTAATTTTAAGACTTTCTAAATAACATAATAACCAATTCTGTGCATGATATAAATACTATTACCATGTGATGTTTAAGGGATAATGACAAAAAAGCTTAGGTTCTGTCACTGGGTATGGTGTGGCAAGTAAGGAGCTAAGCATCTGAGGTGACTAAGTGCTGTCACTTTTCAGGTGAGCACACACTGCTAGAATGATATTCAAGGGAAGATAGTGTTCCCTCTTACAAGCTGGGTTTCTTGTACCCTGGAAAGAGGTTGCTCTGTGCAGCCAGGCTTCTTTGTAGAGAATCACTGGCATTAATTTTCAAAATTTCTCTACTATTTGGCTTAGGAATCAATAGTAAAATTCTAACTATAGGACTGGAAATATGGCCCAGCTCTTAAGAGCAAGAGGATCCCAGGATCTAGCACCTACATGGCGGCTTACAGTTCCTACAGTAACCACAGTTCCAGGGATCTGATACCCTCTTATGGCTGAGCATCAGGCAAACATATGGCGCCAGATATACATCCAGACAAACATTTATACACATAAAGATACAAATCATCAGCACATGCGCACGTGTGTGCACACAGCATCTGCGTACCCATCTGGGCCAGCGGGTTTGGCTTCTGAAGAGGTGTTTACCCACCTCTTCGGGAGGGAGGCCTGAGTGCTGATATGGGAGTTTGCTCTCTCTTCTCTCTGCCATTTCCTCTCCAACCGATGGCCCCTAGAGCTGAGCCTACTAAACACGTTCTTTGGTGTGCTCTCTGAGCCACAATCCTAGGCTAAAAACAGTTGCTAGAACTTTGATATCCCCAAGAACTAAAACTAGATTGTGCTGGGAACTTGAGGTAGCCAGGTATATCTGGTCCTTACAGAGACCTGAGAAAACTCAGTAGACCTGTGCTCGCTGAACATTCGAGAAATGCAGACATGGATACACACTGTAACTGCAAAGGGCTGGGAGAGCATCAGAGCAGAGGGTGGGGCTCTGGACTGGTCCACGGGGCTGCTGGGGCTGCAGGCTGAGCTTGAGAAGGCAAGGATTCAGTGATGGAGCTTGCATAGTGAGCGAGGGTATTTTTACTTTTTGTTGACCTTTAAGTCATTAGTAAGAGGTGTGTAGTGGCTATTCCTGTTTGTCAACTTAACTATATTTGGAATGAACTACAATGCAGAATTGGAAGGCTCACCAGTGACCCTAATCTGGAGGCTGGGAGATAGAAGTTTCTGATCTGGATCTTGGTATGGAGATCTTGAGGCACAGTGGCTATGGATTCCAGAAGATTAAGACAGGGAGATCTCNGAGTTCAAGGTCATCTGGGATTAAAGGTGTGGTGGCACACACCTTTAATCTGGGCTACACCTTCTGCTGGAGACCATATAAGGACATTGGAAAAAGGGAGTGTTGTTCTCTTGCTCTTTCGCCTGCTTGCCGTGTGGGACTAAGCAACTGCTAGATCCCTGCTTCCATTTACAGCTACTACTGCTGTGACTGCAGACTGTAAGTCATCAATAAATTCCTTTACTATATAGAGACTATCTGCAAGTTCTGTGACTCTAGAGAACCCTGACTAATACAAGGTGTCAACTGTGAGACCATCAAGGAGTAATTAGCACTTACCAGAACCCACATAGGTCTCCATCCTGCTTTTTTAAGTTCTGTGATGGTTGCTGGTTAGCGCACACTCGCTTCACCAGGTCTGGCTGGAAAGCCAAGCTTGCTGTTGGGAGTAGTTTTGCTGTTTTCACAGGGTTATGAAGAACAATCTCAACTCCAGGCTATCTGACAGACATTGAAGCCCATGGAGTCTAGAATCCTTCCCATCTGGCCCTTTGCTGTCCAGTTTTCCTTGGCCCCACTGTGTTCCATCATTGTAAATAAAGCCAATTATTTTTCACCAGACAACTTTCCTCTCCTCACTGATACATAGTCAATCAACGGCTAAGACTCTTCTCTCCTGATGCTCCTGTGCAGCCGATTGGACAAGAAACCCTCCCTGGGAAGACCTTAGATCCATGTGTTTCATATTCTCACTGTCCCATTCTGCACCAAGCTGTCACTTCCATGATGGTCCCAGGAGGCTGAGCCTCATGACCTCTCCTGAGCTGTGCTGTCTGCATGTAATGATGGTGCTTGCGACTCAGTCTGCCATATGGTAAGGTCACTGAGGAGCCCAGCAGGTCCCTAGGGCACTCGGCTGTTCGAGGAGCCACATTGGAAGCAGAGTTGCAGTTTAGTGCAGCTGTCAGATGATGATAGGTCCCCCGGCGTCTCTAACATCACTTTACAGGAAAAACGGTCTCAGGCTGCTGCTGAACTGACCCACAAACTCTTGCTATAACGAAGGCTCATCATCTCAATGTGGTTCTTAAGTAATTTACTACACAGCAATAGCTCGCTCCCATGCTACCTTCCAACTGGCCTCCTTTTCACAATGCTCCATTCACTGTACATTTCCCTCAAATAATACTGTCCTGACTAGAAAGCCTCGTTTAGGGAGGTTTAATTCCACTTGTTTATTTATTGTACTCTTTTCTGATGAAGAGAGATCCCTGAAAGCCAAGCTAGGTCCTGGCACAGGTGGTGATGTGGCTGGCAGATGGCCCTTGCTCTCCCTCTGAGCTGCTCCGCCCCCATGGGGCTTTGTTCTATGCTACCTTCAGCAATTGACTGAGCATGCAAGCACTCTATGGAGACGCTTTCCAGAGCCGCGATCAGAGGAGCTGCTATGCACACAAAATGCTGGGCCTGGTGGTGCCCACCTGTGATCCTAGCACTTGGGTAGGAGAAGCAAGAGAGTCAGGAATTCAAGGCAGCCTGGGCCTCGTGAGGTTCATCTCAACAAACAGCCTCTCATTCCTCTCCCTTGGCTTGCTTTTCACCAGACTGCACCTGTCTGCAGGAGCAGAGCACCTCATCCTATCCCATCTCCATGCCCTGCAGACACAGTGTGGCTAGTTCCCCTGGATCTTTCCCAGTGTCCCCTCAGCCTTTCTTCCTGGCCCATCTCCATTTCTCTGTGGCACCTGCAGACCCCAGAAAGTATGCTCTACCAAGGATCCTAGAGCCACCACCCGTGCTTAGGATCCAGGGTGGGCAACAACAATCAAAACAGAACACTCTCCCAACAAAGACAAGACCAGATATCAGGTATCTATACCAAGAAACACCTCAAATATCATGAATAGCCAAGAAAATATGTCTCTTCCAGAAGCTGGTAACACTACTACAGCAGGTTGAGACAAGATTTCGCGGAAGTGAGCTGGGCGTGGTGGCCCACGCCTTTAATCCCAGCACTTGGGAGGCAGAGGCAGGAGGATTTCTGAGTTCGAGGCCAGCCTGGTCTACAGAGNGAGTTCCAGGACAGCCAGGGCTACACAGAAAAACCCTGTCTCGAAAAAAAAAAAAAAAAAAAAGATTTAGCGGAAGCACAAGAACTTCAAAATAGCTATGATGAATATGTTCAGGGACCTTAAAGAGAATATGAGTAACATCTAAATGAAAGAACATGAGAATAAACAATTGAATCAAGTAATAGATTTCAAGATATGAAACTAGAAATAGAATCATTAAAGAAAACTCAAACTGAAATAAAATTAAGTATAAAAAGCTTAGAATATCAAACAAAAAAATCCTCAAGTAAGCTTTACCAACAGATAACAGACATGGAAGAGAAGTCTCAGGTGTTGAAGAAATGAAGATAAATGACCAGATGGTGGTGGCACATACATTTAATTCCAGCACCCAGAGGCAGGTGGACTAGCCTGGTCTACAAAGCAAGTTCCAGGATAGTCAAGGACACACAGAGAAACCCTAACTTAAAAAAAATAAAAAAGATAATTCAGTGTGGTGATTTGAATAGGTATGCCCCAAAGATTCATGAGTTTGGATGCTTGGTTCATTAATGAAGTGGCATTATACAAGATGAGACCTCACTGGAGTGGGTGTGGCTTTGTTGGAGGAAGTGAGTCACTGTGTAGGCTTTGATATCTCAGAAGCCCAAATCTGGCCAGTGTGTCTCAGTCATTTTGGCTGCCTACAAATCAAGATGCAGAACTCTTAGCTCCTTTTCTAACACCATGTCTGCCTTTAAGCCACTGTTTCCTGCCATGAAGATAATGGACTAAATGTCTGAATTGTAAGCCAGCCCCAATTAAATGTTTTCCTTTATAAGGGTTGCCATGGTCATGGTGACTCTTCACAGCAATAAAACCCTAACTAAGACACTCAAAGAAAAAAAGAATCCAGCCATAAAACAACAAGGAGGGCTGGTGAGATGGCTCAGCAGGTAAGAGCACCCGACTGCTCTTCCAAAGGTGCAGAGTTCAAATCCCAGCAACCATATGGTGGCTCACAACCATACTTAACAAGCTCTGACTCCCTCTTCTGGAGTGTCTGAAGACAGCTACAGTGTACTTACATATAATAAATAAATCTTAAAAAAAAAAAAAAAACAGGAAATCTGGGACACTATAAGAAGACTAAAAGTCCCTGTGAATAATAGGGATAGAGAAAGGAGAAAAAACAAAAAACAAAACTAAGGTCAAAGGCACATAAAATATTTTAACAAAATCAAAGAATTTCCTCAATTTGGACAGGTATGGTAGCACACACTTGTAATCCCAGTACTTTGGAGGTAGAGGCAGGCCAATCTTGGTGAGTTTTAGGAACAGCATGGTCTACATGTTAAGTTTCAGGACAGCCAGGAATGTGTAGAAAGATCCTGTCTCAAAAAACCAAAGGGGGCGAAATGTCCCCAATCTATAAGAGGTGCCTGTTAAGGTATAAGAAGCACACAGAATACCAAATAGGACCAGAAAAATAATTCATGATACACAATAATCAAAACACTTAATGTACAGAACAAAAAATAATATTAAAAGGTGCAAGGGGGAAAGAGCAAGTAACATAAAAGACAGGCCCTGGAGAAAAACTCCAGAATAACGCTGGAGTTTTCAATGGTGAGTCTGAAAACCAGAAGGCCCTAGATGCATGTTTTACAAACTCTGAGAGACTACAGATGCCAGCCCAGACTACTATACCCAGCAAAACTATCAAGCACAACTGATGGAGAAAGAAAAACATTCCATAAGATCAGATTTAAGTGATTTCTAGCTACTGATCCAGCTTTATAGAAGGCACTAGAAGAAAAACATTACTCTGAAGAAGTCAACTACACCCAAGAAGACAAAAGGAGCATATAAATGCAGAACGGTAAATCAAAGGAGGGAAAATCTCCACACCACAACAAAATATCAGGAACCAATAAAAACTACCCATAACTGTTATAGTCTCAATTTCACAACAAAAACATAGGCTAACAGACTGGATTATTAGAAAGCAGGATCCAGTTAGGTGTGATGGTGAATGCGCCTTTAGTTGCAGCAGCTAGATTCATTTTTCTGCTGCATTCAAGAAAACAAACACACCTCACTTCACCATCAAGGGCAGACTGGATAAAGCTATTCTAAGTAGTGCAAGCAGGAAGCCATCTTAATACCAGACAAAACAGATTTCAAACCAAGTTTCCTCAAGTTCATAAAAGAAACTACTACAGCTCAAATTGCACATTGACCTTCACAGAGACAGTGTGTAACTTCAAACATTTACTGGCCATTAGGTCATAGAGACAAAAACTAAACAGAGAATTTGACATTAACATCATAAATCAAATGGACTGTAGAGATGTTTACAGAACATCCCACTGAAACATTAAATATACTTTCTTCTCAGAAGCTACTGAGTTTTCTCTAAAACTGACCACAGACTAAGACAACAAAGCAAGTCTCAACAAATATAAGAAAATTGACATAACATACTTTATTGTATCTGCACTATGGTAAGATAAGAGGTGGGTATCAACATCAATAGAAAAAGCTGAAAGTAGACAAAACCGAGGAAAGTCAGCCTCATCTGGCTGGTAAACAATTAAGACCCTTTCCCAGAGGACGTGATGGTGACACCTGAGACCTGCTCATACACGGGCACTTCCCCTGTCTCCCGTGAAGATGGCAGAGGGGTGGAGAGCACAGTGGATGCTGCAGTGAGGGGAAGCCTGAGGACCATGGCTACTGCACTGCAGCCACGCTGCCTAGGCTCGCTTTAAACCCAGGATCCCTCTGCTTCCATGCCCCAAACGCAGGGATCACAGATGTGCTTCACCACCCCTGGCAATGACTCTTTTCTTTAGTCACATGGCTTCGTAACAGCAGTCCCTGACGGTAGGTGGAACTGTTTTAGTTTTTAGTTTTTAATTTGGTCCTTGGGAACTTTATTTATGAAGGTTTTGTTTGTTTGTTGTTGGTTTTTTTTTTTTTTTTTTTTTTTTGGTTTTTCGAGATAGGGTTTCTCTGTATATAGCTCTGGCTGTCCTGGAACTCACTTTGTAGACCAGGCTGGCCTCGAACTCAGAAATCCGCCTGCCTCTGCCTCCCGAGTGCTGGGATTAAAGGCGTGCGCCACCACACCCGGCTGTTGTTTTTGTTTTTAAGACAAACTCTCTCCCTGGCTGTCCTGGAACTCACTCTGCCCACCAGACTGGCCTCAAACTTGGAGATCCACCTGCCACTGCCTCCCCAGTGCTAAGAGTAAAGGTGTGTGTCACCACCATTTGGCTTTAATATTTTTAAACTGCTGTTGCAAGTACCTACCTTGTCTTTATAAACTGAGTGACTTTTAAAAGCTTAATTCCTGGAAGACATCACCATTTTACAATAGGAATTCGACACAGAAGGTATGATGAAAGCCAGTTTATTTTCCCCCTTCATAAATTCTAAAATACCTAAAAAAAAAAAAAAAAAAAAAAAAGACAAGGTCTCACCGTGTAGACTAGGCTGGCCCTGACATCACAGAGAGTTTCTGCCTCTGCTTCTGGAATGCTGGAACTAAAGGTGTGTGGCATCACTCCTGGTTGAAATACTCTCTGGAGCACACTCAGCACTGTCATTTCCCCTGGAATGTCAGCCATTCTCTGCTTACACATTTGGGAAGCCAGGTCAGAGCCCAGATAGTGGGACACATTTCTTCATGGTCCTTCAATGTACAAATTTTTCTGCTTTATTTGAACAAATAGCAACATAATTTAAAACTTCCATGTCTCCTACATTCATACCTCAAGTTCAGTCCTCTATTAGTACAGTTAGAAAAATAAAAACCTTACAGATTTCATGGCGTGAATTCACGGTATTAACCACATATCTCTTTAAAACGTCATTTTTAGGATTACTAAAAAGTATAATAACTTTTGGGTTTAATTTTAAAAGGCTGAGACTTGAAATTAAGTAATTAAGGTCATTAAGTCAATGTGCAAATCAATTATTTAATTTTTACTTATCTTGGGAGAATTTCCATTTCCAATGGCAGAGTGACTTTCCAATATTAATGAGTATGTTACAATATTTACAGCATTTTTACACACTCTCACCTCCAGGTCTACGGGACCAACGGCTGGTGCTCACACCTGGAGGGTCAGGAGGGACATTAAGATCAATACAGGAGATGCAGACTCTGGGATCAGCCATAAACAGTTGTCAAACTAAGAGAGCAACACAGTAGGAAAGCAGGACAAAGGGTCCTGCACAAGGTTGCTGGAGGAACAGGAAGCTCGAACTGTGTCAGCTAGGACTTTTAAAGCAAGTCACACTGGCAGCACAGCTCCCTGGTCCAAAGCCCTAGCCTATGAAATCCTAGCTTAGTATGAGTGCTTGGGGGGTGGGGGTGGGGGATGGGGGAAAGAGCCAGTCTTGCACATGTCTTTTTTGGTGTCTCCCAAACAATGCTAATTTTATTTCTATATGTTCTACCTTGTCACGTGCCCCTTTTCTCCACTACTTCCTGCAGGTTGTTTTCTGGGCATGATATACACTTGAACTCTTAACACACTTGGCAAATCCCATTAATGTGCTGAAAATGTATATCCTGATGTTCTGGTAAAGGGGTCATAATGCCCAAACACTATGCACAGTATTGTGAGGCTGAAGGAATGAGGTCAAATCTGTGACATTTACTAGATCATTGACTTGTGAATGTGATTTGTGACTTATGGGCTCAATGTCTTATGTGGGAAGTCAAACACTAATTAATCATCATTTTACAGAAGCATGCTACCCTGTATGCATGCTTATAAACCCACACAGGTATATTCCTTCTTTCTTGCTTCCTTCCAGGAAATCATTCTGGAATGTATGCCTGGAGCCATAGCAGTTGGTCCTACCTAACTGTGGTGTAACATTTTGGTGGTCTCAGGGAAAACTGTATAAATGGGATTCACACACTGCAATTTTTACAGCTCTTAGTCTTAAAAACAACTGGACTGTAAGGGTTTTCTGGAGGCCCACTTCTACATGCAGTACAGATGAACTACTAACATGCATTACGTTAGTCAACTGGTAAAGTTTATTTCATCAGTATAAGTAATTTAAAGGCATTTACTAAACTATAAATTTCAATGCATTAGAAACGACTACTGGAGTATTTCTGAGGTGTCACTGTCAATTTAATGGGAAATGTTACTGTATCTTAATGTTGGTGAAATGCGACTGTCATGCCTTTTATCAAATGGAGATGTCATCAGTGGTGATAATGAGGGTGGTTTGTTATAGCTTTCAGGAGTTACACTGTGCATATGCTTTAAATCATTTTCCAAACATTAGTGGTAATTTGATTGCCCGGTTATTTCTAAGCATATGGAAATGAGGGCAGTCCATGGTGCATCACAGGGGCTGAGGAATTTCAGACACACAATACTACCTGTCAGTCGCCCTTCATCAGAAATGCAGTGACATTTACAAGATACCTAGTGCAAAAGCATCAAAAAATTATGCTTGGCAGCAGGTTCATTTTCTCGAGATTTTAAAACAGCCAAGGTTTTTCTTTTAAAATTCATTTATAAAAATAAACTTCAGTTTGAGACTCAGATACCAAACTGGTTAATTTAGTTACGATGGCCACACTATAAAGTTATGGAAAATGTAGGTGAAAATGTATGAGCCATAGCTCCTTTCTGCTGGCATCCCTGCTGTTACAGCCTATTAGTTAACCAAAACCTGCTCATCTGCTGGACGAAATTTTAGACTTCCTTTTTCCTCAAACTTCCACAAAATCTTAATTTTTAGACGTGTATTATAAAACTATTCAAAACCATAATACATTCACAATAGGGAATGAAGGCCTGTTAGCAGCTCAGGAAATACTGAGGCCTGTGCCTGGGCAGACCCTGAGCTCAGAGAAGGGCCACCCATGTGGTGTACAGCTCACTTGATTGTTCTGCATGGGATGCAGCCAGAGCCCCAAAGAGAATTATCAGCAAGGCCTTCTAGATTTGTGCTGTGAGAAGACAGCCAACCTGGCCCACCCCAGGGAGCCAGTGGGTGGCAGGGCTTTGGACATTATGTACATGAGATAGGAACACTGTCACGTGGAATGCCAATATGACTTACTGCTTACAACTGTGCTAACATCAACACTCTGTCAGACTGACTTCACACACAAGACGCTTTTTGCCTTAGTCAGGAAATTATCAGAAGAACATTGAGGAACCAAACTAAGGAAGTTTCTAGCTTCCCTACTCACATACACAAAATCAAGTTTTAGGCTTTCTGAGTGCAAATGACCAAGTGGCTGACCTGCCTCCTACCAACCATCAGCTGATACGAACACAGCCTTGAGTCTAACCTGCTGCAGACGGAGCCTGTGAAGGAAAACCCCTGAAGAGTCCTGCAGCACTGCTGCACTGCCCGCTCTGCACACAAAAGAGTGGGAAGGCACAGGGCTCAGATCTCGTTGATAGTCCGTTCTGAAGGGCAGTACTCTGAAGGGCCTGCCGAGGACATGTAGAAAGACTGTGTTTTCCTTTTCAACCTGGCTCTTTTGTTGGCCAGCACCAGGCTGCGCCGGCTTGAGCTGATGATCTCGGAAATGAACTTTTTGCAGTCTACACACACCTCCATTGTGCTCCAGTCCTCCATAAACTCTTTGGGAAACTGGAGCTCCTCATCGGATTTGTCCACAGACTTTGATTTTGTGGAGAACCTGGGGTGGGGGGGAGCCGACAAAAAAATATTTAGTATTTTTAATAGTTCAACTATTAAAAATTGATAAGAGAGAAAAATCCTAAAAGAGTTGACAAAATATCACAGAAAAGGGTGTTTGAGTATTTCATGTCCAAGAAAGAATTTGTTATTGCAGATAGGGTTCAAGACCTTTTTAGAAATCAGGTACATGTTTTATTAAGAAGTAATACTAAAGCTGGACGTGGTGGCGCACGCCTTTAATCCCAGCACTCGGGAGGCAGAGGCAGGTGGATTTCTGAGTTCGAGGCCAGCCTGGTCTACAAAGTGAGTTCCAGGACAGCCAGGGCTATACAGAGAAACCCTGTCTCGAAAAACCTAAAAAAAAAAAAAAAAAAAAAAAAAAGAAGTAATACTAGCTGAGCAATGTGGCCCATTTAATCCTAGCACTTGGGAGGCAGAGGCAGGTGGATCTCCAAATTTGAGGTCAGTCTGGTCTACAGAGTTCCAGGTCAGTCAGAGCTACAGAGAAACCCTGTCTTGAGGGAGAAGGAGGGGGAGGGGAAGGGGAAGGGGAGGGGGAGTGAAAGGGGAAGAGGGAGAGAGGGAGAGAGGGAGAGGGAGAGAGGGAGAGGCAACACAGAAAAACCTTGTTTCCAAAAACACAAAACAAAAGAGGAAAGTAAGGAAGGAGAAGAAAGAAGAGGGGGAAGGAGATGAAGAAAAATATTAAAACTCTAGGGTGGGGTGGACTTGGACAGATGACTCAGGGATTAAGAGCACTGGTTGTTCTTCCAGAAAACCTGGATCTGATTCCCAGAACCCTGCACCTGAAGCTCTAGACCACGGGGGTCTGAAGCCTTCTGGGTTCCACAGTTACCAGGCATGAAATAGCGACAGACTTCCATGCAAGCAGAATATTGATGATTCAGAAGGACTTCAAGGTCTTTTTCCAAGGTCTAGTACCCTGTGTGTCATTACCAATCGGCTTTAGTAGGTGCTAGAAAGTAGGTCAGAATATAGGAAGTTAAAGAGCTTACGTGTCTTATTCTGAAAAACACCTTTCACCGTGTTATGTGTCATGCTCTTGCTATCAATGTGTTCACGTTCCCCAACAACTCTGCTAGAGTAACTAGCTAGGTGGATCCAGAGAGCTGAATTATAATCACGTTTTCAAGTCTGGTTGAGGTAATCAAACTGGGGATCATCTAACTCATTACTATACCAACTAACTATTTCCCAAAGGGGAAAGCAAAAGGAAGACACAGGATCAAAGTCATCACTGAATAGAAAAAACGTCCTGGGCCACTGATGGCTGTCCTGGGCTCATCCCTGTCCCACCAGTGTTCACTATGCGCACCCGAGTACCTGGAGAGCAAGTCAAGACCCAAAGCTTCACAGATCTAGGTTATGTATTAAT
Source organism: Mus pahari (assembly GCF_900095145.1). NCBI lineage: Eukaryota > Metazoa > Chordata > Mammalia > Rodentia > Muridae > Mus > Mus pahari. Next base: position 61,090,737 of record NC_034604.1, read on the forward strand.
GCATAAGGCTTTCTTACCCCACAGCCCAGAGCCAGGGATCTCTTGGCCCAGCCAGCATGTGGCCTGAGTGGACTTTCCCTTTCTGTTAAGAACAACTGCTGTGGCTGAAGAGATGGCTCAGGGGTTAGAGCACTGACTGCTCTTCCAGAGGTCCTGAGTCCAAGTCCCAGCAACCACATGGTGGCTCACAATCATCTGTAATGGGGTCTAATGCTCTCTTCTGGTGTGTCTGAAGATAGCAACAGTGTACCATATACATAAAATAAATAAATCTTAAAAGAAAAAGAAAAATGGACGACACTGCCTTACCCTGTATAGAATGCAATGGTTTGAGACTGTACTTGGCATAAAGCTTTATCTCTGCCTTTACAGTAAGTAGAGCAACTCAAAACTATAGGAGAAGTTATAAACACAGGTGTCAATAGATTTAGATTTTTATCTTAAACTAGGTAAGGAAGATTAGACTAGACTGGGGAGGGGAAAAGGACTTTTTTTTTTTTTTTTTTTTTTGCTGTTGTTTTGTTTTGTGGTAGGCTCTCAGGAAACCTAGACTGCCCTCACTCATTATGTATCTGAAGATGAACTGTAATTTATTTTTTTAGATTTTTTTTCTTATGTGCATGAGTGTATAGTGCCTGTACAGGTCAGAACAGCACCAAAACCCCTAGACCTGGAATTACAATTGTGAGGCTCATGTCAGGGCTTGGCCCTGAACTTAGGTCCTTTGCAAGCCCCCAGGGATAGAGGTTGGAAGGTGGAAGCAAGCAGAGATGCTGACAGGGTCTGGAGCCCGGTGAGTGTGTGTGGTGACGATGACGCACGGGGACCAGCTGCATGGAAGCAGATCAAGCTTACTTGGGGTGATCTAAGGCTTCTGTAGTTCAGGGGACGGAAGGCATTAAGAATGTCCAGAAGGTCATTGGTTGAAGGCTTAAGAAGCTGAGGTGCCTCATTAACATGGGGAAGCATTTCAGGAATACCAGTGCTAGCTGAACTGGTTCTAATCTGGAGATAGGAAGTTGAACCTGTAATCTAATTAAGGCTAAGTAATGTTCCACAGGGAAAGGCATGTGTGGGTTTTTTTTTTTTTTTTAACTCCTCAGACAAAGTCAGAGAAGGAGAAGCCCTGATGGTAAAGAGAGTGCGCTGTTTTGTGCTGTGTCCAGAAGGCTGTCCAGGCAATGGTAGACTTCAACCCTAATTAGCAGGGTGAGCAGCAGGAGTAGCAAACGCTGTAACTGCTGAGCCAGCTCTTCAATCCCACTAACTTCCTTCCCAGTCTTGCTGTCTCCCTCTCCCAACTGTTGAGATCACAGGCATGGCTCATTTAGCCTAAAAGTCAGTTTTAAAGATGTCTTTGAAAAGGTATAAAAGTTATTTCCAAATCTAATTAAAACAAAGCTACACTAAAATAACTTTTATGTAACTATCCTTATCATCTGAAAAGTACCTTGGGAGCCTCTGAAGAATTGTGCCAGACTGAAACTATTAAAACCAATGAACTGGCAACATGCCCTGACCCAAGTCCTAGCTAGCCCTGGTCATGACCACCCTAACCCCAAGCGCTCTTTCTGCAGAGGATGTTCTTGAAGATCCAGGGCCCCTGCTCACCTGGCGATACTTCGAAGCGGCCGATGGTGACCAGTGGAAGGTTTTTCTGACCTTGAACAACTTTCCCCCCTTTGCAAGGCAGAAGGTCCCAAAGAGAAGATAGGTAGAGTGGAATATGGCTTGGAAGGCAGCCGCATCTGTTATCCCAAATGAGAGAGAGAATGAGCTCAGGACACACAGAGGCAGTAAACAGATGCATTGGTAATTTCAGTGAGCTAAGCTTACCTTTTTGCAACACTGTGAGCACACGGGCCTGTGTACAAAACGAGAAGTGTTACTTGCTGGGAAATGGTGGATGTAAGTGAAGCCAGAGTTACAGAGCTATGCACTTCTGTCAGACATTATCCTTCCGTTGGAATGTAATGATACAAGTGTAGACTGCCAAAGAGACTATAAAATTTAGCTATTATACTGTCCCATAAAAACAGGCTCAGCTGGCCAGATAGTGGTGGTGCATACCTTTAATCCCAGCACTCTGGAGGCAGAGGCAGGAGGATTTCTGTGAGTTCAAGTCTAGCCTACACTACAGAGTGAGTTCCAGGACAGTCAAGGCTACATGAAGAAATCCTGTCTTCAAAAACCAAAAGCCAATAAACAAATCAAATAACAACAGAAGCCAGGCTCAGCCAAGCATGGTGGCTCATGCCTGTAATCCTAGTCCATGGGATCAACCAAGCATGGTGGCTCATGCCTGTAATTCTAGTCCATGGGATTAGCCAAGCATGGTGGCTCATGCCTGTAATCCTAGTCCATGGGATCAGCCAAGCATGGTGGCTCATGCCTGTAATTCTAGTCCGTGGGATCAGCCAAGCATGGTGGCTCATGCCTGTAATTCTAGTCCGTGGGAAGCGGAGAGAGAGACGGCTGAGAGTTTGAGGTCAACTGCAGCCTCACAGGGAGTTCCAGGCCAACGTATACTTCAATATGATCTATCTTAAAAACAAACAACAAAAAAAGGGGGTGGGGTGGTCTGGAGAGATGGCCCAGGAGTGCTTCCACTCTTCTGACAGAAGGGCCTGAGTTCAGCTCCCTGCACCCATATTAAGAGGCTCACTATGGACGTAACTCCAGATCCAAGGGATTCATGCCCCTTGCCTCCATGGCACCTGCACTATGGGGGTTCACTCACAGAGTACACATCCATGCACATAAATCAGAATAATGTAAATAAATCTTTGTTGTTGTTGTTGTTTTGAGACAGTCTTACTATGTAGACCTGCCTGTCCTGAACTCATCAGGCTGGCCTTGAACTCACAGATCACTTCCTACCTTTGAATACTGGGATTGAAGGCCTGTGCCAACCACCTAAAATTTAACCTCAAAATAACAACAGTAGCAACAAACAAACAACCAGACAAACAGATACAGAAGATCAACTTCCATGTGGAATTTTATTAGTGTGTCCAGGGATCATGATAACCATGGCTGGTTTCTGTTTTTGTTCTGTCCAAGGATTACAGAGTCATTTTGCTTATATAAAAGAAGCAAACCAGGCATAGCAGTCTGCACCTGTATTCCAGCATTTGGGAGGTGGAGGCAGGAGGATCAGGAACTGAAGATCACCCAAGGCTATGGAATGTGTCTGAGGCCAGTGACCACATGAAATCTCCTTTCAACAGCAACAACAACAACAAAGAAGAAGAAGAAGAAAGAAGAAGAAAGAAGTAACATGCAGAGTAATATTTTTTCCATGTTCATCAAGTGTTAGAAAACACTGTGCCAAGCCGGTAAATAGGCACAGCACAGAGCAAAGCTACAGAGCAGGCCACCTCTAATGCCACTCCCCAGCGACAAAAGCCTTACCTCTTACAGAACTGACAGGTGTAAGACCAGGTGAAGAAGGAAAACCTCCGGGTTCGGCAACAGAAGCAGAGCTAAAAAATACAAAGTGACAGGAGAAGAGAGGTGGGGCCACTGCTAGCAGGCTCCTGGGCTGGACCCACTTCCTGGTCATCTAGGGATGTTTCAGGTACATTTGCAGAAAGAGTGGATGAGGGACAGAAACCCTGGCTTTATGCTTGGCTCTGACACTTATAACCCAGCTCTATGTTTAATGACAGTTCTTCAAAACTAACAAAAGGTCACAGTGCTCAAGCACCTCATGGTCTCAGGATCAGTTCTGAGTGAAAGTATCTCCTGCTTCTCAGGCAGGCTTTCTTTCCTCATCTCTTAAAAGTACAACTCAAGCGCACATGGCTTTAGGAAGCCATGCTACGATCTTTTAGGGTGATTTTTAAACTTTCCACTAATTTTGCCAAGGGAAAAACACAAATCACCTCCTGTAAATGAGGAAGAGCAGGGATCAGCCTAAATATAAATAGCTCACCACCAAGACCCCAAAAGTCCTGTATCACGTGGCTAGCACACAGGCCTCTTACACAAGACTGGGACTGGGACTGGCCATTCTTACACTGGTCAATCAACGTTAAACAGTTCTACCTTTCCCTTTTTCAGGGCAGTGTAGACATCCTTATACTGTTGGTACTTTTCCAGCTCTGCTTTCACCAGGACCTGACGGATGTGCATCACTTCCTCCACAGTGAGAGCGAGGCACTCCACCGGGTAGCAGAATTCCTCCTGCAATTCAAAGTTCCTTGTGAGTAAGGATCGACAGCCCTGCTCTGGAGCTGCCTCGCTCCCTCAAACCAGACACCTGGTTAGTAGCTTCAGAGGACAGGATTCCCATGATCACTGGGACAGAGCTGGCTCCCTCTGGGGACCACATCACTCCTAAGTGCACTGAAGAAAACAGGACCTTGACCAGGATGAAACACTGTAGTCTATTGCAGTTTCTAATGGATCCTCGCATTAAGTCAGGTATTTTGCCTCTAGCAGAGTTGAAATGTCGAGAAAGCATTGTTATTCTAAACCAGTTTCATGTCACAAATGATTACGCGAATGTGCTGTGAGCTACACACTATTGGAAATGGTGCAAATCCACAAGTTTGGTCCTGTTTTCAAAACTGCAGGATTTTATCTGTGGTACCCAGAATAGCCAAGTGAAGGTGGTTAGTAATTTATATGGAGAAGCACTACTGAGTGATCAGTTACATCAGCACACTTTCAAAAGTCCCTAAAGCCTGAGTGGAATCCTAACAGGAAGCGGGAGGTGGGACAGCTTCCTCCAGCAGGAGAGATGGGACAGCCCATCTCTCCTGCTGCCCCAGGTCTTTTCAACAACTGCTGAATGCACAGTCAGCACCGACAGAGACAGAGCCTTGCATGATAAATATTTATGTTGGCTTCTTATGTTAATGGCTTCCTTACAAACAGCTGTGAAAAATGTTGATGTAACTGATCCACTGAATAAGAGCCTTGAACCAGCCGTTCTCCATCCGGTGCTGTTGATTGGAGGATCTAAGAGAAAGACAGAACAGCCCCGCGCGCTCAGGCCCTGCCAGGCTTCAAGGGGCCATTGTGGTGTATTGACACTGAAACTCAATGTTCTCAGCACACACATTACAATTCACTCCCACACCACAGCACTGCTCCCAGGCATTCTGGAACCAAACAAGCCAAATGAGAAAGCACATGACCACAGGGCAGTCAGTTCGTGGAGTTTTAACATTCAGTTCTGTCTTTCAATCAGAGAGAAGCAAAAGTAAATCTAGGTTGCAAACTTGACAAACATTAGCATTTACTAAAAAAAAAAAAAAAAAAAAAAAAAAAAGAAAAAAGAAGTCTGGCTAACTTCAGGTTCGGTTCAATANAAATCTAGGTTGCAAACTTGACAAACATTAGCATTTATTAAAAAAAAAAAAAAAAAAAAGAAAGAAAGAAAAGAAAGAAGTCTGGCTAACTTCAGGTTCGGTTCAATACAGAATCCGCTTCAGTTAACTTAAGGAAGGCTGGGCTTGCTTTAGACTACTTGGGAAAGAGCCATGCAGTTGAGTTGTTACGAGAAGCTTCTCCCTGGGTAGCTGGGGGAAGAGGAGCTTCTCTGGAGGTAGCTGGGGGCCCGCCTTTGCTGAAGAAGACTGTGCCGTTTACTTTAAGATGCCAACAATGGGCATTCAAAAGAGCTGCCCACCTCACAGTTTCACATTTAGTGGGAACAGCTTTCAGCGATGACAGTTAAGCAGTATGATCGATATATATTTGCTAGTTTAACCAAGAGAACAGAGTCATGTCACCTTTAGTTAGGCCAATAATCAGGCAAGTAAATGAGCAGTGTTGGCTGAGGTCATATGATTGATCTGCTTTAACTCTTGTAGACAGTTTCCTACCAGTATTGAATAAAAGGTGGCTGACAGCTAACTATGACAAAACTGCTAAACTGCACCAAATACAGTACTAATCTAACCAGCCAACCAACCAACCTAATCTAAGTGTTCAGATCCCTGTGCCCTGCAAAGTGTTTTCACGTGGGGACAGACAGCCATGGAACCAGCCAACAGCTGTGTTCCGTCCTTCTCTGCAGTCTAGATCATAAGACAGCTCCCTTTGTCAAGTGCACACTCAACTTTCGGCTCTGAACCATTTTAAACCCGCATTGCACAGAACATCATAAGAAATCACAAAGTTTGCTCATTTTCTTACTCTTTTTAGAATTTTCATTCACACTATCCCTTAATAAAATGATTTCCATCAGGTCAAATGCTAATGTTTTAATTCTGGAGCTTGCCCAAGGACAACAAGACTTTAATGCAACATGAAATAAAAAAGATCAATTGTGGCTGGAATAGTTTTAATTATTTTTCCAATTGACAAGAGTATTCAAGAGAGTGCCTTGCCCACCGTGACCCTGTGCTGCCCCTGCTATGGGTGCAGTGGGTTGGCTATGCCGGCCAGCCTGATGCCATCACCCCTGGAGGAGCTCTGTGTCCCAAAGTAACTCAAAATGTGGGGGAGAGCTGCAAAGGCACTGACAACGGGGCAGTTATGCCGTAGCTTAGTTACATGCTTATAAACTCAGTCTTACTGAATATTCTGGTTATATCTTAACCAGACAAAAAGAGTCAGAATGAGGCAGCACAGAAACCAGAGAACAACAGAATGTGAAACTCTGATTATTAGTTACTGGGCTGCAGAGAATTGAGATTGATCTATCTATCTATCTATCTATCTATCTATCTATCTATCTATCTATCTATCTATCTATCTATCTATGTATCAACATTCGGGGCATGGGGCACAAGTATAGCACAGTGAGGGTGTGGACGGATCACTTGTGGTCCTTTTCTTCCACCATGTGAGTCTTTGGGGATTGGACTCAGCCTGTCAGAATTGGTAGGCAACAAATGCCTTAACCTGCAGGCTTCTAAAACAGGTATCTTTCATATAATGGCTTCAGTTAGAAAGAAGTGTCACACTCCAATAGTAAATATTTAAAAACCATTCAAAGAGAGGCTAATTTAAATAGAAAACTTGACTTATATTTAATCACTCCTTCAAATTATATTTTAAAGCTCGAAGTGAATTTGTTTTTTGCTTAAAGCAGTCTTCATGTAGATATTTCTGTTTGAGGGTGTTCATAATAAATGTCAACGAGTAGCAATAAGAGGAATTAAGAGAACCACCCATTTTATCTATAGAGCTAATCTAAAGTTAGGTGGGGAGTGTCAGACAGAAAGTAGGACATAGAGATTTCATGACAAATGACAAAGTTAGGGTAAGGCTCACTGTGCCTTATGCCTTTTACATTCAGATGAGTAACAGAGATGAGTAAAAAAGACCACAGTCGCTGGGTCATCTGTCTGTCCAGAGCTTGTTCTATAACATAGATCCTATAGCCAGGTCCTTGCTGCTCTCTACCACTGGGGAATGAGTGGGGGACTTAATATGGCCTTTTGAAAAAATTCAAATGATAGTAACATTTATTATTCTCTGAGGAAAAAAAATTCCAAAAAAGTAATGAGAAATAGTAAAAAATGCTTTGAATAAGTATCAGTAAAAAGACAGCTCACAAGACGGACAGTGGTGGCACACACCTTTAATCCCAGCACTTGGGAGATAGAGGCAGGCAGATTTCTGAGTTCAAGGCCAGCCTGGTCTACAGAGTGAGTTCTAGGACAGCCAGTGCTATACAGAGAAACCCTGTCTGGAAAAAAAAAAAAAAAAAAAAAAAAAAAAAAAGACAACTCATGCCTCTCTCTGGAGAAGCGGCACTCTGAGGGGGGTGGGGGGGGTGAGGTATTGGGCCTATGAAGTGTGGAGGAAACATCAGGGGCGCACCTGCCCCTCTATAGGTGTGGCAGGCTGTCCATCATGGTTGCTGGGCCAGCAGGGGCTGGTCTGCCAGCTGGGCTGGTGAATAAACCCTTCTCAAAACTCCCCTGGTGGGAGAGCATGAGTCAGGAGGAAGCCATGCCCTGCTGACATGACAGGGAGCCATTCCCAGACACCGACACCCACAGGCTCTCTAGCTGATGCTGCATTTTGAGTTTGTTGTCCTTTCAGCTATTTTCTTCTCTAATGAGATCACAGCATGATCTATGCGTCCTCTACACGATTGGAATCAGCAGTCAAAAGCAAAGTGCCCATCTGAGCTGTTAATTCTGCAGAGTATAGTAGCTGAGGTATCACCGTCAGACAGAGAGTAAAGGAATTCCCAGAACCAGCAGAAAGAGGCCAACCTTTGAGGGTTTCCACCTGCTGGTAAAAGCTCTCTCAAACAGATAATACATAGCCCCTGCTACCCCAAACATGGCTGCTTCAAAAGGATGAGAGCTTAGCAGAGAAGCTGTTTGGATGGTAGAGAAAAGCGGTCGGAAAGGCATCCTGGGCCATACACCGGTCATCCTAGGAACCTGAACAATGGAAGGGAAAAAGAAAACAGCAGGGGAAAAAGGAGAAAATGCTGAACAAGTGACCTGCAAACGCAATTACAGACTGTGAAAGAAAAACAAAACAAAGCAAAACAGAAACCACAGGATGGCAATGGTTCATGGCTACATCCCACTCATTTCACCAGCCGGGAGCCAGGCAGTAAGCTGTGCCCAAGCTCACACAGCAGAGACACTTAGCTGCTCTAACTCGGTGGGCTGTGAGCACCCATTCTCCCAAAAGAGGCTGGCTGAGATGCAGGTCCCACAAGCCCACCTGCCAAGCCTGGGAAGGTCCTTAAAGACAACTGCTTTTCACTTGAATGGGCAATCAACATCAGTAATTGACCAAATAATAAAAAAAAGTATTTAACATAATAAAATGTATTAACTGAAATAACATCCTGACATTTTTGGTTGAGGGATGAATATGAAACTATTCCTAAACTGCACTGCAGAGCACAGTTAAAGTTTCCCATGACATCCTGTAAGAACTTCACTGTCAGTGATTTTCACAAATTCACCAAGCTACTTAGAGAAGTTACTAGTGAGAAAAACTATTGTATGAAGGAGGTTTTCTTTCTCTCAGCTGGTGCCCCTGTGCACTTGAGGGAGCTGCCCCCAGCATGACCTCCTTCCCTGCCCGTTAACCTGCACTATCTGTGTGGCCCAGGGCTCCCCCCCCCCCCCGGCCTGTTCCCAAGACCCTTCTCAGTGACTCCAAATACATTTCTTTGTTTTGTCCCCCTTCTCCACAGAGATAGCTCACAATCTGACCAAGCACACACCACAGTTCACCTTTACCAGCAAACAGTCTTTGTGTGCACTGAATGTGGCTGCTGGTCTTGGCATTGCTCATTAGTGGATCAAACTACTTTGTAGAAATCTAAGCTCCTTTATGTTGATTTCTCTCTCCCTCCCTCCGCCTACCCGCAGACAGGGTCTCATGGAACCTAGGAGGCTGGCTTCAAACTTACTATGTAGCCAAGGGTGACCTTGAACTTCTGATCTTCATTGCCTCCGCTTCCCAAGTGTTGGAATTACAGGTGTGCACCACCACATCCAGCTGTGTAACTGGGTAATAATTTATTCATATTGGCTAGCAGAGTTTGGATTTTAAAGTCTGAACTTATTATGCTGAGTTATTTTATAGCTGGTAGGCCATTAACAAAGCTGCATTTCACCAAAGAGCAGTTTCTATCTTTGAAACAAATTCAAACTCTGTAGCCCAGGTTGGCCTGAAACTTGTGGTGACCCTCTACGTGTTAGGAATACCACATACAACACTAAGTCAGGCAAGAATGGTGGCTCAGTGACTATGTAGGAGTTAGAAAAATCTCAAAAATAAAAAAAAAAGGCCATCACCCCATGATTTCTTTAACAGTATCATTTTGGAGTAGAGGTGACAGCAAATGCCAGCACTCTAAGCTCTGCTCATACTTCCTTTCTACACTGACTACTGTGTCACTTCCTTGAAGGAAAGACATCTCTTGCTGCCTCATTTGAACCACTTATGACTCATCACAGGTAAAGATGGAGCTGTAAGCATGTTCATGTCATTTTCACTCTGAGTATTTGAAAGAAAACATACCCTATTAGACTGTGGGTAGGTGTTGGTGGACACCTTGCATCTTGTTAGACTGTGGGTAGGATGCTGGTGGACACCTTGCATCTTGTTAGACTGTGGGTAGGATGCTGGTGGACACCTT
>NC_034604.1:61100915-61109398 GCF_900095145.1 Mus pahari
AGACTGTGGGTAGGATGCTGGTGGACACCTTGCATCTTGTTAGACTGTGAGTAGGATGCTGGTGGACACCTTGCATCTTGCTGTGCTTTGGAAGTTCATGAGGGAAACCAGAAGAAAATTCTGCAGACACATCTGGCTGCTAGATCAATAACTCTTCTTTGTACGCCTCCCTACTGTAAGGAGCAGTGAGAAGCTATGAAGCAGCTCACAGAACAGCTCTGTCCCTGCATTATGGACACACTAGAAAACAAGTTACAATGGTTATGTGTGCTCAAAACTCTTGTTATGCTCACATAAAAAAACTACTCTAGTCAGATTATGCTAAGACCTTTTCTGACAATTTTAAGTGGATTAGTATCCTCTATGAGAAAGAAAACATTTCTTTAATAATAACTCACCAATAAAGCTTTTGAAAATGAGTACTCAAAATAAACCAAAGGCTGGCCCAGTGTAGCCAGAGCCCATTCCCCTTCGATACTAAGCAGAGAGATATTAAAGCCCATGCCAACTTGTAGGGGCTTTCTCCTCATTATTTGGAAAACAGCCTTACTGCCTTCCTAGGCACATCCCTGTTCATCTTTTGGTACTTACAAGAGACCGTGAGCTCTGCCTGGATGGTGGCAGAAACTGCCTCACATTCGTAGGTGTTTCCTTCTCAATGGAGTGGCGCCTCTGCGGTGGCTGCCTTCTCTCTGGCTGGGGCGTTGATGAGATGGGCAAGAATTTTGGAGGCTCTAAAGATTTAACCAAATAAGTTAACTCTCTTATAAAATAAAATCTTGGTTTCTAAATTTCCTAACAGATAACCTTTTGCACTGTGCAATGACACTATTCAGATGAAGAACTTATTTTAGTAGAGAGCTATTTTAAGGTGGCAGCTCAGGAGAAACAGACAGATTTGTTCCAAATATTGTTTGAAAGATAAACTTGCTACAGAAACAGCAAGGAAAATGGGGGAAGGGAGAGTTCTATCCAAGCTCCCATTAGAACACATTATGATCAGCCTTAAGGCGTGTGTGCAGATGCCCGCATGCTACTTCCATAAACTCTCCAACTGAGCTCTCTAGTCCTACTTTTAAAATACAAGAATACTTATATTTTGGCTCAAAAGAAACCAAAGTATCTCAAAATCCTTTTACATTCTTGGGCCTGCTAAGCAGGCTATACCCTAATACTGGCTAGCAGTGTTCAGAATAATCTTTAGCACGAGTGATTCTGGAGTCATTCTGTGAAAGCATACAGATGTTAGAAATAAGCTATGCAGTCATAGCTTTATTTAGCACTTCCTCTTACTCTACTTGCAAAGCAGGGCTGCTTCATGTAGTGGGGAGGAAGGAGAATCAATACAGCTAAGTGGGATCCATGTCTTTGGATCAACCCAAGAAGGCAAGCTACTAAGGCAAACAAAAGGCTAGAAGTAATTTCCAGTCAATAAATTATACTGAAATTCATTACACAATTTGATGGGTACTCTATAATACTTATTTACTTATTCATTCATTTTAAAACAGGATCTCATGTAGTCCAGGCTGGCCTCAAAGCTACTACATGGCTGAGGATGACCTCAAACTACTTATCTGATCCTAGTAACTCTACCTCCTGAGTGTTCAGACTATAAGCTTGCACCACCATACCTGGTTTTACTCAGTGTGAGTGTTCAAATCTAAGCCTTCGTACAGATTAGGCAAGCATCACTCTTCTACTGAGCTAAAGCTCCAGCTCTAGCCTCTGTAATGCAATGGGCCTGGCCAAGGACTAATCACAGGTAATACCAAAGCCAACTCTTACTGACTTAACTTTTTTTCATTTAGAATGTGTGTGTGTGTGTGTGTGTGTGTGTGTGTGTGTGTGTTATGTGATAAGAACACAGAGATGTGCACCTGCAACAGCCAGTTCTCCCCTTCACCATGGGATCTATGGAAAGAACTCAGGTTGTTATGCTTGCATGACAAGTGCTTTTACCCTCGAGTCATCTTGTCTGCCCCCCTTACCCCCCTGTTTTTTATATAGTCTGTTTAAGTAACTGAAATGCTCTGTAATTCCAGCACTTGGGAAGGAGAGTCAGAGTTCAACGCCAGACTTAGCTATGTATCAAGTTCAAGGCCACCCGGTACTACATGAGACTGTTTCAAAAGAATATGGAAAATCAAGCGAACATTCTAAGAGTATTTTACATTTTTTGTTTCTATTTTATATATATAAATATTTTGTCTGCATGGTCATATTTACACAGTGTGTGTGCCTGATGCCTAAGGGGGCCAGAACAGAGAGTTACAGATGATTCTAAGTGGCTATGTGGGTGCTGGGAACCAAACCCTGGTCCTCTGCAACAGCAGCAAGTGCTCTTAACTACTGAGCCATCTCTCCATCCTCCAAGAATATTTTCATATTCAATGAATTAACTTCTAACCCTTCATAATGACTTCACATGACTAAAGGCCTTAATTTTAATCTCTTAATTTTAGACACTGTATTCATAATCCACTACCTAATAGCTATAAAGTAATTTCACTACCTATACATGTATTGGGTATGGCTGTATGTATGATCAGGTAGGGTGCAAATATGGTTATTTAGTGCTTCTGAGCTTAAATTCAGACTAGGAGGTCATTAATCTAAAAAGCATGCATACATGTACACTGCTGACTTGTCTATATGTGTGCTATAGATAGATAGATGGATGGATGGATGGATGGATGGCTATGCCTGATGGACGCTGTCTGTTCCTGACACTGAAAGGTTAGCTCTACTGACCCCAGATGGTCAGTGCTTTAGACAGTGCGCACTCACTCTTCTTGGAGCACATGGCCTCCAGGACCGGATCCTCATAGAGGGAGGGAGATGCACTGCTGCTGCTGGTTGACTTATGCAGACTTTTTTCCTCCTGAAAAAGGCAAATTCATGAGCTTCAGATGAACAGCATCCTAGTAAACAGGTACTTTAACGTGAGACACCAAATTACAATGTCAAAGTCTCAAGACAAACTAGAAGGGGTCTAAAACTAGGAATGGGCTATGTCCTCACTTTGCCTATTAAAAGTGATGGAACAGGCTGGAGAGATCCAGCCAATGAGCAGCATTCCTCATCTCTGCTTTGCTTCCTGCCTTCAGGTTCCTGCCTCGAGTGCTAACCCTGAATTCCCTTGATGGTGGACTGTAACCTATGGGCTGAAACAAACACGTGAGCATGGTGTTTACCATAGCAACAGGAAAGCAAACCAGAACAAGAGCTTTATCCACTGAGCCCCAGCCTCAACACTTGCCCTTAAAATGGAAAATGAACTTCCCAGTGTTCCCTATGGTCCTAAAAGATGGGGTGCTGGTGTTGGGTGGACTTAGCTGTAGTTCCCATTCCATTCTAGCTATTGGACACATACTTCTCTGGGAATCCGATGTAACAGTATGTCTTGATGTTTAAAAACAAGGGATCTGGATATTCCTCAGATAGGAGAAATGTTCAGATAAACTGAAAAGTAAGTGGGTAGGGAAGAAGGAAGAGGAGGAGGAGGAGAAGGAAGAGGAAGAGGAAGAAGAGAAGGGGGAGGAAGAGAAGGAAGAGGAAGAAGAGGGATAAGAGGAAGGGGGAAGGAGGAGGAAGAAGAGGAGGAGGAGGAGGAGGAGGAGGAGGAGGAGGAAAGGGATAGAAGGATAGTTCATTGTACACTCATAGCAGAGCCGTAGACACAGACACAGTCAGGATCGAGGTCTGAGGAAGATATGTGCATGAGTCTAGTGGGGAGAACTAGATGAGCATTCCATGGCACAGGAGACCAAGCAACATCACACAGAAGCATGGGAAGTGCCCTGTCAGTCTGATGTATGCCCAATCGGTCCTGAGGCTTCCCGAGCCTTCTAGTCAATCTCTGAACTCTGTGGTGTTTAGCTGCACAGCCTAAGGCTCTGCTGAGCAAACACTCATCTCCTCAGGCATGCTTTTAATTCCCGATTTAAATGAGATGCAATAGGTGTGAATGCCATCACTCTTCTGCCTCTGCATTTGGTACTTACTGAAGCCAAACAATAATGGAAACTTTGACTGGGAAAATGGAAGTTGAAAAAAAAAAAAAAAAAAAAAAGAGGAGTGAAAGAATACATGAAGTAGGAAACAAACTTTACCATAAAAAGTGAAGAGTCTGCTATGTGATATGGGGAACACCCAGCTTGGCTTTTATGGCCATTATTAGAAAGCAAATATGACCAAGCAAATCATTGTTGTTTTAGGGTATTCTTTAAAAAGGCTGTAAAGGCTGCAGAATCCTGCAGTGTGTGATGGGGGTGGGGGACACTGAGGGAATGCAAAGTCCCAGGAGGGGGACTCCCAGGATCATGGGGTGGGCAAAGGAATTCAGTGAGGGGCCACTTAGGTGACACTAAGCTAAATGCTTTTACAATTTAAATTGTCTTTTTAAAGGTTGTAAAAACTTATTTAAATCCTATGATCCTGCTGGGTCATAGAAGCTAGGGATCAAAGTAGAGACAGAGGCAGAATCAGCAGGCAATGGTATGATAAGAGGTTAGGTACTGTGCTGTCTAGTTTTCAGTCAACTTAATGCAAGCTAGGGTCCTTTGGGAAGTAGGACTTTTAATTGAGAAAATGCCTTCATAGGATTGGGCTGTAGGCAAGTCTACATGTCCTTGATTGATGTGAGGTGGCTCAGCTTTCTGCAGGTGGTGTCACCCACGGGCTAGCAGTTCTGGGTACTGTAAACAAGTAGGCTGAACAAGCCATAGTGAGCAAGCCAGTAGACAGCACTCCACAGCCTTTGCAGCTCCTGCCTCCAGGTTTCTGCCTTGACTCCCATTAGTGATGGATTGTGTTGTGAACTAGGCTAAAACAAACCCTTTCTTCCCACAGGCTGCTTTTGGTCTTTTCTTTTTCTTTCTTCTTTCTTTCTTTTCTTCTTTCTTTCTTTCTTTCTTTCTTTCTTTCTTTCTTTCTTTCTTTCTTTCTTTTGGTCTTTTCTTTTTCTTTCTTCTTTCTTTCTTTTCTTCTTTCTTTCTTTCTTTCTTTCTTTCTTTCTTTCTTTCTTTCTTTCTTTCTTNTTTCTTTCTTTCTTTCTTTCTTTCTTTCTTTCTTTCTTTCTTTCTTCCTTCCTTCCTTCCTTCCTTCCTTCCTTCCTTCCTTCCTTCCTTTCTTTTTTAATAAATAATCACAGCAATAGAAACTCTAACTAAAACAGGTGCTCTAGAGCAGTGGTTCTCAACCTTCATAATCCTGTTACCTTTTAATACAGTTCCTCATGTTGTAGTGACCCCCCCAACTATAAAATTATTTCATTGCTACTTCAAAACTGTAATTTTGCTACTGTTATAAATCATAATGTAAATGTCTACATTTTCCAATGGTCTTAGGCAATCTCTAAAGGGTCATTTGATACCCCTAAGGGGTCTTGACCTACAGGTCAAGAAGCACTACTCTAGAGGAACAGAGGCATTGGAGAGTTAGCATAGAACAACAGAGAAGAGCCCAAGTGGTATGGGGAAGATGCTAAAAATAGAAAGACTCTTAAGGGATGAACAGACCTCAGGAGTGCAGACAAACCCTGGGCACAGATAAGCAAAGAGCTGGGGAACTAGAGACTGTTTAGGGAAGACAATAGCCACACATGTGGCCACATAAAATGGGAGACTAGGAGAGTGTGGAACAGGGATAGAAGGATCACACGCATCTCACTGAAGGGATTCGGATTCAGGGAGGGGCTCTCTAACGTCTGTATCTTTTTTTTTTTTTTTTTTTTTTTTTTGGTTTTTTGAGACAGGGTTTCTCTGTATAGCCCTGGCTGTCCTGGAACTCACTTTGTAGACCAGGCTGTCCTGGAACTCAGAAATCCACCTGCCTCTGCCTCCTGAGTGCTGGGATTAAAGGCGTGCACCACCACACCCAGCTCTAACGTCTATATCTTTAGGAAACATGAAGTATCTGCTGTATACAATGGGAGCCTTTGAAGCTCTTGAGTGAAAAAGGATCTGTGCAGGATATAATTTGCTAAGCTTAAAAAGAGAATCAAACAGGAGAGGTAGTCAGACATTCACTGGTGTCAGCAATAAAGATATTTTGCTGTGTGTGTGATATATGTGCACATTTATATGCACTTGATTGCACAAGTACATGAATGCCTTCAAAGAAGCCCATGGAGGATGTCTGTTATCTGTCAATATCATTCTCTGCCTTATTCCCTGGAGATAGGGTCTCTCACTGAACCTAGAGCTTAGTTGACAGCCAGCAAGCCCCAGCAATCCTCTTGTCTCTATACCCCATGGTACTGGGGTTACAGACATGGGTGCATCCATACCTTGCTTTTTTGCTTAGCTGCTGGGAGTTTGAACTGAGTTCCTCATGCTTACACAGTAAACACTCTCACCTACTGGACCATCTTCCTAGCCCTATTGGGAAAACCTCTATCTAGTAGAGAGACCATATTTTCAGTGTTGTTTGGGATGGTGGTGAAGACTGAAAATAAAACAATTAAGTAGTAATTTCTAAATCAGATAGACATGAGGAAGATGGAGCCAGCAATGACAATATGTGTGCATACATTCACCATGAGAAGAGTGGGGGATCATCTCAGTTTTGTCTAAGTTTGGGTGAGGCAGTGGAGACCGAGCAAGTAGCAATATGCATTCTGACACTCACAGCTCAGCAGATGGAGAAGGCTCAGCATGAGTGGAGGTCTGCAAACTGAGCAGATGAGCATTCATCTCTGAGGGGCACAGAGTAAAGCAAAGACCCAGGGAACGCAGCTTGTTGGCATTGCTATTATGATAAGAACAATCCTACATATGTCTATGTGTACTGCAGAGGGACAAGAACCTACAGAAACATGTCTCAACTTTATTTTCTCCTTTTCACACAAAGATGAAGGTCATGGGAGTTTTAAGATTGTTGATTTATCTTACTCCTACTTATAATCTAAGACTACAGACCTTAATTTCAGTAACTATTTTCTAATTTCTAAGCCTATTCACCACACTGGTCTATAGTAAGAACAGTAACTAATCTTCCTGCTAGCCACATAACTGCAATCTTATCTTTACGGACTGGAACATGAGACGAGAAGAGGAAACAGCTCAGGGAACTAGGATGGGGCCAGGGCCAGAGGGCATCTGAGAGCCTGGCAGCCTTACCTCAGAGTCGGAGCTGTCCAGCTCAGCCAGGGTTGGGGCTTTGAGGAGCCTCTTCCTCTGCGCAGACCCCTGCTGGGCAGCGCTCAGTCCATTTTCTTTTGTTTGAGATGTTAAGCCTCCATTCACCATAGATGATTCTCCAACATTCTTTGGCGATCCTGGTGTAGTGACATCTAGTAAGAGAAAGACAAAAGTTTACCTTTTCTTGAGCCAGGAAAGGTAATCTGTGTTGGAAGCACAACCAGGTGACAGCATTTCCATGTCACACAAATAAAAACACAAAGGCTCAATACAGCGATGCCATGCCTATTCATATGGAACATTTGTTAAAGCTGTGGTCGGATTAAAGGAAAACTTAAAATGAATAATTAAATATTCACATTTGTAGTTCAGAACTCAGAGTCCTAGGAAAGTCCTAGACAAGTGACCTTGCCTTCTTGTTTCCCAGATAAATAAAAGGAGGCTCAGAGAAGAGACGCCAGCCGCGCGCTCACATAAAGGGGCCGGTGGTGGGTGGAGGGAGGATACACACAGTTTCTTACGGAGAAGATCTAAAAATGTTTTGTCCTAAAAGTCAAAGTAGCTAAGAATCTTCGCTCATATAAATACATTTACATAAGCACAGAGAATCTAGGACAGATCCCTCAATCCATCAGATGTGAATGATTAAGGGCTCCCATCTGAATGAGGAAGGAAGCTCTGCAGCATATGGGAGAAAACAAAGCAGTATACATTTGCCACAATGCAGATAGGGCTCAAAGTCTACCTCTACCATTAGCTGTCTGGGTAAGCTGCCTAACCACTCCTCCCCTGCTAGGCAGAGGAGTAACAGATACAGCTAGTTGTGAGGATTAAGCAGGTTAGCAATCCAATGACATACTGTGCCTAGTACAGTCAGTGTCAGCCAATAGAAACACTGGTTTTCAGTTCTCCAAGTAACCCAGTCCCTTGACTGACAGTGGGGTGGGCCAGAGCTGATCCCAAGGCCTGCTCTTGGTCTCTAACCTAGAATAATCCAATGCATTATGATTTCCCTGAGCATTTCAGATATAGACTTAACATGGGTTACCATTAATAGCTAACTATAAAATCAGAGAAGTGAAAATGTGGCAGTCAGAGCATAATTTAATGTGCAGATCAGGGCAATCAACTGCTCTTTGCATATAAAAATATCTATGAAGTTTCTGTTGGGTAAAGGACCTTCTAGACACCAAACAGAGAAAGACTTGGGGATGGGAAAGCTTCATAATTAAAGGTTATTTTTCTCTCATCTATATGCCTGAAGTAGACAACATTCAGTATTTAAGTAAGTAAGTAAGTAAGTAAGTAAGTGTGTGTGTGTGTGTGTGTGTGTGTGTG
>NC_034604.1:61109484-61119298 GCF_900095145.1 Mus pahari
TGTGTGTGTTGAGATAGGGTCTCATGCACACCAGGCTGGCCTTGAATTCACTATGTAGCTGAGAAGGATCAACCTCTGATCCTCTAGCCTCCACTTCTCTTATGCTGGGATTAAAGTGTGTAACACCATGCTCAGTTTATATGATACTGAAAGATTAGTTTCTATTTAAGAAAAAGAAGCCAGGCTTGGTAGCTCACACCTATGATCCCAGTACTTGAGAGACGAAGGCATGAGGATTTTTAGGTGGCTAGATTGGGCCAGGGAGTAAGACGGATTTCAAAACAAATGATAAGAACAAAAAAGGAAAAAGGTACCTTAGAATATACCTCCTACAAAAATGACTTATATAGTTAATTGCCTAAAACGACTATTGAGCCAGGCAGGGTGGTGCACGCCTTTAGTCTCAGCACTCATGGGCAGAGGCAGGAAGATCTTGAATTTAAGGCCAGCCTGGTTTACACAGTTCCAGGACACCCAGGGTTACATAGTAAGACCCTGTCTCAAAATAAATAGATAAATAAATAAATAAAAATAAACAAAAAGAAATAAATATATAAACAACAAATTGCACTTGTGTCCCTTCTCAGTTGCCTGTGTTCCAGCAGCAAAAGTTAGTGAGCTAGCCCACCTCTCAGAGAGAGATTTAACAATCCCAGCTTCTAAGATTGGCTCACACTTTCCAGGCAGAGAGACTTTACTGATTATATATCCATTTACTGTCTTGTAAACAACTATGATATGAGACCCACATTTGTGGGTGTTATTGCTTAAGAAAATTTAGAAGTTGTTTAAGAATTAAATTTTTAAAAAAGATTTATTTATTTTTATTTTGTATGTATGAGTGTTTTTGTCTAAACATATATAAGTGCATCAGATATGTACCAGTGGAGACCAGAAGTGGGTGTTGGATCCCCAGGAACTGAAATGACAGATGGTTGTGAGCTGCCACAACAATTCTCTGGAAAACTAGCCATTAGTCTACCCTCAATTACTGAGTTATCTCTCCAGAGCCAGGGTAGATTAAAAATGTTAAACTGTGAGAGCCAGACTTGGTGATGAACATCTTTAATCCCAGCACCTAGGAGGTAGAGGCAGGAAGATCTCCATGAGTTTGAGCCTGGTCTACAAATAGAGTCCCAGATGGACAGGGCTGTTACACAGAAACCCTGTCTTGAAAAACAAAACAAAATAAAAACAAATTTTAAAGTTGTGTTGATAGTATTCAATACTGTTCAGATTAAAAATACTTAAGTAGTGTTGGTGTGGTGGCTATTCTTGGTTATTAACTTGAATACATTGAAGAGGCTGGATCCACCTGTGAGGGACTTTTCTTAATTAAGTCATTTGAATTGGGAAGACCCTCCCTACATCTGGATCTTTTGGGGTGGGAAGATCTATCTTAACTGAGTCACGGCTCTAGTGGCAGTCTATATAAGGACCACAGAAGAAGGAAGCAGTTGCTCTCTGCCAGTTTGGTCTCTCATTGGTGAGTTTATTCCCTCCTGGTTATGCTGACGACCATCTGAGACATCGAGCATCTTGGACCAAGACACTGGACTTCTGGACATTTTGTCAGGAGATAGTCACTGTTGGAACAGTTGGAACACAACTTGTAAGCCAAGATACATATTAAATCATAGATGTGTAAGTTATATACATGTAACATATGTTACATAATAACTCATTCCATGAGCTCTGTGTCTAGACAATCCTGATTAATACAACTGGCAAAATCCAAAGGTTGGTGTGGTGGTGCATGCCTGCAATCCCAGCACCTGGGAGAGTAAGGCAGGAGGTTGGCAAGTTCACTGATCAAGCTCTGCTTGACATACAAAGTGAACTCAAAACCAGCCTGAGTAGACCTGCTTCAAAATAAAGTGGACTCCACTGGCTGAGTGCTTGTTTAGTATATCCAGGGCCCGGGTTTAATCCCCAGCACCTCATAAAGTCAGGCAATGGAAGTAACTCAGGTACTGTAGCGCAGCACTTTCCTACACTATGCCACACTCTGGGAATTTAGTTCACATTAGTTACACACACACACACACACACACACACACACACACAATTGGGGAGGAAGTTGGCAAAATGACATATAAACTGAAGTTTAGGGAAATCCACGAAATGACAAAGGCTGTCCTGGCTCATTTCACTGAGATGCATTGATGGGGGAGCTTTGTAAACAGCTCCATGGTTGCTGTGAGACCAACAGCTGTCATGTGGCTCACTCACTACATCTGTACTAAGTGAAGCTCTGAGGATAACGTGACTGGTAAGAGGTCCTGCCAGGAGGCTTCTGGTGATTCCAACGCTAGACACTGTGTAGTCTCATTTCCTGTAAGGTTGGGCATAACATAGTTTAAGGAGTTTGATTATTTTTATATACTATTGAAATAATATATATGATTCAGTATATTAAGTGAGATGAGTCAAACTCTTAAAAGAGTATTTTTTTGTTTTGTTTTGTTTTGTTTTTCGAGACAGGGTTTCTCTGTGTAGCCCTGGCTGTCCTGGAACTCACTTTGTAGACCAGGCTGGTCTTGAACTCAGAAATCCACCTGCCTCTGCCTCCTGAGTGCTGGAATTAAAGGTGTGCACCACCACGCTCGGCAAAAGAGTATTTCTTGAGGGAAAAATGATATCTGTATGTAGAGCACATGTTAAGATTATAAAATAGGTTTTTTTTTTTTTAAGAAATTATCATGTCATCATGTCTTAGATTCAGAGTCTAAAAAGCATGTCCAAGATATTAATACTTGAATAATTCTGTCTGCTCCTTTATTTAGTTGGAGGAAATGTGACTGTAACATGGATTATACATTTAATACTTGCATAAGAAAAATAAATCAGACTTACCTCAATTGATGTTGAATGGCTTATTAGGATTTTCACTAAGAAATAGTTCTAAGATTCACTTGAACAGCAGAATACACTTCTTCACTCTGCACTGAAGTTCAGTCACTATCTATGCTACAGGTTTAGGCTGTTTACGCCTTAATTCATTTCCCTACTAAGGATGCACTTTAGTCTTCAGAGTTGGAAGAATGGAATACTCTTCCCCACTTATGATCTGGGCGGTTTAATGAACAGTGACAGCATCGATGAAAACCCAAGCAGCACAGAGGTCAGCAGTGAGCACAGGGCAGTCACACAGCACACCACCAGGCACAGACAAAGAGATGACAGCAAACAAGGAAAGCTGACAACACAAGCCTGTGCTGCCGGCTCTGCCAGCATGCCTGGCTATGCTGGCGAGTCGGTGACCATGTGGTCAGGTGTCCTACCCCTTATACAATCAATGCAAGCATGGCCAGTACACGTCCAGAGTGACAGGATAGGAAACGGATGTGGCCAGCTTTTAGAGGTTAGTCATAACACACATGGTCCAAATTTTGGCTTTATTTCCTAGTCTAAATTATTTACAAATTCACAACACAAATGATTCATAAAATAAATGAAATCAGCCAAGTGGACAAAGGAAATAGAAAAGGCTCTTTGGTGGTCAGTCAAAAAAAAAAAAAAGTTTAAGACCAAAATATTAGTCATGCCTGAGAGCTACAAAAATAAACAGAAAACTAAAAAAGCATGGAGACTAGCCTGTAGTTACAAGACAGTAAATAGTCAATAATAATGCAGCAGAAAAAGCTACTATAACTTGCTGGCTTATTAAGGATGAATTTGTATGTCAACAATTCTTTGTAACTTAAGAGGTAGTCTATAACATTTCAAAGAACATTCTGAAAGAATGCATCGTAACCTCATTTTAATCTGAAACAGTGACTTGTGAAATTAGATAACAGGATTTGCAAAATCTTATAATTAAGAAAAATATGAAAAATTTCTCAAAAATGTATTTAAATTTTTACTTAAAAAAAAGAAGCTAGTTTTATAGTCAAACTTAGCCATTTTCAGTTATTCATTTAACCATCACCCTGGCCCACTACACAGAAATTGTGAAGCACACTGTAAACGTAGGGCACAGGACAGACAGTACTGATGGTGATCTTCTGTGCATATTCAGCAGAGATCATGAGTAACAGGCTCTACCCATTCAGCAGAGAGCGGTGCAGGAGCTGGCTCTCAGTGTTTCAGAGGAAGAAGCACTTTAAATCTGTCTCTATAAGTTTTTCTCTGTTCCCTTACAGGAAAGGCCTGACCCAGTGAGAGCTACCATACACTGGGTGGCTACACCCACTGCCTTCTGGGAGGCTGCACACTCACTGTGGTTGTATTTACATGTACTGCTTTGAAATAGGTAGGCTATTTTATTTTAAGCTGACCACAGCTTAGAAGGAAACTTTTCAATTTTCCTTTCTGGCATGTTTAAACAAGCAGACAAATGAATGTGACTCACAGAAATCACACAACCACGTCAGGTATGAAAGTGCTTTTTTTTTTTTTTTACCTGACAAGTCAAAACTGTGAGACATGCTAAGTGGCCGCACTGCTGCAAAAAAGAAAACAAACAATAAAGAGAAAGTAATTCAGCCGTTAGGGATCCAAAGGCAGACAGGGCAGGGAGGCAGGGCTCTCGCTGGCTCTCCTTGGGGGTCTAGATAGAAGCTCATGGATGCAAGTCTGACATGTAAAACAACTACAAGAGTCTTAATTCCAGCTTTACGACAACGACAGAATAACAATAAAAAGAAAATGTAACACTTTAAACATACTGAAAATGAAAACAAGATAGAGAGAAAAGATAAGAACCTAATCTCCCCAGAAGTGATGGCATTCTTTTTGTATGCAGTGCTCACTTTCATTCAAAAGCTATGTCAGGACATAGTAAGTAAGTTGTAAATAATGTTTAATGGGCAGGAACTGAGTTTAAGCATTTCCACCCCAATGTGCAAGTGAGATGTTTAGATGTTTCAGGAAAGTAGATAGAGACTTTGTGTTGATGAGAATAATTTTCCACTTGCCATTCAAAAAAATAATAATACTCAGTTCTAAATTTTAATATATTCCAGATTTCCCTTACTAAGTATAGCAAATAAAATAATTTACATCTCAAACCACTCTTAATCAAGTTTGCTAATATCTTTCATTGAGCTCTTCTCTGGTAGATGAACATAAGTTTTGAATAAACTGATCACCACACACAAAAGAAATACTATCCTTTCTTAGGAGATGCAGTTCCTTTTTCCCCTCTCCTTTCTTTGTATTTGTTAAGCTAACCTGTTGCTTTATGCAGGGTGTACAGTACGCCAGAAACTGAGCTGCATTCCCTGCTTCTCCTCTTGTTGTTTGTTTACTTGGAGTCTGAGTGAAATTTCCTAACTAAGGCTCTCATTTTTCAGCTTCATATACCAGCAAAAGGACCACAGTGAAGGATCACTGTAACTAAGAAGTTTAGAACAGAAAAATATCAATACATGAACAGAGAGTGAGGTACAATAATAATTTCAGACATCCTAGGAAAAAAATAGAAATGGTCCATATAATAGTAAGGGAATAGGTAAACATCATTTAGGCATTGTTGGGAGATCACATCCAAATAAATCATGATTGATTTATATTTAATGATAAAAAATGTTCAGGCCATACCAATGTTAAACCAAAAGAATAGTTTTTGCTATTATTATTTCTCTCTCTCTCTCTCTCTCTCTCTCTCTCTCTCTCTCTCTCTCCCTCCCTCCCTCCCTCCCTCCCCCCCTTCCTCTCTCTTTCTTTTGAGACAGGAATTCTCTGGGTAGCCTTGGCTTTCCTGGAACTTACTCTGTTCTGGCTGGCCTAGAACTCAAAAATCTGCTTGCTTCTGCCTCCTGAGTGCTAGGGTTAAAGGGTACATTACCACCACCTATTTAAAATTTTTTATTTTATATTTTATGCATGTATAGAAGCTGAAGGACAAGCTTGGGTGTCAACATTGGGAAGGAAGGCTGTCTACCTCCTTCAAGTCATGTCTTTCAGTGGCCTGGAGTTTACCAACTAGGCAAGACTGGGTGGCCACGAGCCTCAAGGATCCTCTCCCTCCTCCACCCGTCTCTCTCAGTTCAGGGACTCTGAGCTTGAACCACCTTGCTGGGCATTTGTGCATGGCTTCTAGGACTGAACGCAAACCCTTCTGCTTGAAGGCAAGTGCCTACTGACCAAGCCACTTCTTAACCCTCACTCTTATTTTATAATGCACAAGTTCACAGTGAATGCTCACAGATTTTGAAATTATGGGCAATAGTCTCTGTGGGCATTAAGACATTTCCCAAATATCTGCATTGTTTCCACTTGCAATTACAAGGAGGAAATATAAAAATCTTTAGAGAAATTTGTTTTTCCAAGTTAATTCTACCAATCCTATTCTAACCAAATACCCTAAAATACAAGTCTATAGTAAAACCCAACACAGTGGGGTAGGGGTGGGGGAGCAAAATTTCTTACTTTCCATTTGAGATTAGTTTAAACTCAGAATTCTAGAAGCAAGGAAATCAGAGCAATCATTTTCCTTAAAAATCTATTTTACTTTAGTGTGTATGTGTCTCAGAGGACAACTTGAGGACTGTCCCTTCTACCAAGTGGGTCCTTCTAGAGATCACACTTGGGTCATCAGGCTTGGTGGCAAGTGCTTAAGTAGCTGAGGCACCTCACCAGTGTTTGAATAATCACTTTCTACAACTACTCAATTCTAGATACTGTGAAACATCAGTGCTCAGGGTTAAATACAGTAAACACAACATAAATCTGCCCTTCAATTTTTCTAAAGCAGGGTTAGCCTTTACATAAAATCTTGAAAGGTGAAATAAGGCCAGGTGTTAAGAGAAGGCCTGCCATGAGAGACTAAATGTATCAGTAGTCCACAAACTCCCAACCTGGGATGTCAGCCCTCAGGAGGACCGCTGCGAGTTTGGGCCCAGCATGGTCCATAGAGTGAGTTTGAGGCCTGTCAGAGCTGTGACCCTGTCTCAGGAAAAAAACAAAAGTGTCGGAGTGGTAGCACAGGCCTGGGATGTCAGCCCTGAGTCAATCAATCCTTAGCTATAGAGTAAGTCTGAGAAGCACCTGACCTATGAGACACTGTCACAGAACACAAAACAAACAGAAAACCTCCCCAGAAGAAAACTCTCAAACTAGATTGCTTCACCCATGACTCTACCAAGCTGTGAAAGATGAACTAATTCCAATCTTTTCCAAACTGTTCTAAACCACAGGAGGAGGAGGAACACTGAAGTTAAAACACAAACAAAGAAAATAAAGCCTTAAAAGGTCACAGGATTTATTTCTGGGACACAGGATGGCATCCTGGTTAGTTTTGTTACCTTGACAAAACCTAAATTCACTTGGGAAAAGAGAACTCAATTGACGAACTGCCTCAATCAGACTGCTCTGTCAGAGATTTGTCTTGAATGATGGATGACTGGTGTGGGAGCCCATCTCTGTGCATGTGGGCCTCTGCTCTGTGAGAATACTAGCTCAGGGCTGGAGAGATGGCTTAGCTCTTCTAGAGAATGTGGGTTTGCTCCCAGCACCCACATGGCAACTCACAAGTATCTTTAACTCCACAGGTACCAGCCATGCGTGTGGTACATGAACTTACACACATAAAGGAAAATAGTAATAAAAATCTCTTTTAAAGTGATACTAAATTCAGTCAAGTTTCCTGATAGAAAATCGGCATAAGACAGGCGTACTGTGTGTTAATTTAACCCATATGAAAAGTAACACAAGAAAATAAGCCCATTGGTTACATCACTAAAAATAAAGCTATTCAGAGACATTAGTAATGTGGGAAACTATAAGACATAAACAAATGCAAAGATGGCTTGTGCTCCTAGGCTGGAAGAATAATACTGTTAAGCCATAAGGCTTCTGGGAATAGTAGCACATGTCTTTAACCCTGCACTGAGAAGGCAGAGGCAGGGCTATCTATCTCTTTGAGTTCCAGGAGAGCTAGGGCTACATGGTGACCCTGTCTCAAAAACAAAACAAAACAAAATCAACATACCCTAGTCACCTACAGATTCAACTCAATCCCAGTTAAAAAAAATCATTGTTTCTTTTCTCTCCCTGTGCCTACTCTTCCTCCTCTCTCCTCTTTTAAGGCTACACACTGTACATAGCCAAGGCTGGCCTCAAGTCACTGATCCTTCTGCCACCCAAACAAGTGCTGGGATTAGAGATGTGTGTTCCCATGAAAATCCTTTTTCTTTTTCTTTTCCTTTTTTTTTTTTTTTTCTGAGACAGGATCTCACCGTGTAGACAGGTTGGTCTCAAACTTGCAAAGAGTCATCTGCCTCTGCCTCTCGAGTGTCAGCATTAAGGGTATGTGCCACCATGCCCAGGGATTAAACTAAGGGCCTCATTCATGATAAGCAAAGACTCTACCCTGGAGCTCTAGTCCTCATTCCCCAGAGAATCTTCTTTTTAAAGAAAAAAGATTTAAAGATTGATTTAATTTTATATTGTGTGAGTACTTTGCTGTCATGAAAGTGTATACATCACTTATATACACATATGGGCACTCAAGGGCCAGAAGTATGGGGTAGGAGGCTGGTGGCAGATCCTCGGGAACTGGAGCTACAGACAGTTGTAGGCTGCCATGTGAGTGTACTGGGGTTGCACCCATGTCTTCTAGAAGAATAGCCAGGGCTCCTACCTGCTGATTCATCCCTCCAGCCTCCTCCTGCCTATTCCGTGGGAATCTTAATAGTAGTTGTCCCAGAAACAGAAAAGACAATCTTAAAATTCGTATGGTTTGAATGTGAATGTCCCCTTTGGGCTCATGTTCTAGGAGGCTGTGAAGTGTGCGGGGGGCAGGGACTGACTGACAGACATTACGTCACAAGGCGAGGTCTGGAGTACTTCTAGTCCTCATTTGCTTCAAGCTGCTGACATTGCTGCTGCTGCTGCTGCAGGACCCTTACAGTTGAGAGGCAGTTTACTTCATGGGGGAAAGGAACTTGCTGCTCACACAACTTACATGCTTATTTATCCATTCAAAATAGGTTAACAATTAATAACTTAATAATAAAATAATAACTGATGGCCTTGACTTAAAATCAAGGAAAGAACCTAAGTAGACAATCCAAAGGTTACACAGAAACTATTCACAACTACATGAAAAAATGTTCAAACATCAATCATCAATCACTAGGGAAATGAAAATCCAAACTACAATGGGAAATCACCTTAGATATGTCAGGAGGTTATCGTCAAACAAACCCCTCTAAGCCCCCAATGGTGGAGCAAGGATGTACAACTAGGACATTTGCTGCTGCTGGAGAGAACACAAAACAGTATGGCCACTGTGGAAAGTCCTTCCAAATAGAGTTTAGGGCGTAAAGGGCTTGCTGCATAGGCTGAGGCTTTGAGTCTGGACCCCTGGCACCCCTGTAACAGCTGTGCTGGGAGGGGTGGAGACAGATGGATTCCAGGGGCTTCCTGGGCCAGCTAGCTTACCTGCAACAGTGCAGTGAAAACCTTTGTCTCAAAACATATGGTAGATGATGGCAGAACAGCCCCTTATGTTGACCTCTGGCCTGTCTCTCTGCATACAAAGAAGTATACACACATACACACACACACACACACACACACACACACACACACACACACACACAGGCACAATTAGAAGGATTATGAAAGAAATGAAGTAATGCTATGTGTCTATCATCTATTATTGTACACATGTTAGAATATAAGGTTTTTCTTTCCTCTTTTTACCAAGATCTTATTTAGTTCTTATAGAAAAAATATAACAGAGGTAAAGATCTTTTAAACTCCTTTCTGATGATAAAAGCAGTTGTGTTTAAAGGGAAAGCGTGTTATCTTAGGGTTTTATTGTTGTAAAGAGACACATGACCATGGCAACTCTTTTTTTTTT
>NC_034604.1:61119317-61124391 GCF_900095145.1 Mus pahari
AACTCACTCTGTAGACCAGGCTGGCCTCGAACTCAGAAATCCGCCTGCCTCTGCCTCCCGAGTGCTGGGATTAAAGGCGTGCGCCACCACTCCCAGCTCGACCATGGCAACTCTTATAAAGGAAAACATTTAGTTGGGACCAGGTTACAGTTTCAGAGGTAAACCATCATTGTCAGGATGGAAAGCATTGAGTTATGCAGGCAGACGTGCTGGAGAAGAAGCTGAGAGTTCTACAGCTCGATCTGCAGGTAGCAGCAGGGGACTGTGCCATACTGGGTATAGCCTGAGCATAGGAGACCGCAAAGCCTGCCTCCACAGTGAGGTACTTCCTCCAACAAGGCCACACCTCCTAATAGTGCCACACCTTATGGCTCAACATCCACATATGAGTCTAAGGGCCAGTCCTATTCAAACCACAAGTTCATCCTTAAACCTCAGCTCTCGCCATTATGCCACAATGCTCTTATGTAGTTCAGCATCAGAGAAGGAAAAAACTGTCATGTCACATAACTTTCAAGTGTAAACAATGTGACGGTATCTGTATGCAAGCAATAGCTTGGGGGAGAGGAGAGGAGAAGGGAAGAGACAGGAGAACAGAGGAACAGAGGACGGAGGGGTCTAGAGACAAGGACTGAGAAGTTTGTGAATTAACTTTTATGTGTGTAAGTATAAACAATTTTCCCAGTGATGGTTCATGAGTCTAGGAAGTGGAGACTCACCTAGTCTGCTTCGTCTAATTTCTTCTGGCGAGACAGGCCGAAGCTTTCTTTCTGCTTTAATTTCTTCTAATATTCTTTCATGGAGGCTCCGTGGCCGTGGTGGGGTTGGTTTCAGTTTTCTGGCTGAAGCCTTGAAAAGGGAGTATAATGGTTAGAGACTTGATTAACTATTCTTTATTTAATAAAGTTATTCACACAATGCAGAATTATGAACTATTATGTCACTAACTGTAATGTTGCCCAATAAAAGGCTATTTACGTCATTCAATATCAAGACGTACATACATACATACGTGTGTGTGTGTGTGTGTGTGTGTGTATAATTTACTTTGTGTGTTTGCACATGAGTGGAGGTCAAACAACAAGAAGAGAGTTTTGAGTGAAGATATATCAAATAATTACATGTCTCTGTGCTTTAGTTTATAATTTACAGGTGGGCTTCATACTCTCAAGAGAAAATTTGGTGAACTGCTACAGGCCCATCCCAGAGAGAGTGCATTAAGTTACATACTGGATTTAAAGGGGGTCTTGATCTGATAAAGTCAAGGATGATCTCATGAGCACTCTTCCTTAACCGAGGGGGAATGTCACCATTTACCTAAAAGGAGACAAAAACAAAAAATCAGATCATGTGAATCATGGTACATTTAATAACAGAGGTTCTGCTTTCCTGACGGCACAGTTGTGACCACTTTATCATATGTTTTGCTGTCTTTTTTAAGGGTAGGTTTTTGAGATAAGGTCTTGTGTATTCCAGGCTGGTTTTGAACTTGATATGCATGAATTCTTCTTGTTTCTACATCACAGTTGTGCTCCATCATACATGGCTTTGTTTCCCAGTCTTACTTAAACAAAACAGGTCGAACTGCCACCTCAGGCCTGGTCCTTCTGTGACAACTGCACTGGGATCTGTCTAACACCATCCCCTTCCCTCCTGTGCCCTGTATCAAGGTTCCATAGCAAGCATCAGCAACAATCATTATAGAGCCTAGCCAAGCATGTGAGCTTAAGAAGGGGAGCTGTGAGCCAGGTAGTAGATGCACATACCTTTAATCCCAGCTCTCAGGAGACAGAGATAGTGAATTTCTGTGAGTTTGAGGCCAGCCTGGCTTACAAAGCAACTTCCAGGACAACCAGGAATGGACATGGAAAAACCCTGTTTCAAAAAACAAAAACAAAACAAGACAAAACAAAAAAAGGCTGGGGTGGGTATGGGTGCCCCGTGGGACTTAGCCCTGCTGTGGTGTGACCTTTACTTGCAGATTGTCCAGTGTGTAACATTTTAAAAAACCTGTTGATATTATATAACTTAATCAGAATTAGAATTTGACTTTTAAATAAGAGTAACACATCCTTCTAAATAATTTTCATATGCCTTTAATACTTTTCCATCACAAGAAGACCAAGAAAAATGGAAAAAATGAGATCGGCTTGCAAGTTCCAACATCCACACAAACACATCACATGAGACACATTCCTGGTGTTCAGTCAGGGTCTTCTGTGGCCTAGGCTGGCCTCAAGTGTCTATACCTCAACTCCCTAATCCTTCTGTCTTCAACTCCCATGTGCATGTACTAACACTTCTGGCTTTATCTTCAGTGTCCAAGAGCTACAAGCAGGGTCTCAACCCCGATGTGCACTGACACTCCTGCGGAGGACCCCGGTGAGGATACAAAGTAAGCCACAGTGTTTTCTACGCACTGCTACTGAGCCAGCAGACGCATTCTCAGGTCATACAACCACTGCCAAAACACAAAAGCAGTCCCAACTGAAATAAGAAGTGATTCGAGATGGACGAAGTGTCGAGTCAAAGAAAGCAAGATCAATTACAGGAAACTGATCATATTTTAAGGGCACAATGGTTTATAAGCAAAAATCTTATAATACACAAAAAGTGATCTCTTTGAAGTATTTTAAAACTACCCTGAACTCTATCTTTAAAAAAAAAAAAGAAAATTGATTTTATTTGATATTAGAATGGCTACTCCAGCTTGTTTCTTGGGACCATTTGCTTGGAAAATTGTTTTCCAACCTTTTACTCTGAGGTAGTGTCTGCCTTTGTCACTGAGGTACATTTCCTATATGCAGCAAAATGCTGGGTCCAGTCTGTTGGTCTATGTCTTTTGGGAGGACATTGAGTCCACTGATGTTAAGAGATATTAAGGAATAATGATTGTTACTTCCTGTTATTTTTGTTAGGTGGAATAATGTTTGTGTGGCTATTTTCTATTGGGTTTGTTGAACGATTACTTTCTTGTTTTTTCTTTCCTTTTTTTACTATTATTTTCTTTATTTACATTTCAAATGCTATCCCGAAAGTTCCCTATACCCTCCCCCCCCACCTGCCCCTGCTCCACTACCCACCCACTCCCACTACTTGGCCCTGGCCTTCCCCTGTGCTGGGTCATATAAAGTTTACAAGACCAAGGGGCCTCTCTTCCCAATGATGGCCGATTAGGCCATCTTCTGCTACATATGCAGCTAGAGACACGAGCTCAGGGGGTACTGGTTAGTTCATATTGTTGTTGCACCTACAGGGTTGCAGTCCCCTACAGCTCCTTGGGTACTTTCTCTAGGTCCTCCATTGGAGGCCCTGTGTTCCATCCAATAGCTGACTGTGAGCATCCACTTCTGTGTTTGCCAGGCACTGGCATAGCCTCACAAGAGGCCGCTATATCAGGGTCCCTTTAGCAGAATCTTGCTGGCATGTGCATTAGTATCTTGGTTTTTTTGGTTTTCCTAGGATGTAGTTTCCCTCTTTGTGTTGGTGTTTTTCATCTGTTATTCTTTGCAGGGCTGGATTTATAGAAATATATTGTGTAAATTTGGTTTTGTCATGGAATATCTTGTTTTCTCTGTCTATGGTAATTGAGAGTTTTTCTGGGTATAGTAGCCTGGGCTGGCATTTGTATTCTCTTAGGGTCTGTGTGACATCTACCCAGGATCTTCTAGCTTTCATAGTCTCTGGTGAGAAGTCTGGTATGATTCTGATAGTTCTGCCTTTATATGTTACTTGACCTTTTTCCCTTACTATGTTTAATATTTGTTTAGTGCATTTGGTGTTTTGATTATTGTGTGATGGGAGGAATTTCTTTTCTGGTCCAGTCTTATTTGGAGTTCTGTAGGCTTCTTGTATGTTCATGGGCATCTCTTTCTTTAGGTTAGGGAAGTTTTCTTCTATAATTTTGCTGAAGATATTTACTGGCCCTTTAAGTTGGGAATCTTAGCTCTCTTCTATACCTACTATCCTTAGGCTTGGTCTTCTCATTGTGTACTGGATTTCCTGGATGTTTTGGGTTAGGAGCTTTTTGCATTTTGCATTTTCTTTGACTGTTGCGTCAATATTTTCTATGGTATCTTGTGCCCCTGAGATTCTCTCTTCTATCTCTTTTGTATTCTGTTGGTGATGCCTTGTATCTATGACTCCTGATCTCTTTCCTAGGTTTTCTAATTCCAGGGTTTTTTCCCTTTGTGGTTTCTTTATTGTTTCTACTTCTATTTTTAGAGCCTGGGTGGTTTTGTTCAATTCTTTCATATGTTTGTGTTTTCCTCTAACTCTTTAAGGGATTTTTGTGTTTCCTCTTTAAGGGTTTCTGTTTACCTGTGTTCTCCTGTATTTCTTTAAGGAAGTTATTTATGTCCTTCTTAAAGTCCTCTATCACCATCATGAGGAGTGATTTTAGATCTAAATCTTGCTTTTCTGGTGTAATGGGGTATCTAGGACTTGCTATGGTGGGAGAATTAGGTGCTGATGATGCCAAGTAACCTTGGTGTCTATTGCTTATGTTCTTATGCTTGCCTCCTGCCATCTGGTTATCTCTAGTGCTACCTGCCCTCACTATATTTGACTAGAGCCTGTCCTTCCTGGCATCCTGGTTGTGTCAGAACTCCTCAGAGTTCAGCTGTCTCTGGGATCCTGTGATTCTGGGATCCTGTCATCCTGAGATCCTGGCTGTGTCATAGCTCCTGGGAGTCAAGCTGCCTCTGGGACCCTGGGATCCTGTGGTCCTGGGAGTGTTAGAGTGCCTGGAAAGTGGAGCTTCCTCTGGGTGTTTTAGGATTGGCTGTGGAGTTTGTGCCCAAGGTCTGCTCAGGGCACTATTTCAGAACGAAAGGAACCCATGCCACTGGTCAGGTGGAGTTCCTGGGTGCTTGGGTCCCACTGGCCCCAGTTACTTCTGGTGCTGGGGCAGATGTTGTGTCCTTCTCACCTCTGATCCTATGCAGCACGTGCTCTTAACTTCCACCCCACCCTTGCCCATGGTATACAATTATTAATAGCCCAGAGTAATCTATACCATGGCCAAACCATAGATGAGCTAATCTATTGTTGGTTTACTGTTTTTTTTTTTTTT
>NC_034604.1:61124741-61137811 GCF_900095145.1 Mus pahari
CACCCACATTCATAAAAGAAACTTTACTAAAGCTCAAAGCACACACCCCACCCCACACAATAATAGTGGGAGACGTCAACACTCCACTCTTAGCAATGGACAGATCATGGAAACAAACTAAACAGAGACACAGTGAAACTAACACAAGTTATGAACCAAATGGATCTAACAGATATTTATAGAACATTTCATCCTAAAACAAAAGAATATACCTTCTTCTAAGCATCTCATGGTACCTTCTACAAAACTGACCATATAATTGGTCACAAAACAGGCCTCAACAGATACCAGAAGATTGAAATAATCTCATGCACCCTGTCAGATCTTTTGTTGGTCTTAAATACCAACAAAAACAACGGAAAGCACACATACACATGGAAGCTGAACAATGCTCTACTCAATGATAACTTAGTCAAGGAAGAAATAATGAAAGAAAGTAAAGACTTTTAGGAAGTTAATGAAAACGAAGGTACAACATACCCAAACTTATGGGACACAATGAAAGCAGTGGTAAAAGGAGAACCCATAGCTCTGAGTGCCTCGAAAAGGAAACTGAAGAGAGCTTACACTAGCAGCTTGACAGCACAACTGAAAGCTCTAGAACAAAAAGAAGCAAATACACCCAAGAGGAGTAGAAGGCAGGAAATAATCAAACTCAGGGCTGAAATCAACCAAAGAGAAACAAAAAGAATTATACAAAGAATCAACAAAACCAGGAGCTGGTTCTTTGAGAAAATCAACAAGATAGATAAACCTTTAGCCAGACTAACCAGAGGGCAGAGAGACAGTATCCAAATTAATAAATTCAGAAATGAAAAGGGAGACATAACAACAAAATATATCTTTAAATAATTAATGTTTGTTGAATATTAACAGTTAAAAATACTAAAATCATGTTCTACAATCATAAAAAAAAAAAAAAAAAGCACTTGCTGCTCTTCCAGAGGACCAGAGTCCAGTTTCCAATGCAGGCAGTGATCTGAGAAGAGATAAGAATGAAACCCCAGAGCAAACTGAGTATGTCAAGTGATCAGACTTTGGGGACTCTAATGCCAGGCAGCTCACTGTCAGCATACTCATGATACACTACATGATTTCTAGGAAACAATCAGTCCAGTTTTAGGCTTATAATAAAGTTCATGGTGTCATTACATAGAAATTCCTTTACAAAATACATTGGACCATGAGGGTGGGTTCTATAGCTAAAAGGCCTAGAATCTAGTGTGACCTATGACTGATAGCATAGAGGTCAGCAGGGCATAAAGTACATGTGACATCTCCCCTAGGGATGAGTAACAGTTTAGGGAGGGAAGAGTCTGGAATAACCTTTCTGGAGAATTTGGGTGAAGTCTGCTTGTATAGCAAAAGGTGGGTGAGGTCTGCCTCCACAGATGGCAAAAAGGTCACCAGGTGGTTAACAAAATCCACTTGCAGACTTCTGGATGAGAAAGCAGGTATTTTTATCTCCTCCATTGAGAAGATGCCCCATGTATTTAACATTCCTGGCTTTCCTTAATGCTTTTCTGTGAGTACAAGGACCTCTGTGCCCCTCAACAAGACTGTAAGTCCAGTTTCAGGAGATCCAGTCCCTCTGGTCTCCATGAGCACCTGCACTCTTGTACCTACACAAGTTTATCCCAAATTTGAGAGAAGGGAAAGTATATATGGTATTACAAAAGTGTATATAATTTAATTATATTATATAAATATCAAGAAGTAAACACACTACAAACCAGATACAAATATACATATGTACATATAATTAAGATGTAATAAAGTCTTTTAAAAATTGTCAACTGCCTTGGTTACATGAACTGATGTAGATTAAGCGCAGAAGTGGGAATGTTGGAGAAGATAGGCTCTGGCATAGAGGAGGGAAGGAGCAATGGAGAGCACTGCGTAAGTATGACAGTGCTCAGTGAGACTGCATGCTAATTAAAAATGAACAAAAAGTAGATTGCAATGCGAGAAGCTCTGCACATGCTGTTTCACAGTGTAGTCAGCAGATACAGACACAGGGGGATCTGTAATGTGTCAGAGATGTGCACATACTCAATAGGGAAGCACCCTCACAAAACATCACCGGCAAACAATACTAAGAAACAATACTAAGAAACAACGTTGGCTGTCTCTAAGGAACAAACTGATGAAAGGGCAACTTTTCAAAGGCAAACCATAATTTGTTCATTTAGAATAATGAAGTGCATTATGTACTTAAACCAAATTACTTTCAACTTTTAAATCAGCTAGGAATGCTGGCATGTTTATAATTCTAGGACCCAAGAGGTGTAGCTAGGAGGATCAGGAGTTCAAGGGCATCCTTAGCTACATCCAGAGTTCAAAGCCAGGCAGGGTTATATGAAACTCTGTCTCAAAACAACAACGAAACTTTTTAAAAATGATTTTAAAAAGGGCTAGAGATGGCCCATTGTTTAAGAGCACTTGATGCTCTTGCAGAGGACCTGGCTTTGGTTCCCAACACCCACATGGGAGCTCACAAACACTTATGGCTCCAGTGCCTTTCTCTGACATCTGTGGGTACTAGGTATGCACACAACATACACAGATGCAGGCAAAATACTGATGTACACAGAATCTTTTTTAAATGATATAAACTATATTTTATGATATAGAAATAAGTTTACTCCACATTTGACAGAAGGGAAAGTTTATATGGTATTATAACAGTATATAATTTAATTATATTATATAAAATAGTATATAAAATATCAAGAAGTAAACACATTACAAAATGGTAAAACTGAATTTTATTTTATACATATTTTGTAATGTTTACAGTGAGTGAATTACTTTTTTTTTTTTTTGGTTTTTCAAGACAGGGTTTCTTTCTATAGCTCTGGCTGTCCTGGAACTCACTCTGTAGACCAGGCTGGCCTTGAACTCAGAAATCCACCTGCCTCTGCCTCCCAAGTGCTGGGATTAAAGGCGTGCGCCTCCACTGCCCGGCTGTGAATAACTTTTAAAATAAAATAAAAACTGACAAAGAGGGGCTGGAGAGGTGATCCAGGGAAAGCACACGCTGCAGAAGATCCAGGTTCTTTCTATTCCCAACACCCAAGTAGTCGCTCACAACTATTTAGAATTCCAGTTCCAGGGGATTTGGTACCTTCTGGCTCCTTGGATACCAGGCAAACACACAGTGCACATACATACCTGCAGGTAAAGCACTTAAGTGCATAAAATAAATAAACCTTTAAGAGGAAAGAAAGAAATTGTAACATGAATAAGCTTGAGAGTGAAGGATGGAGATGAATGTCAGTGTAAACAGTAAGTAATGGAAGAGAAGAGCTAGGCCAGCAATATTACAGCCAATCAAACATGTTAGCAAACAGCTACCACGGAAGGCAAAACAGACACTTGATACTGAAAATGTAAAAACTGTAAGTATAGATGAACCAAACTCTAGTCCAAGATACACCGCAAAGAGACAGTGACAGTGAAATGAACAATTTTACAATAGCTGGACCCTTTAATACTTCATTTCCAATAGTGTTCTGAACAACCCTGAAGATCAACCAAAAAACAAAAAGAAGGATTTGAATATTTTGATAAATTAACTAGAATTCTCCACCTAATAAGGAAATATTCCTCTCTTTCTGCCTCTCTCCCCCTCCCTCTTACTTTTTTCTGTGATAGTCTTGATATGTAATGTGTGTGGCCTTGAACTCACGACTCTTTCACCTCTATGTCCTGAGGACTGGGAATCACGAATGTATGTCACTAAACCTGGCAGCTTTGGAATACATGCTTTTTCTTAAGGGTATGTGATTCTCCAGGACAGACTAAACAGTTAAAGATGTAGTATTACACACTCATAACCCAGCACACAGTAGGACAGTGAGGCCCGTGACAGTCTCAATGGGACATGAGGTGACAAGGACAGGAGATGGGATTGAGAGGAAGTGGTTTCCACAGGAGACATTTTCAAGGCAGAGCTTCTGGAACTTGCTGCTGAGCTAGAAGTGCCTTTCCTTAGAACTTTGCACAAAGGCTTCACTGTACAGCCATTAATAAAGATGTGCAGAACAGGATACATAAATCAGCTTGCTTATACCTGACATTGACATGGTTACTTTAATGACCTCTGATATATCCATAAGCTAGAAAATATGTAATCATTTAGAAGTAGTAATGTGAAAGAATATTCACAACATGAAACAAATTTAATAACATATATAGAAATCAGCCCATTTTGTCTAATGAAGTACAGAAACAAAACTGAGGATTGATTAAACTAGGCACAGCGGTACTGGCACTCAGGAGGCAGAGGGCGAGGCATGTGGAGCACTCGTGAGCCACTTTGGTCTACATAGTGGGTTCCAAGCCAGCCAGTGTAACACAAGACCCTGTCTCAAAACAAGAACAATAAAACTCACCAGAAGGGGGGGGGGCTCTAAATGAACATGAATGCGAATGGCAAAGCAACATGATAAGAACATTCTTCTTGGTTATGAAATCACATGTTCACTTTCCTTCTTTCAGCTTAAAGTATTTTCCAAGTTTCTACAGTGATCAAGTATTTTATGAGAAGAAATAATAACACCTTACCAACTAGCCCTTTCTAACAAGTAAGGTCTGGGCAACCATCTGAGTGCTTACCATTACTTTCCTTAAGGTGTATCTTTTGCACCGAATGTCATCCATGAGCATCTCATAAGGGGTGAGCTGGTACTCAATGGGCAGTGGGTTGTACTGCCGCTGTTGGACTTTCTTAAGTTTTACCCCATTTCGCAAATCCCTCATCACTTGTACCCAGAACCGTGCCTGTAAGAACAAAGGATGGATAGTTATCAAGAAATATTCTACTAGTTTTCCCTGAATTGTTACAGTCATAGAGAATCAAGGAAAAGCATGGATTACTGAACAGCAAGTAAAGGAAACACATTACATTTTAGGCTATTATGGGATGGGTAGAAAGTCAGTAGGCTACATTAAAAGGCATACCCCTAATATATACTACTGTGAGACTCTGCTTACTGAAGGGAGTATTCCCCACACCTTGACTTGGGGTTAGGTCATGTGGGGGGGGTGTGTGTTTCTGAGGGGGGTACAGTGTAAGTACAGCAAGCTGTCCTCCTTGTTCTTCTTCATGCAGTGAGAGATATCAAGTATCAAGCCTGGTGGCTCTGTTCCTAGGGCAGAGCAGAGATAACACAGCTGCCCTGCAGAGTGGTGAGCAAGCTAGGTTCCCTGCTTTATACTCTAGATTGTGTCCCGGTCAGTGTTACAGCACTGCTACAGCCACAGCTGGCAGACACAAGTACGTGCTGTTAGCTTCTGACAATCAGCGCTGCCTTTCCCTTTCGGAGTTCATCTCATCAAGAAGAAATAAATAATAAAGAATCAACATCTTGTCATACATACATATATATACATACACACACATACACACACACACACACACACACATATATGTATATATATATAATGTTCAGAATGGCAACTTTATAATACATATTAAAATGTGTATTATTATTCCTTAATCTATTTGTTTTCCTGTTTTACCATGTATCATTGTCTAGTTCAGTGAAAATTCAATCAATACAGTATTTAATTAAAATGTACCTCATCATAATTAATGTGATTTCAATAGCTATTTAGATGTATTTATTGCAAAGTCAAGTCATAGGAATTTTCCACATTCAGGTGCGTCACTCACTGATGGAGGAGGTGGTTAGTATGTATGTATGAGTTTCTAGGTCCTATCTGCAATACCAAAACATTTTTTTCTATATAAAATAAATGATTACCTTCTAAACAAGACAGTTTTCATTTACAATGTGTAACATACTTCGCACTCTTCTGAGGGTGGAGGCAGCCGTCAGACTACTGGCCTGCCTTCACAAGGACCAGTCTCTCTACCTTCCCACTCTCACCTTTCTAGATAATTCTGATTCGTGTCATGAAGAACAGTCATCCCTGATGACTAAGGATGTTGAACATTTCTTTAGGTGCTTCTAAGAGAAGTTTTTATGATGAAAATATTTATTTACTTGTAAAACCAAGTGTTCACATTTATGTACTAGTTCATGCTGCAGTCCTTAATAACCAGCATTTAAAAAAAAAAAAAGCTATACCAAGCAGAAGGCACATTCATTTCCTTACCCAGTCCGCATTTTTCAGGTCCTCCAGATCTGTGCTAGATTCATCACTCTTTTCCATTTCTTGAATCTTCTTAAGGTTCTACCGGTTAAAAGAAAATTTAAAACCAATATGAATATTATATTAAGCTACTTTCTTAAATTTTAACTCCAAACAGTCATCTTTAGATCTCTGGCTTGGCTTCTCTCTCCCACTGTCCAGTCCTTGTCTGTACACATCACGTTCAACTGAAACCTGTTGTTCAGATAGTCCTTCCTTTCTTCCCGTTTGTTACAAAGCTCTTTACATCCATGAGCTCTTAGCATTCATCCCGTTAAGTTCACACTTGTCTGGGACTCCCCTCTAAGCTTCCTGAGGCAGAAGTCCACCCACAGAGCTAATATGAGCTTTGGAACTTCTGGATGCTTGGCATGCATTTGTAGTGGTTAATCTTGACTGTCAACATGATGGGATTTAGAATCACCATGGAAACAAATCTCAAGGCATGTCTTAGAGTGGTTTTTTAAAATCAGGTTAATTGAGGTGGAAAGACCTACTTCAAATGTGGATGATGCCATTCCATGGACCGATGTTCTAGGCTGAATAAAAAAAGAAGTGTAGTATCGCCCTCTTCTGACAGTGATGCAGTGTAAACAGCCTTGCCTCAAGCTCCAGTTGCCATGCCTCCCTGGCATGGTGGACCACATGCTTAAACACTGTGTAGAATCAAACTTTCCTTCCTTGGGATGTTTTTTGTGTCAGGTATTTTGGCCAGCAACAAGAAAAGCAACGAGCACAATATTTATCAAGTAATTTATTTATAAACTTCAATTGATAAAATGCCTTTTAAATATCATCAACCATACATTTGTGACTTGTAAGAAATACTGATTAATAAAAGATATTGTGGGCTGGAGAGATGGCTCAGTAGTTAAGAGCATCAACTGCTCTTCCGAAGGTCCTGAGTTCAAATCCCAGCAACCACATGGTGGCTTGCAACCATCTATAATGAGATCTGATGCCCTCTTCTGGGGTGTCTGAAAACAGCTACAGTGTACTTACATATAATAAATAAATAAATCTTAAAAAAAAAAAAGATATTGGACAGTGAGATGGCTTACTAAAGGCACTTGCCACCAAGTCCAATCTCTCTCTCTCTCTCTCTCTCTCTCACACACACACACACACACACACAAAATGTAATGGAAATTTGAAAAGCATATTTATAAATTAATTATAAACCCACTGTATTCCATTCCTACTAATAGCAATTCAATCTTAATAAATTTTACCTTTGGCTGAATTATTTGCCTGCTTGTCCAGAGACTGGATTTAAATGTACTATATGAAAACTTGGCTTGTTTTATATGACAATATAGACGAAAGTTTCTAAACCCTTTATTTTTACCTTTCCAACATCTCATATTATCCATCTGTAAAATGAGGACATCACCACCAGGTTTTTAAAATACTTGAATAAAGAAGTGTTAATAAAGGGAAAAAAAAGAAAAATTACTGTGAACACTGAAGATGTGATACAAGTAATGAGTTCTTTCTTCTCTCTCTTGGGGAAAACAAAAGAAAACCCCCAACCATTTCTAGTTATTTCAGAATGTGTTTGCACAATGGTCTTTAGAAGTCAAGACTCCTTCTGAGATGCTGCAGTCAGACCTGCACCACCCTTGGTCTGCAGCCTGGTCTGAGTTACCAATTCTGCGTGCTCTGCATACATACTACCACCTTTCTACTTTCTAAGGACTAAAGGGACTGTCACGTCAAACCACTGACACATTGCTTGGCACAGGAAAGGGATCCAGCTTAATCCCTTGTACTTCCTAAGTACAATCAATCATAATTAATTATACCATAGGATATATAAAAACTTAAAACACAATCAATTAAGCATTCAATTTTGCATTTGTAGCCTTGTCAGAAGAACAACGTCCCCAACCTATAGATGGTTTCTGTGCCATCCCAGCTCTAGTCCCTTACACTAACCTGAAGCCCAGCTCTTTCCTGATGTGCCTGTCTACCAGTCTCCCTAGAGTAGGGGCCTGGGGCAATAATCATGGCAGCTAATAAGTGACGAGACAATGAATCAACGCTAATCCACATTACAGCGGATCTGAGGCTCATAAGGGCTAACTCCCACACCCACGGCCTCTCTGCAATGAGTGAGGAGCAAAGGGATGCAGATACGCTGGATGATGCTTGGAAGCAGATGAGAAGAATGGTTACCTGTTACCAACAAACCCACCCACCTCACCCTGGCTGAGAGTCCTCATGAGATAGTTAGGTCCAGCTCTAATTAATTCATTAAAAGGAACCTTCAGGAATAATTAGAATTCTAGTAACACACAAGGAAAAATAACAAAATTTATGACTACTAACTGGTCTTTCCAAAAAGTAGCATGATCTTACATCAAATTCTGAATAGGAATTATTATTAAATCAGGATTTTCCATTCTCTATCTTTTAAGATGTGCCAGCCTAGAGAATAGTATTTCTGATATTAAATAGTATTTCTGATATTAAAAATTCTGCTTCTCCCCACCCAAATTATGTATTTAAAAAAAATCTGTTTTTAATAGCTGAATAGTATTCCATTGTATAGCTATACCATATTTTCGTTATGGATTCTTCAGTTGAGCCACATATAGGTTGTTTCAATTATATGTGTTCTCCTTGCTCCACATCTTCCCCAGCATGTGCTATCACTTGAGTGTTTGATCTTAGCCATTCTGATGGGTGTAAGATGGAACCTCAGAGATGTTTTGATTTGCATCTCCTTGATGACTAAGGACTTTGAACATTTCGTTAAGCGTTTCTTGGTCATCTGAGAATCCTCTGTTGAGAATTTTCTGTTTAGTTCTGTACCCCATCTGAACCAATAACCAAAGAACATACACAGGCTAGACCTAGGCCTCCCTGCACATATGTAACAGATGTGCAGCTTGGTCTTCATGTAGGTCCCAAACAACTGGAATGGGGGCTGTCCCAAAAGCTGTTTCCTGTCCATGGGATCTGTGCTTCTCTCTGGGCTGTCTTGTCTGTTCTCTGTGACAGAGGAAGCACTTAGCTTCAGAGACTTGAAGTGCCAGGGTGAGGGGCAGGGGGCGCACTAGTTCAGCAGAGATAGGGATGGGAGATGGGGATGGATTGTGGAAGGGAGTAACTGGGAGTGAATAGTGAGCAGGATGCAAAGTGAGTAAGTGAAAAAATTAAATTTTCTAAAAGTTTGATGATTCAAATCAAGTTTGAAATACATGATCTCCATGAAGTATCAAAATCACAGCTGAGTGGGGAGGGCCCCCCCCCCCAAGTAACCTTATTTGGTTTCCCTGGTGTTACTGAAGTTCTGTGCAAAAAGGATTAATGACTGAGAGTACATAGTATTCTATTGATTAAAAGATGCTGGAGTAATCTTTCTTCACATTGTGTGAAGGTGTGTGTGTCTCTGTATTTTCAGTTGTTAATTCTGTACCAGCAGAGGGCTAAGTGCTGGCAGGATTATGGTATTGTCATTTCTATGGCCCATCACTAGGTTTTCTATTTATTCATCCTTCTTCACCTGCCTAAAAACAATCTAGAAATGTATCAGAGGTTATCTCATTACTGATTGGTTGTAATAAAGATCTCAAGGCCAAGAGGTGGGCAGGAAGTAGGGAGCAAAACTTACAGGCAGAGGAGTGGCATAGAGAGAAGAAAGCAGAAGTAAGAAATCCAGAGTGGACTTGGAGAGGAACAGGCATGGACCAGAGGAGAGCAGAGAGGTACAGAGTCGGCCACATGGCAGGTTATAGGCTACACAGTAGTGTTAAGTTAGATAAGCTAGCTGGGAAACCACCCTAGCAAAAGGCCTAAGCTTTAAACTTTATCAGCAGCTCCCAAGTCTTATTTATACTGCTGGTGGGTCTGAGAAAGTGCAGCT
Source organism: Mus pahari (assembly GCF_900095145.1). Classification (NCBI taxonomy): domain Eukaryota; kingdom Metazoa; phylum Chordata; class Mammalia; order Rodentia; family Muridae; genus Mus; species Mus pahari. Next base: position 61,134,775 of record NC_034604.1, read on the forward strand.
AAAGAGAGGCTTTAGGGTTCTTAAATTACAATGACAGAAGAAACAGGTTTAGGAGAACTGCTTCTGGGCACCCTGAGGCCTCACCTCACAGACTAACAGAGCTGCCCAGGCCTTTGGGTTGGAAGAAGCCCTTTTCCTGCTGCCTTCCCCCTGAGCACTCCCTCAGTTCACCTCACATACCCATCCTGAGAGCCTCTCCAATGTCATCTTCTCCATAACCTAACAGCTCACAACCCTAACCTCACAGCTAAGCCACACCCCGCCTCTAGCACTTAACCTAGTCCACTGTTTTCAGAGGACAAGTCTGTGCAATACGCTGGCTTTGTGTGTTTTCTGTCTTCCTCCTGTAACGAGAACAGCATTGTTAACCATTTACTTTGCTTAGAGATAGGATTCTCCAATATGTAGAACAGTTCTCTGTACAGGACTGACACTTAGTAATTGTTCAATAATAAATTAAGAGACTTTAAAAATGTCAAGATTCTTAAATTTCTTCAACAGCTCTTTAATAAATCAATTTTAACTGGAACAAATTCTATTGGAGGGAAAATAATTCAAAGGAAATCTCTGGTTTTTAAACTCAAAATCCAATGGGAGAATGGGGGGGGGGGACTGTGTGTAGAACTGTGCCTGTTCAGGAAAATACTTAACTTGAGCTCATACTACGTTTAAGTGTTACATTCAGCCAATAGATAATAAATGAATAATAAAAAGGAAATACATTTCTAAGAAGAATGAAGTAATTATGTCAACAGCACAGGAGGCTGGGTTCTTAAAGTCAAATTTGTATGTGAACACACCTTTAAAGTATCCTTTCATTTTGTTTCAGCTAAACTTTTTGGAAAAAGTTAAGTGTGCCCATAAAAATTCCCATCTGCCATCTTTATAAAGCAAGCTAAACCTACCCAGACATGTTCTTGTCTATCCCTGACTTTAATATGGTGTGTGTGTGCCTCATGGCTCTGGGCTAAACAGGTGCAGGGATGTGCCTTTCCCTCATAAACTGAACACACTCCATCAATAGTGTACTTCTTTTTTGGTTTTTGTTGTTTTGTTTTGGTTTGGTTTGGTTTGGTTTGGTTTGGTTTGGTTTTTTGAGACAGGGTTTCTCTGTGTAGCCCTGGCTGTCCTGGAACTCACTTTGTAGACCAGGCTGTCCTCGAACTCAGAAACCCGCCTGTCTCTGCCTCCCAAGTGCTGGGATTAAAGGCGTGCACCACCACTGCCCGGTATTAGTGTACTTCTTAATACAGCATGCTCAGAGGTGACTTTATACATAAGTATGTTCAGGCTCCCTGAATAAAATCTGCATGCTTCCTTTGTCTGAAAGGTACTCGCTGCTTCCAGAACAACTACTGTGGTCTCCTGGCTGGCTGCAGGTAATGAACTTTCCTCTATTCTCTGAGCTTGCTGTGCTTATTGGCTTTGCAGTCACCAAGAAAGAACCCATTGTGTTTGGTTATAATTACAATACTAATCAGGCAAGCAAGACTCAACCAGCATCAAATGAACTGACTTGAAATCTCAGTGCCTGAGAAAAACCTAACCAATACTCCTTTGCCAGCACATAACTCACATGGGGCAGCTCAGGGTTCAGCATAGGGCTGCTCAGGTCCAACAGGAATTAAGTCTGTTTTATCATGTTCTTCCTGTCATTTAAAGGTTCATCCCATAGCAAGCACTACATTTACATTTGTTCAATAACCATAAACCAAAAGGTAAGAAAATTCAGGAGGCACAGCAGAGCAAAATGCTGGATTATGCAGACGCAGCAGAGGCCTAGCAACTAAAGTCATGGCTCAATATGCTCATGTTACTCCGGAGATATCAGTTCCTGCTTCTATGTTTAGCCTGGGATGGAATCCCATGAGAAGCAGTAGTTAGATATATTCACTCCAAACTCTATTGCTTCAAATCCTGCCATGGCTCACTCTCCATTCTCCCCTTTTTAATTTTTTTTAAAAATATTTATTTATTTATTATATGTAAGTACACTGTAGCTGTCTTCAGACACTCCAGAAGAGGGCATCAGATTTTGTTACGGATGGTTGAGAGCCACCATGTGGTTGCTGGGATTTGAACTCAGGACCTTTGAAAGAGCAGTCAGCGCTCTTAACCGCTGAGCCACCTCACCAGCCCCCATTCTCCCCTTTTTAGTTCTTATTATTCTCTTACATATTTCTGACTGAATATAGGTCTTTATACTTCTTGCCTTCATTTTACTGGGGTCAAGTTCTTACCTGCCTACTGCTAAGAAAAAAGATACATTTTTTAATAATATTAAAATTACACTTATAATATTTATAATAGTAATATTAAAATATATTATTAATTTAAAGACTGGCTCAAGAACTTCTTGTGTCTTAACAGCAGCAGTACACGTGGTTACCAGATGCTTTCCAGCTGTGTGACATTACATGTCTTAGCTAACTGCTCTAATCTTCAATTGATTTTATCACTTGTAGAATGGTCACAATAAAAACTTTTAGATTTTAGCCAGGTGGTGGTGGCCTATGCCTTTAATCTGGGAGGCAGAAGCAGGCAGATCTGAATTTGAGGCCAGCCTGGTCTACAGAGTGAGTTCCAGGACAGCCAGGGCTACACAGAGAAACCTTCTCTCCAAAAACCAACCAACTAACCAATCAACCTGTCAACCAAACAACCAAAACAACAAAAAAACAAAAAAAGAACTCTTAGATTTTAATACAGGCCTGGTCCCTCTGCAGAGACTTAGTAGCCAAGTAGGTGGTATGTGCAAGCCAGCCGAGGGCATGCAAGGATCTGATTATGAAGCCACATTTGCTGAAACAAAATCTGTTAAGTGTTTACTCTTAACAGATTTTGTTTCAGCAGCTGATACCTCTTTCTAATATTTTCCTGAAATTAAAATCTTGACTCAGAACAAATCAACAAATTGGTGGTGAGTCTATAAATATTACAATTGTACACGTTTGATCAAACATGTGACTTGAAACTTCTGGCTGTCTAGTTAACCAAAAAAAAAAAAGAAGGAGGAGGAGGAGGAGGAGGAGGAGGA
>NC_034604.1:61137993-61143002 GCF_900095145.1 Mus pahari
GAAGAAGAAGAAGAAGAAGAAGAAGAAGAAGAAGAAGAAGAAGAAGAAGAAGAAGAAGAAGAAGAAGAAGAAGAAGAAGAAGAAGAAGAAGAAAATTGACTTATTTGGAAATAAACTACAAACTGGTCTTATTTCAGAGATGAGCTTCTGTCCTCTAGTCTATTTTAACTTCTGAATGAATTGTTTTCTTGCACAAATGTAATGACAGCTGCCACCCAATGCTTGGAAGGCAGTGAGAAAACTCTAATTGAGAGTGCACACATGCCAATTAACTCTCCCATTTCTGGTGAAACCATTCTCAGCTAGCAATTAGATTTCTATGACAGCATGTTTGGTTACTGGCATCTTCAAAACAAATAAATAAAATGTACTTTGTAAACCACACATACACCAAATATTCAGGAGTACAATTCATTTCAGTAGGTTCAATGTTAGTTCCTATGTAAAGTGCCCCTTTTGATTAAGTCTCTCTTACAGTTTAAAGATCACTGTTTTTCTCATTGTGGCAACCACTGTCATCCACATGTCATTTCCTCTATGCATGGGTACTTAGAAGAGCTCTTTCATCATCTTTCATACAAAGTATTCTTGAGACACACTTTTACAGTGGGATAGTGGTGACAAGAGCAAGGACACTCTGGGCAGAGATTGTTTAAACCTTGTTGGTAAAGTGAGCACTCTCATGTACACTGACATTTACAACAAAAGAAAACAACACAGAGCAACAAGGACTCCAAGGGTTACAAATGATGAATGATCTAATTAAAATGAACAAGTGGCTACCATTCACACAGACATCTGGTGGTGACTCTGTCTGCCAGAAAAGTAGTGTGTTCACCATTTGGAGGGATATAAATCCACTTTAGGACTGGGAATAAATTTCTAGCCAACTTAAACGACACAGTTGTATAGCTAAAGTGTTGGGAACAGGCCTGAGGGAGGGAGAGGCAAGGAGAGGGAGCTGCTGATTATAATGCACCTCAGTATACGAGAAACAGATGTCAGTGGCTTTATTCCTCTGAATCTATTCAAGCAGAAATCAGATCGCTAACATGCATCTCAGTGTGAGCTAACATGTAGTCTGCACTATGACACAGCTAGCTTTGGCTCTTTGCTTGACAAGAGATGGTCAGATTGGAAACATTCACATTTGATTTTCTGAAAAGTCAACTTTCATTTTTTTTTTTTTTTTTTTTTTTTTTTTTGGTTTTTCGAGACAGGGTTTCTCTGGGTAGTCCTGGCTGTCCTGGAACTCACTCTGTAGACCAGGCTGGCCTCGAACTCAGAAATCCACCTGCCTCTGCCTCCCAAGTGCTGGGATTAAAGGCATACGCCACCACGCCCGGCAACTTTCAAATTTTAAAATGTAGTTACAGTATTTATGAGTCAGATAAAAGCCATTTCATAAACAGTTGAGCCAATTCCAAATATGCTGTCTAAAGCATTTCACATATGAATATAAAAGTTCTATTTTAAGAAATATATTTTAGTCATAGTCACATTCAATATAAACTGAAAGCAAAGATTTCGTCCTGAAGTCATGATTCTGTACACAAGACTAAGTAAACCAACACATGTAAGTCATGTAATGTGGCACTTCTCAGTAGTAACTGTGATCATGCAGTATAAAGTGTGGATATGAAATCTGAAAAATCCCCAAGGATCCATTCTGATTTTTCATTTAATTCTTCATCCCAGAACTTCTTAGCCTGGTGAACTATTAGTAATTAAACTGACATCTACAAGTCACCTTCCCATCTTAGGGTTTTGCTAAACTCACAACATTAAACCATTTGGAAGAACCTGATGACAAGTTTTTAAAAAGTTACATGTGAGAATTGTTTCAACATCTGAAAGTCAAGACATTAGAATAATGCTACTATTTCTGGAGGGTTTGCATGCTGGGTACGTGCACACACGGTGTAGGTGAACATGGATGTTTGTGTGGTATGAGGAGACCATGGGTCAGTATCTGGGGTCTTCCTCCATCACTTTCCTCGTGTTTTGAGACAAAGTGTCTTACTGAACCTGGAGCTCACCAACTGGGCAAGACTGGCTGCCCAGTGAGTCCAAGGGATCTCCCGTCTCTCCCTACCCAGGGCCAGTGTTACAGGCACACACCACCATGCCTGAATGCTGGGACTCTGAAGTCAGGGACTCATGGATGTGTAGCAAGTCCTTCCTAACCAAACCGTCTTCTCAACACTAAGTAATCCCATTTCTTTAAACAGTAGAAGCTATTAGTATTGACCCAGAAGAAAAGTATTTCCTTCCCTGGGACAACTTTAGAAAAAAACTGAAGTATGAAAGACCAAGAAAGCCTATTTACTTTTCTTATAACACACTGGAAATCAAAAGTGAGCAATTTAACACTATCGTATACTTACATCTTCTAATTTGTAAAGTTCAAACCAATCAATCAATCCTTGAAAGACACATGTCCTTAGGGGAAGGAGATGGACCAGTGGGTAAAAACATGTGTTGCACAAGCATGAAGATCTGAGTTAAAATCTCTAGAACTCACATAAAAAGCTGGGTACAGTAGTGTATATCCCTGTAACTTCAGCACTTAGGAGGCCAGAGACAGATGGGTGCTGGGGCTTACTGGCCAGCAGCCTAGCTCCAGGCTCAGGGAGAGACACCTAACATCTCCCAAGCAAGAAGAGAGACAGCCAAACAAGTTTTAAAAAGGGAGGGCGAGGGAGACACAGAAGCTGTATCTCCAGGCTCCTTTCATGAGATCTAGGAGATTAAAACTTTTGGATTTGGGCTAAAGAGATGGCTCAGCACTTGTGGTTCTGAGCACCTAGAGTGTAGCACACAACTGTATGTACCTCCAGTTCCAGAGACTCATATCACACCAAGCTTCAGGTGTCATGTGGGAGGTTTTGTTTTGTTTTATTTTTTTAAAGATTTATTTATTATACTTAAGTACACTGTAGCTGTCTTCAGACGGGCCAGAAGAGGGTGTCAGATCTCATTACGGGTGGTTGTGAGCCACCATGTGGTTGCTGGGATTTGAATTCAGGACCTTCGGCAGAGCAATCAGTGCTCTTACCTGCTGAGCCATCTTGCCAGCCCCTCTAGGGACTCTTAATGCCCTTCTCTGTGTTCTGCAAGCACTGCATACACATGGTCCCTTACAAACATACAGGCACAGTAAAAATAAAATAAATTGTTGAATACAAAAGAATTATGGGTCAAAGATTGATAATCATAAATCTAAATTCTGGCTTTTTATCTAATTTACTGTATAGTCTTTATCCTTTTTTAAAAAGAATTATTTTATTTTTAATTATATGTACATGTGGATATGTGCACATGGGTGTGTTTGTCCACAGAGGCTAGCAGTTTAAGATCCACCTGGTGTTGCAGCTACAGGTGGTTGTGAGCCACCAGATGTGAGTGCTGGAAACCAAACTCGGGCCCTCTAAAAGAGGGAACTGCTCTCTCAACTGCTCAGCCATTTCTCCAGCCCCAGTGTAGACGTTCAGAAGAGAACACAGGAATAAAGGAAGCATTAACTTTCCCCTTTCCTCCATCCTACAGAAGGCGTGCCTGGTTCCCTGTTCTCTCTAGCCTGGCCCCTATTGATCAGGCCTTAGTTGGCACTGGCCTGGAAGCACCAATCACAGAAAGCTGGAGCTTGCCTCCTCCCTCATCCTACTCTCTAGCCAAAGTTCCCTGATGAGCACAGACTCATCAAGATTTCTATTTTTAAAATATAGCAGTTTCATTTCTGGAAAGCTGAATAAAGACTAGTTTATAGAGACTATTTTTTTGTCTGTGTGTGCTCCTGTAGGTTCACATTCGTATATTTGTGATGCAGGGCAGCAATCAAACCAGGTGGAGGTTCCTCAGGAGTTACCCATTTAGTTTTACTATGACAGGTCTTGCTTACTGTATTGGTCTCGGGGATCCATCTGGAATTACAAACTCATGAGCCAAGGCCTCCAGGGTTAAACATGGGCTGTAGGGATGAATCTCAGGTGTCAGCCCTTTACTAGCTGGTCTATATCCTTGGTCCTGTGTTTTGCAAGTGCTTTATTTTCAGTCTAGTCATAAGGAGCACCAAAGATAAGACCATCCCTAGGATGCAAGTTCATCCTCTTTGTCACTGCTCAGAAGGGGGTGCACAGCATCTCCATGGAGACAAAGTGATCTGCATGTACTCAGAGCCCTGACAAAACACAGAGGAACTGATCCACATACACCAAACAAATTCATTGAAAGGTCTGAATCTCAAACACACATAGAGGCCAAAGAAAGCATTCACAGTATAAGCAGTCTCAAAAGGAGAGCGTCTAAGGCCCGCCTCATTTCAGATGCCTGACTTCCCTGTGGAGCCCCAGCATGAAGTGCTCTCCTGACAGTGGTCCCTCAGTCTGAAGAGACCTGCCTTCCTGTAGTCTCCCGCATGCTCTTCCCTCCTAGCCTCACTCAGGCTGCTTCCATTCACTCTGCTCAGCAGCCCTGTCATGGATTAGCTCCTGCATGCACTCTCTGAGGTCTCACATTGTGCTTGGCTCACTCCTAGGCTAACAGTCCTGCTTAGAGAGCTGTGAGGCTGGGCCAGATTCCTCTTGTTCACCTTCATGGAAAGAGGAAATAACAAGTGCACTCAACACATGGCCTTCTGTGGTGACTAAATGAATTAGTGCACAAACTCCTCAGGACAGGATCTAGCACAGAATTCATAAGGACTAAATGATGGAATGTAGCACCTGTTCATAGCACACACATTAAATAACTGCTTTGGGAATGTAATCACTGTACCTATGTTCCTGGTTCCCCTAAAGTCTAGTACCCCCAGTCCCTTGCAAGCCTATCTAGAAACAGTTACCGCATCCTGTCCAACTTTCACCATAACACCAAGCTCCTTCATTGCTCCTTCATTGTCACTTTCTATCTTATTTTGTGAGACAGGGTTTCTTACTGGACTAGAACTTGCTGTTTCAGATATAAAGGCTGATGGGTCAAGGTGATGAAAGGCCAGCCTGGTCTACAGG
>NC_034604.1:61143152-61166062 GCF_900095145.1 Mus pahari
TTTTTTTGAGACAGGGTTTCTCTGTATAGTCCTGGCTATCCTGGAACTCACTTTGTAGACCAGGCTGGCCTAGAACTCAGAAATTCGCCTGCCTCTGCCTCCCGAGTGCTGGGATTAAAGGCATGTGCCACCATGCCCGGCTTGGAAGCTTGTCTTCTAAAAAGCACAAATAAACAAACGGATAAAGGCTAACCCTAACTCTGTCTATCCCCACTGCTTTATTGAGGTTCAGAAGCGCTGTTTTTATCTACACAGAGAGATAGGAAGCAAAGGGCAATCAGGATTTACTAACGGGAATTTTGCTAGGATCAAAGTGGGAAGATCAAGCTACCCAGGCTACAAGAACAGGTCTCCAAGTGATAAACATTGTCTAAACTGTGAGTTTTTGCATGGAGAGGCTTTGAATTTTTCTTCTACAAGTACAAAACTGTCCTACAATAAGAACTAAAAACAACAACAACAAAAAAGAACTAAAAACAAAACAAAACAGAACAACAACAAAAACCTAATAAAAATCAAGTGGCGCTCCACTTTAGTGCCTTGGCCAGCCTCATACTTTGGACAGCAGAGGAACAGGAGGGGCTGGGGATTAAGCATGTGCAATTCCTGCTGCTGCATTCTGGCTCCTCCTTATTCACCGCCTGACAACTTAGGGCTAATGCTCTCCAAAGAGTCATGCTAGTTTACAAAACAAACAAACAGTATCAAACAAACAAACAAACAAACAGTATCAATGACAGACCTCCTATTCTTATGGTAACTGTAGGAAGCAGCCAGGGAAACACACCTAAAAATCACCTGGCTTTCAACTCTGCAACTGCTCTGACAATGTAAAGACAATCCTCGTTTTAAAACAAGATCACCTGTCTCACAATGCCCTAGGGGAAAAAAATTGTCCTTTTATATATATTTAATCACTTAGAAAACAGAAATTCAGATAATAAAAATTACTTTATAGGACTTAACAACAGTTTTTTTGTTGTTTCTGTGGCGCTGAGGACCCATTAAACTATACCCTCTTTTTAAATTTTAATTTCTAATTTTCAGATAAGGTCTTGCTAAATTTCCTAGGCTGACCTTGAACTCACTCTATAGCACAAACAGACCTTGAATTTGCAGTTTTCCTGCCTCAGTTTCCCAACCTAAAGAAAATAATAATTCATAATATTCAATTCTTGGCCCTGTCCATTATTTAACTATTACTGTAGGGTTTTCTTGTTTCGTTTTTGTTTTTCAGGAAATAAACATTTTCTTTAAGGGAGTCACCTACAACTAGATTGTAAAAGAAAGCATTTATTTTTACTGCCAAGCTAGTGTCCATATTGGGTGGGATAGTTAACTCACCAATTTAAAAGTTAAATCTCTGGTTTCTATGAAGATCTGCAGCAGTCTAAAAATTTAATCAGCGCATTTATAACACTGAATTGCTTTTTTGTAAAAACCTGTCTCAAACTTAAAATGTAACATAAGTTGAAATAGTATATAAAAATAAAAAATTTTATGAGGCATGCATTTGAGAGTCAAATTTACACAATATGAAAATGTGTAAGAGTTTGGATGTGCATTTAAAATGTTTCTGTGCATATTTTGCCCATAAGCTAAGACTGATATGGAACTGAGGAATCTTAGTGAGTGCAGCATGATGAAGCTCTACTATGCCATCCTTGGTACAGGCCTCATGACTCTATGAGCCTTCTCGAGTCTAACTTCACGCTTCTGACCGAGGCATGAGTAATAGAAGAAGCTCTCTGCTTGGATGGTGGTGGGGAGCAACAGAGGTGAAAGTGAGATGGAGAAGTGACCAAAGAGAAGCCACTAGCCTGGGAGCTGAGGTGCTGTGACTCATGTCCTCCCACTTCTGTATCAGTTTTTCAGGGTGGTAAGGGAGGGGTGAGGTAGGAGCACCCCTACAATATAAGACTGGGTCCCTGGAGTCCAAGTCCCCTCCACGCACCCTACTGAGAGCAGTTCCAGCGACATGGCTGTGTCCAGGCGACCAAGAAGCCTACACAGAAGCCTTGGAAAGTATAGAGAAAAGGAAGAAGCCTGGGGAAGGGAATGTTAGCTAGCCTGTCCTGAGAGGGAGGGCCTGTTAGTTCATGGAGACTTCTGTGCTACACTCAAGAGAATCTGAGACCCAGAGACGGGAATGGGCAGTCTGGTCAGAGAGCAACCTGTGTTCTCAGATGTGTTTGGAGGGCTCTCTCTTGCCATGATCATTTCTGAAATTACCTGTGCACACCCTTTCCCTTCTCCTCCCACTGGCCTAACTTCTCCTGGACACTAGAGGAACTTCAGGCTGCCTTAAAGACTCTTTGAGCCAAGAGAGCTGTGTTCTCATCTATATCCTGCAGGATCATTCCAGTTTCCAATTGGAATCTGAGGACACAAAGACAAGACTGGTGGGAATACCATGGCTATCATCCAGGAAAGAAATGCTGGAGGTCTGATATTGTAGGCCCTATCAGGAAGGACAGCAGAATAGAAATAGACAGTATCATTCAGCAACAGTAAAGGAACTTTTAAAAATTAAGATTTAGACAGTCATGGAAAGGAGACAGAGGCAGGAGGGTCTCAGTGATCTCAAGGCTGGCATAGCCTACATGAGCAAGTTCCAGGTCAGCTAGGGCTAAACAATGAGACTAACAACAACAACAACAACAAAATTTAACAATTACTACAAAGCAATGGATTTCATTATGATATTTTAAAACAAGCCACCAGGGTCTTGCTTTGTCCCACTGGCTGGCCTAGTATTAGCAACAGCGGACTTCACAGAGGTGTGACTTAGTGTGATGGATCACCTACTTTTTACTAGGGCTACTTACCTTGCATTTTTGGCAATGGGTCAGTTACTCTCTTTTTGCTCATGTATCCATAGGTGTCTCTTCCTAAACATTTAGCCTAATGCTCTATACAGCTCTGCACTCCAGTCATACAGAAAATGAGCTCTCACTTGGGGGAATCCTCCAAGTCTTTTGTAAGATCTCAGAGAATCTCCATAACCATCTGTACAATATACAAGAGGATTCTATAAATAAACTGGGACAGTTCTCTTGGAATGTAACACTTTAAACTTTAGACATTAATAAATGGTGACTAAACTAAATAGCTGAATCCTTCAGATTACCTGACCAGTATCCTTCACTAAGTCTTTAATGGAATCTATTTCAACACTTAAACAATGAGAAGAGAGTGTGGCCTTACAGAGACTTTACCCACAATGCCCTGAAGGAGGGACTAATGTCCCAAAATAGACAGAAAAAGAACGCAGAATGGGGTGGAAAGCCAGTACCACAGGAAACAGACTAAACCAACTTTGGACTCTTTACTTCATTTAGAAGGAAGCTTTATAGAAGGTTTTGTAGATCCACAACGTCAAGTGTATATATGTGGTAGAACGTGCCTGGGGTCCTAAAATTAGAGGCGGAGGTCAGAGGATCATGAGTCCAAGGCCAGCCTTGCTATCCAGCAAGACCGCGTGTTTAAAAGAAAGTGGGGCTGGTGACATGGTTCAGTGGGTAAGAGCACCCGACTGCTCTTCCAAAGGTCCTGAGTTCAAATCCCAGCAACCACATGGTGGCTCATAACCATCCATAACAAGATCTGACGCCCTCTTCTGGAGTGTCTGAAGTCAGCTACAGTGTACTTACATATAATAAATAAATCTTAAAAAACAAACAAACAAACAAACAAAAACAAAAAGAAGAAAGCAACAAAGCTCAAACCAAAAGACGCAGAGTGGACAATACTGAAAGTTGAGGGTACCCAGTTCAGCAGTAGTGTCTGCACCTACCTCCTTTGCACTCTTAATCTTGGTCAGAAAGGTATGCAGTTCCATGGTTTCTGCAAACAGCGCTCGACATACTGCCTGATAATGATTTGGTGCCTCCGACTCAGTTGGGAGATGAGCAGCACATATCTGCAGAAGAAAAAAAGTGGAATTTGGCTATTACTCGCATTTTAGGTACCATTAAAATAGACACGTCTATAGTTTTTCTTTTAGATGTGCTGTCATCTGAGATTCAGTGTACCATAGGATCACAGGTACACTCCACACAATCATGTGGAAAACATGGTTCAGTAAAAGATACCCAACAGCAAAGATAAGCTGACTAGAATTAGCTCCTATTTGAAAATGAGAACAATTCCATCGTATACATGTCAGAATGGCGGAGGTCAAAAACTCAATTGAGCACATGCTGGCAAGGATGTGGAACAATAGGAACACTTCTCCATTGCTGGCGAGAGTACAAACCTGTACAACCACCTTGGAAATCAATTTGGAGGTTTCTTTGAAAACTGGAAATAGTTCTACCTCAAGACCAAGCTACACCACTGGGTATATTGGCATATATCCCAAAGATGCTCTAATATCCCACAAAGACACCTGCTCAGCTATGTTAATAGTAGCTTTATTTTTAACAGCCAGAAACTGGAAACAGCCTAGATGTTCCTCAAATCAAGAATCGATAAAGAAAATGTAGAATATCTACACAATGTTGATACTATTCAGCTATTAAAAACAAAGACATCATGAAATTTGCAAGCAAATGGATGGAACTAGAAAAAAAATCATCTTGAGTGAGGTAACCCAGACCCAAAAAGATACCATGGTTTGTACTCACTGATAAGTGGACACTAGCCATAAAGTACAGGATAACCAGGCACCAGTTCACAGACTCAAAGAAGCCAAGTAACAAGAAGGGCTTAAGGGAAGATGCTTGAATCTCACTCAGAAAGGGAAATAAAATAGACATCAGTGATGGATGAAGGGAGGGAACTGGGTGGGAGATGGGGGTGAGGAAGGGAACAGGAATGGGGACCAGGTATTGGGGGGAGCTGGGAAAGAGAATGGAAATCAGGGGGTTATCTCTAGGATGGGCCAGGGACCTGGGATAGGAGAGACTCCCAGGAGTCCATGGGAGCAACCCTAGCTGAGACTTCTAGCAACTCAGATATGAAGACTGGTGGCCACTTCCTGTAGCTAGACAGGACTTCCAGTAGAGGGAGGGACACCAGTTCACTCACAAAATCTTAAACCCCAAATCTGTCCTGCCTACAAGATGAGCAGGAATAAAGATGGAGCAGAGATTGAGGGAAAGACCAATGACTGTCCCAACTAAAGTCTCACCTCATAAGAGACAGCCAACTCCTGACACTATGAACAATATTCTGCTATGCTTGCTGACAGGAACCTAGGAAAACTGTCTGCTGAGAGGCTTCATCCAGTAGCCTGTAAAGACCCACAGCCAAGTATTAAGCAGAGCTTGGGTAGTCCTGAGGAAGAGTGGAGACAAGACTGAGTGAGCAGGAGAGGTGAAGCACATCACAAGAAGACCTACAGAGTCAACTAACCTGGGCCCATGGAGGCTCACAGAGACTGAACCACCAACCAAAGAGCATGAAGGGGCTGGGCTGGAGCAAGGCCCCCTACACATCTGTAGCAGATGTGCAGCTTGCGCTTCATGTGGGATCCCTAACAACTGGAGGGGGGCTGTCCTAGACTCTGTTGATTGCCTTTGGATCCCCCTCACCTAGCGGGATGCTTTGTCAGGCCTCAGTGGGAGAGGAAAGGCTTAGTCCTACTTCAACATGATATGCAGAGACGGGTTGGTACCCATGGAGGACTTCTCATTCTCTGAGAAGGGCGATGGTAATCAGGGGGAATGTGGTGGAATTGGGAGGAAAAGAGAGAAGGGGCTGTAACTGGTATGTAAAGTGAAGAAAGAAAGAAAGAAAGAAAGAAAGAAAGAAAGAAAGAAAGAAAGAAAGAAAGAAAGAGAGAGAAGGAAAGGGAGAGAGAAAGAAGGAAAGGGGGAGAGAGAGAAGAAGGAGGAGGAGGAAGAGGGAGGGAAGGAGGAAGGAAGGAAGGAAGGAAGAAAATAATGCACATAATAAAGATTGAATTCCACTTTGGAAAAAGGAAAAAAGAAAATGAGAGGATATGTGTCAAAGTTCTACCTGAGATGAAAAAGGGGGGAGGGGATTTGCTAAATAGTGCTGATAACTCAGGTATTTTAGCAGTATCATGATTCATTCCAGCTGTCAACTTGACAGAACTGTAACCGGGAAAAAGTTAACCTCAATTGAAGACCTGCCTTGAACAGACTGGTCTGTGGCCATGTCTTAACTGCTGATAGCCTAGGGTCTGTTCCATACCAGGTGTTGCAATCCCTAGGCAGGTGGGTCTGGGCTGTATAAGAGGGAGCAAGCCAGTAAGCAACATTCCTCCATGGTTTCTCCCTCAAGTTACTGCCCCGAGTTCCTCAACAATAGACTGTAGCCTGTAAGATTAAACAAACCCTTTCCTCTCCAAGTTGTATTTGGTCATGATATTTATCACAGCAGCAAATCACTGTTTTGTTTTGTTACCTCAAGGAGACTCTAAACATATGTCTACTAGGTTCTGAAGCCCACATTTGTTAACTTGAGAGGCCTGGGGAAGCGGGAATGGGAATGGAGGGTGGTAAGGAAGGCAGAGCTGGTGGCGCACTAGGGTACTGCCTGTGTCCTCCTGTCCCAAGATGACTGTAAGTAAGAAATGCAACTTAACATGATGAAAAAGTGATTTGTCCCTTCATTTTACTGCAAAGATATCCTCTTAAGATTCCAAAGAATGTTATGTTTCTAAAAATAACTATTATGTATCCATGTTCAGTAGTCACATTTTAAAGTTCTTCACTTGCAGTAAAAAGCTGTTAACTTCTCTTAATAAATTAGATTAATATAATTGTTGAAAAAAGTTATATTTTAAAAATTTCTAAGGAAGAATAAAAGAGAGCTGAGTAAGGTGAGTGCATGCCTGTAATCAATCCTACCACTTGGTAGGCAGAGACATGAAAGTCAGGAATTCATGGTCATCCTCCACTCTGTAGAAGGAACTCTATGAATCTGACGCCAGCCTGGTCTACACAGTGAGGCAAAGCTACATAATGAGACCCTGTCTCAAAACACACAAAAGAATATCAAGGGGGGGAAAAAAAAGACTATGAAGAGTCAAAAGAACAAAAGGTGGTCAGTGGTAGCTCTACTGTTTCTCACGTTTCTCAGCAGAAGATTCCTGTGTTACTTTTTGCTGCGACAAAGTACTGGGAAAAACAAAGGAGCAAGGATAAGGCCCACTTCATGGAACAGTCCATGCTCACTCAGCTCTGCTGGTTCCCGGCCAATCCAACTATGATCTCATCAGAGGACGAAACCATTGATGAAGTCATCATAGCACCTTTATGACTCAGTCACCTCTAAATAGCACCACAGGTCTATTTAGACCAGGCCTTTAACAAGAGCCTTCGGTGCAGTTATGTCATATCCAAATTTAACAGTTCCCCACTCAAACTCAAAATTATTTCCTAAATTTTTTTTTCTGGAAATGAGGATCAAACCCAGCGCTCTACTGCTGAACAAAATCCCCAACCCTAGAATGTATTTTGTAAGACAGTAATTCAGTATCTGCATAAGATGTTTATCACAAGAATCCCTATCAATTGTATTGTTGCAACTTAGTTTCATGTTTTTACATCTAACAAAAACAAAGCAATCATAGTTTGGTGAGATGGCTCAGCAGGGAAAGGTGATCCTGGAACTCATGCAAAGGTGAAGGGAGCTAATCAACTTTACAAAGTAGTCCTCTGACCATGTCATGCACACACACACACACACACACACACACACACACACACACACACTGATGTACATGTATACACTCACACACACTAATAATTAAAAATTTTAAAGAGAAAGAATAGTCATATTTCCTCAGTTAATTCTTTGTCTTCTCTTCCAACAAAGCCAAGCAGTCATTGCTAACTGAATTAGTCATTACTAATCCCACTGAACCACAGACTCATGTCTGTCTTTATTGTCATAAACAATGGGTCTTATGATATTTCTGGTTCAAATTTTCAAAACTTGATAAACATCTCAGCAATTTCCTCCCTATTATTCAGTTGAAAAGAACAGTCATAATATTTACAAAAATGAGAAATGTATAAAAAGGTTGATTAACATTGGAAACCAAAAGCAGATAGTAAGGTTATGATATTCTCAAACAAAAGTGCTAAGACTAGAACTGGTAAAGGTATGGCTTTCCTCCAGTCTATAAAATATGTCTTAAGTATACTTTTACTAATATATTTTTATTTTTTCATAGGCATAGTGGCTCAAATCTAAAAAACAGGTAAAATGAATCCATTCTAATTGTTAAGTGCCTAAGAACCTTTTTTAAAAAATAAGTCATTATAATGCTGCTGAGTAAGAATTCTCAGATTTCCATTCATCTTCTAAACCTGCAGTGTAAGAGCCGCCTGGTACTCACTCGTGAGTCCTGGTGCTGGGCTGACTGTACAGACCATGGTCCCATGTGTTCTCTCTTGCTCTATTCTTTGGGCAGCCCTTCCCCAAGTCTGTAGCCACTGTCAGAATGTAAATTTTCTTATTTACTACTTTCTATTTTTCACATTTTACATCACTTTTTATTAGTGGTTTTCACAGAATTAGGTCAGTTTTGGTTAGCCAGCCTCCAAATATGTTTATATTTTTCTTTATTTTATTTTGACTACGCTGTAGTAATTTTACTCATTAATGGGGTTTGGTATGATAACTTTCACACAGGCACATGACCACAGTGACCAAGCGCCTAACCCGACTATCCTCCAGTTTATATTTGGATTAGTTTTGTTTTCCTTCTACATGAGGAAACATGGTATTTCTTTTTATATCCAGCTTATTTCACTCAGGACACTAGCCTTTCATGTCTATTTTTAAAATAGTTCTTAACATCTAGAATATCTAAAATGAATAAAATTTGAGAAAAGTTATTGTTGGTGGCTCACAACAGCTTGTAGTTCCGTTCTAAGGCATTCAGTACGTCCTGCAGGCATCTCTCTCTGTCTCTCTCTGTCTCTCTCTCATTCTCTTTCCCTCAAAAAAAAACTTTTAAAAGGAACAACAAAAAGAAGGAGGAGAGGGAGGAGGAGGAAGAGGAAGAGGAGGAAGAGGAGGAGGAGGAGGAGGAGGAGGAGGAGGAGGAGGAGGAGGAGGAAGAGAACTGTGTAATCCCTATGGAGCCCTGAAGGTTGCTTCTCCTGAGAAGCAGAGAGGCACCCGGCACATAGCACCAAGCACAACTGAGCACAACTGAAAAGCACTTTTTTCATGGTGTTTCTCTACATTCTGTCTCTGGAAAAGAAAATAAAAAACTAAGTGATATACATTAAAAAATAAAATAAATAAAACCCTAAAAAACCAAACCAAACAAACAAAGAAAAAAACTAGTAAAGATTCTATTTAAATAACTCAGAACAGAGTATCACAAGGTTAATGTGTCAAATCCTTCACAGTTTTTATCTCTATACATTTAGCCTTCATGTAGGCAACAAAATTAAAGTAAAAAGAAATCTTCAATCTTATTATTGTATACAGATTCTATGGGAAGGCCAAAATCAAAAATCATGGAACAATGAGCCATGACAGGCACAGAGCTGTGGTGATAGGCACAGAGCTGTGGTGACAAGCACAGCTCAGTCTTCAGTACAGTCACTTGCTGATGCCCTCTACTCCACAGACAGGAAATGCAGAAGCCAGATGCCAGCATCATGCCCAGCCAGGCTGAGGCGACAGAAGATAACCAACGAGTGGGTAAGAGCTGTGACCCAGCAAAGGACACAGCCAGGCTGTAGTGGGAGCTACCGTCAAATGCGGAGTCACCAGCCACTCAGAGAGACAAACACTCAGTGAGCCACGCTTTACCTTCATGACGTCTTGATAGGACCGAATGGCTGAGATGTTTCTCTTCTCTCCGTCTTCATCTTCTGGGCCTTCATCTGCAGCCTCGTACCCTTCATCCTTGCTCCCATCAGCCTCCACAGTATTGGCCATTTGGTCGATGAGCTGCTCTAGAGGAGGGCTCAGCTCCCTTTCTTCGTTTTCCTTCAAGCCATAGTCCAATGCTTTATAAATAATAATTCCCAGGGATTCAATAACCTAGGAGCATTAAAAACAGGGTGGTAAATGGAAGTGACTGCAGAGTCTAAGGGCTACCTGCAAGATATAAAATGATCACTATTTCAGACATAATACTTGAGAAATTTAAAAATTTTTACAAACACATGTATTAAAAAACTTGAAACAGAAATTTTAGTGTAATTTTGTTATAATCTAACCACAAGTCCTTCTCATAGTTTCTTAGATTTATATTAGATGCTTAGATCAGTATTTCCCGAGCATCTTAAAAAAGTAACCAAGCTGACTTGCTATATTGCAAAAAAAAAAAACAACCGAACAAAAAAAAACCCAAACCAAACCAAACCAAAACTTTATGCCAATGTTTAGAAACTTCATAGATACCCCAAAGTATCTGAAACTGAAAATTCAGTTCTAAGACCAAGTAACAACAAATATTTCATACTAGTATACAGACTGTTCATTGCAATCCTCTCACAGGAAAAACATCTCTCTCAGATGATACAAACTAACAGTAGATTTTTTTCCCCCTGTAAATCCAGAGCTTGCAGTAAAGGTCACAGATGATCCTCCCTAAGATCCACCATCAGCAATACTGAACCTGACTTGTGACCGTGGGCCGTTAGGTTACACAGCAGCCTGGCAACTGCTCCAGATGTGGTCAGTATGGGAGAACTTGGATTATTTCTTAATATCGCCTCTCTCACCCGTTCAGTTATTTTACTGTATAACACCAATAGCACTATTCGTTTCATCTTAGATATTTTTCCTTAAAAAACAAGTAGTCAATGACACCAAAGATTTATTAGTAAACACTGACCTTTATCACTACTCATCTGACTCAAGAAAAATTATTTTAGGTCATTTTTCTATAAAATGGGTACTAGTAATATTTCCATTCCGTGAGTTCTTGAAGATGCTAAACACACTTGAGTATGTATGAAAGCCGGACAGTACCTGAGTTATAAGAGGTTCTAATAATGGTTGTCTGCCTGTCTTTCCCTCCTTCTGTACACTGACTTGTTTCTAATGTTAATTCAGTTATCAACCTTGAAATTGCACAAACAAAACTTCATTTCCTTTATCAATTTTTAGTCAATAATGTGATTTTAAAAAATAATCTATACAGTATTATTTTTTTAGTTTGAGCTTTAAGATGAGTTAAACACAACAGCATCAATGAATGCAATGAATGCATTTACGAATCTCGTAAAGGCATTCAAACATTCACTTAACAAACTCACAAAATTTAAAAGTTATGTTATCAGAGGGAAGAATACAAGCATTAAAAATGAATATTACTTAAAATTCTTAACCTTTAATTTTGAAGTAATGAAACTATTTTTAAAAAACAATTTCTGGGTAAGATAGGAGATTAGACGCTATCTTTGTATGACCTGATGAGGGAGAAGGGGCAAGATAAGACAGAAAAGATCACTCCAAAGAGAGAGAAGCTAAGCATCAGTAATACACTCCAGGAGGATCGAGACTGTATTGTGGAGAAACGAGACAATGGTGTGGGGAAAGGAGCATGGAGGGGAGATTTGAGAAGCCCTCCGTGCTTGCACAAGCTGGGAGCAACTGCTATTTAGTACAGGGCCTGTCCACTCACACCAATTGTTTGTCTAGAATGCATGGCACCCAACAAAGGGACACAGAGCCTTGGGAGTCAGAAGACAATGGAAGGGTCCCAAAAGGGCCAGCAACCGGTAGTGACAGGTGCTGGCTACTTCAGGGGCATGGAACGCACCAGCCTAAGGCTGTGTTCTGCTCCACCATCCTCCCAGAGTGACTCACTTAATGGGAAAACCGAATGCTCACCACACCCAAGGCCAGCGACAACCTGGGAGCACAGGCACCCGAAGTAAGCCAAGGAGAACAGACTCAACAAGGACAAAACACAGCTTCGGGAGACAGCAGAAGCCGAAAAGACCCATTGGTAAAACAAGTCCAAGCCACACAGCATCCCCATTTCCCCAGAGTTTTAGACACTAGAGTGTGTATATCTGAGAAAGTGTGGACTTGGCAAGCTGTAGGGGAGCTGTAGCTGATAAAGGGGCAAGAGACTAAAGGAGCCATCTCGGCTCTGAATGAGGAAACTACTAACTAGATCTGACACAAGTTTGTCTTAGCAGGAAGGACATTCTGACCCAGGTTGCTTGGCAAACACCAAGCAGGACAAATGCAAAATCAAACAAGCATAGAAACAAACAAAAACTCAATTTAGAGATGTATTTTCAAATCACAGAAAAATCAAAGAAAGAGAAATCATTCTGAAAGAAGCTAACGGGGAGTGGGGAGGAACAGGCACCTAATAAGTAAGCTAAGGAGGAGAGGGGGGAGGGGCAACAGAAATGTGAAGGAGAACTCCAGGGGAGATGCTGTGTCTACAGATTGACTGACTGACTGACTGACCAGAACTACAGTACTGTGGGAAGGAGACTGACATGTCAGACAGGTCTAGAGGCTAGTTACCTTATCTTGGGTTAACATTTGCCCCATGGATAGCCCACCTTGTCTGCACCTCTGTGTCTGCACTAACATCCTATGAATAATAGAGAAAAAACCTCTGGGAATCTATTAACTTAGTAGACCCACTGGCTTCTATTAGCCCAAAAGCTAAGGATGTCATCAGATAGTCTTTGAGGCCTATAGAAAAGATTCCCTCACTTTTCAGTACCTGCCTCTCTGATATACCCACCACTGTTCTATAAAACTATAAAACTTCATGAAATTTTGCCTGGCTCCTGTGCCATGGTCATTCAAGATGGCTCCAGAATAAAATATCTTATTCTCTTTAGGGTGAACACTGTGGGCTGTATGTTTTTGTTTGGTTTGGTTGGTTTTGTATCAACAGAAAGCACTCAACCAGTAAGAGACGGAAGCATCACCAACCTAGACTTTGTACTCTACAGGTTATCCCTTCAGAAGTGAAAGAGAACACTTGCTTAGTCAATGTCCTAGGTGCCATCACTAGCTTGGGGAGTGGGGGACACTTCCTTAGAAAGAGAGAGAATCAGTCAGAAACTCAGATCGCTATGAAAAGAAAACCACTGAAGAAAATTAAGGTCAAGTAAAAACATCTGACTATTAACAGATGACATTTTAAAATAATAACAGCTACACTATGTGTGCTCATATGTATAGCTCCTGTGTTGCATGTGTATACATGTGTACGTGTAAGTATGTGCACATATGTGTGTATGCACGGAACATAAGCTAGAAGTAATACAATAATACAAATAACCAGAGGAAGAACTAGGATCCTTTTGGTAGGAGAGACCATCCGCATGTCCTATGAAGCGAGTGATAGTGTTACCAGAGCTGTGCTTGAATTAGTTGTAAATGCACACTGAACACTTTAGGGCAGCCACTAAAGAAAATAATAACAGTTTAGCACAAATAAATAACTGATGTGCTAAGAAGGATGAGAAAAAATCATATAAAATGTTTCTTTAAAAATCATAAAAGATAGAAAGACCGCTGCGTGCAAAAGAGAGGAGCAAAGAATCGAAGTTAAAAAAACAGAAAAGAAGTGTGGTAGACATTTATACAACTTTATCATCAATAATTCTGAGCATCAATAGTTTGTATGCCTCAAATATGAGTCTAAAAATAAACTAAAAATTAGTATGTTGTCTAAAAGAAACCCAGTTAAAGGAATGGAGTCAAATAAACCAGGCCTTGTGAATCTCTGTGGCTAGTCATGTATATATCTCAAATCTCCAACAAAACAAAGCTCCTTGAAAGCAAAATTTCCTCTACAATTTGTCTTCACACATTCAAATTGCTTTATAAGCAACAAGGAACTAATGAACAAGTCAGTAAGATATACATTTCTTTCCCCTCATGTGGGCATGGTTTCCGGTTCCGGTTTAGATATGGCACTACAATCATAGGGAGGATTACCTATCATTTCAACCTCTGTTCTCACAACTGACCACCTGGTAGTCTAACCTGATTGGCTGGGAAACATCCAGGAGGATCTCCTAGCCCAGAAGGAAACAGCATCTGGTCTGTTTAAACATTCCAGAACTGTTCGTCGTCTTAAGCCTGAGTCATGACTTAGCCTGAGTCACAGGCAGCTCTAAATGTAAGCCACCTCTTACAGATAGATGCAGGCATAACACAGCTGGACTTCATTAGACCGGCATGCTCACCAGGTGGCTCTTCCCTCCGATGGGAATGAGGGGACCTCAGTAGTATGTAACTCTTCAGTCTGGAAAACAAGAGGTGATCTCCAGAAAACCTACTGAAAATTTAAGGATATTTGGACACATTCTGGATAGAAGCTCCCATAGACAACTACTAAAAACTAAGTATAGGAGAACACTGCCCAAATCATGTGGAAACATTAAAAAAGCGTTAAGGAGCAGGAGAGATGGCTCAGTGGTTAAGTGCATATAAAACTGCTCTTCAGAGGACCTGTGTTTGAGTCCCAGCATCCAAAATAGATGGCTCACAACCACCTTTAACTCCAATTCCACATGAACTTTATCCTCTGCCTCCACAGGCATGAGCACTTATGTATATACATCCCCACCACACAATAATAAAAACAATGATTTAAAAACTAAAATGAGTATGTGTGTAGATTCCTCATCAGAGATAACATAGACAGCAACAGGCACGTAGAAAGAAGCTGTCCACTGCACAATTTTCAAAGCAAACTCAAGTAGAAACCAGACACTACAGTACCACTATACTAGAAAGGCTAGTCCAAAAGCTGACAGCAGCAAGTGCTAACAAGATGTGAAATAATGAGAGCTGTCGTTTCTCTTTTTTCCTCCTTATGAGACAGGGTTTTACCATGGTGCTCTGGCTGGTCTCAAGCCACCCTTCTTCCTCAAACTCGGAAGTGGCCGAGACTACAAGTACATGCCAGCTCACCAGTTGTGACCAAAAGGAACTCTTATTCATTGGTGCTGGGAATGCAATACAGAATGCTCACCAAGCATGCCCATGGTGAAAGGATTCTGGCCCTGGCTAGCAAACATGGCTGTGGCAGGACATGTCCTTCTCTACTGAAATCCAACAATCAAAAGCCCCTTTGGCTTGACTAATTAACATGCCTAATTAAACATCTCTCCTAACACACGGCATTTTCCCCTTTACCTTTATAAACCACTATTCCCTATAGGCCACATCTATCTCCTTTCTAACCAGAAGCAGTCCTTTGTCCAACTCCTGGACAAACATCCCTGCCCCTCTGCCTTGTTCCCTTCGCCTTCTCCGTTATCCTCTATCCGAAGTCTTCATCTCTTATTCCCTGCTCTCCACCCCTCTGGGGCAAATAAATCTCCTTTGTGCTGAGAATTTGGTCTTAAGGTGTCCTAGGCAGATACTTTTCCTTTCACATGATTCAGTAGTTTCTTATAAAAGTAAACATTTTCTTACCATATAACCCAGCAATTATATTCAAATAAGCTGAACATTTATTTGCACATAAAAAAATCAAGACATGAAATACTGATAGCAACTTTATTCACAATTGCCCAAGGAAGTAACCAAGTCATCCTTCAGTTAGTAGTGGATGAGTAACGTGGAGCACATCAGGACACTGGACATCATGCATAGATAAAAAGCTGAGTTAGGCCTGGGCACAGCTCAGTGAGGCCTGAGCCATAGCAATCAGAAAAGGCTCTCAAGTTCAAAAGAACTGGAAGTAAATGTAAGCCCTTAACAACTTTACGAGATGAAGCAGCTAACTGTCTCATTCTATGTGACATTCTGTAAATGGACGTAAACAATGGTTGCCAGGGCTCAGGGATAGGGAAGAGGTAAAGCATAAGAATTTGTAGGGTAATGAAAGTTCCCTATAGGACACAGTAATGAGAGACATATGTCATTGCATACATGTCAGAACCTCATAAATGTACAACACAAGGGCAAATGCTAATATATATGGACTTTTATCAATGACAATATACCAATGTACCAAAATTATATGGGGAATTATAGGACAAGGTGGGTACTCTGTGAGGACTCTTCTATCTAACCATTCTGCAACCCAACAAGAGAATAGTTTACTGACTTGAATAAATATATAGAAACTGTAGCTTAAAAGGCACAATGGCAAAGAACAAATTAGAAATCAGCCCATGGTGCTTGTGTTTGTTTGCTGTCTTCTTCTTTATTTTTTTTTTAAAGATTTATTTATTTCATTTATATGAGTACACTGTAGCTACCTTCAGACACACCAGAAAAGGGCATCAGATCCCATTACGGATGGTTGTGAGCCACCATGTGGTTGCTGGGAGTTGAAGTCAGGACCTCTGAAAGAGCAGTAAGTGCTCTTAACCGCTGAGCCATCTCTCCAGCCCCGTTTGCTGTCTTCTTAGCAAAGAGGCAGTGGCAGGTATTGCTGATCCCTGCATGCGTGTGTGTGTGTGTGTGTGTGTGTGTGTGTGTGTGTGTGTGTGTGTATATATATATATATATATATATATATATATATATATATATTTCCCCCCCCCTCACTGGGAAACCAGCAGTGTTCAGGAAGCCAACCTATAGCATAGCTTTCATTTATTTATTTACTATGAAAGAACCACGTGATGCTTTGAATGCTTTATTTAGTTTTCTCCTTCCCCCAGGAGTTGCAGGATAGCCCTCAGGTCATCAAGGCTTAAATGGAAGCCTTTTACCTTTGCTTAGCCATCTCAACAGGCCTCTGTCTTATTTTTGAAATGGGGACTTTCACTGAACCTCAGCTAGAATGCCTGACCCACAGGTCCTTGTGTCTCTGCTTCTTGTCCAGCACTGGAATGTGCTGACCTGCATCTGGGTGCTGGGACCAAAGTCAGGTTCCCACGCTTGCACACTGTGCAGAGAAATCAGAGTCTCTTGAGTATCTGATTCTCAGGCTCCTAGTCTACACCTGAGACAGCAAGGATTTTAAACATACCTGAAAGATAACTATGGAATCATGCAATTAGAATGATCTCAACTAGCCACAAAATGAAACTGCTGGAGGAATCATGTGGTAAATCCCCCAGGGAAAGCAGCAGTCTGGATGCCTTCTAAGACTCTAGGAATCACTGTAAAAAACAGCACCAAAAACCTGTGCTGGAGCCTCTGAGCTCTCAGGGAGTTACCAGATGAGGATCCAAAACTACCGACTCTCATAAGCCTTTTGAGATGGGAAGCAGAGCGCATCCACCAGTACTGAGCTAGGAATGGAGGCTGATGTCATCATGGCAGATGCGTAAGCCAACTGTCAAGATGACTGAGGCATTAAGAGGGGAGGAAGGAGGGTAAGAATGGTGGGTCAAAGAGAAGTGTATGGAGGAAGCAGAAATAGGACTTTTCAGTGTATTAAATATAGGAGAAAGTCCAAGTGAGTCCTATTTTTTGGCTTGTGCTAGCAGAGACTGTGGTAGCATTTTGGTAAGTTAAGACATGTTTGGGGAATACAGTCCTAGAAAGAGGCAGCTATGTGGCCTAGGTAGAAGGGATTTCTTGGCATATACTTAGTCAATGAGTCTTATGAAACAGTGTAGGAGAAAATAGACAGGAAAGGAACTAACTACTAGGAACCATCAACTAGAGGCTAAAAAGCCCAGGTCTAGACCACAAAAGAATGACAGTCCTGGGGTAGGAATGGGGAGATGAAATAAAGACACGTCACAAAATTCAGAGAGAGAAAATACTTGAAGGAAAACACAGTCGTGTGTACTGAATATGGGGAAGGTGGACAAGCACAGAACCCACCCACTCCTCAGAGAGGGGACAGCCATGGGATTTCAGCAAGGGCAGTCCTCATGTATGAGCAGTTTTATCAGAAGGAGCAACACATAGATGCAGCTGGCTATGGGCTAGGCAGAGGTGAATGGTGTTTAAAGAAAAATTATTATATGTGTGCAAACAGTGATAAAGTAGAGAAGAAAAGGCTTTAGACTAGGGGGAGACAGAAGCCAGGATGACTGAAATGATCAGACCAATTATATCCCCCAAACGGCTTAGTGATTTCCCTCAAAAACACTTTCCCTGAAGCTGGTCTGCTTCCTTTGTGTGGCTTTGTTTTTGCAGTGCTGGGAGCACTGAACACAGAGCTTGTAATTCAAGTGCTGGCTCAATTGCCTTCCTTAAGTGATAAGGTCTATTTGCACATGCATGGTAGTTACTCCTTGACCAACATTAGAGGACTTTCTAGGTCAACATATCATATATTCATTCACATGTCATTCAATGCCACCTACAAGGGGCCTCCGGGCTGTCACTCTCCAGTGTGCATCAATCAAGCGTTTTCTGTGTTCTACCTTCCTTTCTGACTCACAATGCCCTCTGCTAAGCCGGCCTCCCCCAGCACCTTGTCTGACAAGTCCCACCCCCACTGAGCCTTTAAACCTAAGGACTGGGGAGGGCGGGGAAAAAAAGAACTTTCATATTTGCTGATATGAACAGAAAAGAATATGACTACAACTATAGTGTAAATGTCTAACATTTCCTTTAAAAGTCAAATGTATTTAGGTACCAATTATATTTCTAGTTATTTATGTCTTAGGGTTTCTATTACTGTCATAAAACTACCATTATCAAAGGTAAGTTGGGGAGGAAAGGGTTTATTTCACTGACACTTCCATAGCACAGTCTGTCACTGAGGAAGTCAGGGTAGAACCTCAAGGTAGGGATCTGGAGGCGGAGCTAAAGCAGAAGCCATGAAAGAACACTTATTATTGGCTTGGCTAGCTCCTTATGGCTTCCTCGGCCTGCTTTCTTAACACTATCTAGAACCACAGGCCCAGGGGTGGCACCACCCACAGTAGGCTGGATCCTCCAATAGCAATTATCAATTGATTACCACACACTGGATTACAGGCAATAGATGAGAGATTTATCTGGATGAGACAATTTCTCAATTAAGGCTCTTCTCTCCAGATAACAGTAGCTTGTGTTAAGTTGACAAAAACCCAACCAGGTCACTTACCCAAGAGCAGTAAACATGTGTGTCTATAAAAAGACTCATATAGACCAGGCATGGCAGGGCACGCCTTTGATTCTACGATGTGGGAGACACAGGCAGAGGCAGGTACACATCTGTGAGTTCAAGGCCAGTCTGGTCTACATAGCAAGTTCTGGAACACCCGGGGCTACATAGAGAGGCCCTGTCTACAAACAAGAACTCATACGAGCTGGGAAGATGGCTTGGTAGGTAGGATGCTTGAAAGCATGAGGACCTGACTTTGATCCCCAGAACTCACAGCAAGTTTAAAAGTAGCAGCACACACCTGCAATCCCTGTTAAAATGAATTATACTATAAAGAATGTCTATATCAGCAACCTAATCGTCATGGGAAACTGCCTGGCCTCCCTAAGAAATACTCAATTTTGGAACTGGTTCTCTCTTCAGGTGAAAAAAACAGGCTTTAAGGTTATTGAGAGCAGAAACAAATCAAAGACAATTCAATGTGAATGTGCTGAGGAGAGAGAGGCACTCTCCACCAATGAGAAGGAAAGGGTTTATACATAGCCATTACCCAGTAGTAATGAAGTCTGCTTAAATAAGTGGGAGCCAAGACATGGTGCAACATGCCTGTCGTACCAGCACTTGGGACACTGAAGCAGAGGATCAGGGTTCAAGGCTATCCTTAGTTACACAGTGAGTTCAAGGCCAGACTGCTATATGAGCCACTTTCATAAACTAAAAGATTGAGACTATATATACAATAAAGCATCATCAAGCCCTTATTGCAATGAAATTCTGAACCATACCATATCATGGAAAATACCACATATCATACCACATATCATTAAAAATATGTGTGCTGGTTAGTTTTTTTTTTTTTTTTTTTTGTCAACTTGATACAAGCTAGAGTCATCTGGGAAGAGGGAACCTTAATTGAGAGATCTGCCTTCATCATATTGTACTGTAGGCAAGCTGTGGGGCATTTTCTTGATTAATGATTGATGCGGGAGGGCCCTGTGCACTGTAAGCAGGTGTTTTGGGGGTGTTTAAGAAAGCTGCTGAGCAACCAACCCATGAGGAGCAAACCAACAAGCAACACTCTTCCATGGTCTCTGCTTCAGTTCTCCCTCCAGACTCCTGCCTGAGTTCCTGTCCGACTTCCCTTCATGATAGCCTGTATGCTCTAAGAGGAAATAAACCCAAGTTGGTTTTTGGTCACTGTGTTTTTAGTAAAAATAGAAAGCAAACTAATATAATATGCTAAGTAAAAGAAGTCACATGAAAGATAGAATTCCACTCACAGGAAACATCTAGGATAAGGACATTTATTTTAGATCTTGGATGGTTGTGAGCCACCATGTGGTTGCTGGGATTTGAACTCTGCACCTTTGGAAGAGCAGTCGGGTGCTCTTACCCACTGAGCCATCTCATCAGCCCCAGATAAGGACATTTATAGATGGAAATCATTTTTTAAGACTAGTAGGGAGAGGGTTAGTTAAGGTTTGCTGGGTACGGAATTTATGTAACAATTTTGGAAACAGACAGTAAGGACAGATGTGGATCACTATAAATGGATTTAACACTACTGGGTGGATGCTTGAAACAGTTAAGTTGCTGGGCATCACACCTTGGGGCCTCACAAACTCTAAGCAAGTATCACTGAGCTATAGCCTCAGCATCCAAGCTTCTTTATATAACGTATTTTTTTAAACACTACAAAAATATAAAAATGGTTATAAACCTGTGTAAAAGAAGAAATCCATCAACTGTAGTGTATAAACACACTTTGGTATATCCATATAAAATAGTAATAGAGAGAGGGCCATAAAAAAAAACCAAAATACCACTGACACACAGGTGCTCCATCACAGACCCTGAAAAGGATAAAGCTAAGTGGAAGAAGAAGACGTCACACTATTCATGTGATCATGTGAAATATCTATGACTGAGCATCTATAAAGACACAAAGATCTTTAAATGCCCAAAGCCAACTACTGAGAAGTGAGTACAAACCATTGGGGCTGCCAGGCTGGCTCGGTGTTTAAAATGCCTGCTGTTCTTCTAGAGGATGGACTTTGGTTCCCAGTGCCATGTCGGGGAAATCACAACCTCCCCTAACCCCAGCTCGGCGTCTAGATCATGCTCCTAGCACAGTACCATACACATGGCAGAGGCTCTATAAATGTCCAACAGACTACTAAGTAAATACCTTGCTGAATGAAATAAAAACACTTAGGAACTCCAGAGGGTGGAACTAAGAAT
This sequence comes from Mus pahari, assembly GCF_900095145.1. Taxonomy (NCBI): domain Eukaryota; kingdom Metazoa; phylum Chordata; class Mammalia; order Rodentia; family Muridae; genus Mus; species Mus pahari. The sequence goes on from NC_034604.1 coordinate 61,164,286, forward strand.
CCCTTTACAAGAACAAACATGACCCACCTTATCAAAAGAGCAGAAAACGCCGGGCGTGGTGGCGCATGCCTTTAATCCCAGCACTCGGGAGGCAGAGGCAGGCGGATTTCTGAGTTCGAGGCCAGCCTGGTCTACAGAGTGAGTTCCCGGACAGCCAGGGCCATACAGAGAAACCCTGCCCCGAAAAACCCAAAAAAAAAAAAAAAAAAAAAGAGCAGAAAACACTCAGGATACGCAAGTCAACGAACTTATGATTCATAAGTCAATGAACTAAGGCCAGCTGTGTCCCCAGAAAGTTCAGCAGTTTATTTGCAACGTTACTATAAACTCTAAACTGAAGAGACTTTCATCTCATGCTTACAGCACATGATTAGTAAGCATCAATTAAGGTTCCACACAGCACAAAATTATAACCTCCATTTTGAAAGCCAAGGCACTAAAAGGTTAAATACTAACCATGACTAAAAGATAAAGACGTTGAAAGTAAAAAGCCTGTTTATTATTTTTTACTTTACTGATTAAATATGAAACAACCTCCTTTTTTTAAGATTTATTATTATATCTAAGTACACTGTAGATGTCTTCAGATGTAACAGAAAAGGGTGTCAGATCTTATTACGGATAGTTGTGAGCCACCACGTGGTTGCTGGGATTTGAACTCAGGACCTTAGGAAGAGAAGTCAGCACTCTTAACCGTTAAGCCATCTCTTCAGCCCAACACCTTCCACTTTTAAATTTAGCTATTGAAAAAATTCACTATGAGACTAGCCAATGTTCCCAACAGTCAGGATTGAGAACACAAAGGACTCATGAACTACCTTTTCAATCATAGGTTTCCCTAACAACTGTCTACAACTCTACAGGAATCGCATGCTTTCCAAGAAAACCCCTTTCCCAGTTCCACAGGTTGCTCAACTCAAGCCACCATGATACAACATAACGGAGCACCACAGAACTCAAGTCAACTTCAAGACCAAGAGAACTTGGTCTACTGGGAAGTGGAGATTACATCTCTAGTCCAACCACTCATTTCTGTGCTCTGATGACCCCTGGCTTCGTCAATTACTGACACTGTCTATAAGCAGGCAAAAAGGCGTGTTTCATAAAACTGTCTTTTCCATGAAAATGGTATAGGAAAGCTTAAAGAACATTTGAAGAGAAAAAATAAACAAAAGTAAATATAAACCTTGCTTTATGTTACCTGCTGTGTTCTATAAAAAAAGAACCAGGATATGTTTAATAGGGCAGTATGGTGAGGTGGGAGGGGTGCCTCGGTGGGCCCATGCTGAGGCAGGCATCCCTTCCCCTGAGGTACCAGCCATATGATGGATATAGAATAGAATAGAGTTTATTTAGGGTATGGGAAGGGGAGTTGGGAAGGGAATAGAGACAGGAAAAGGCAGAGGGACACACGGAGGTGGAGGGGGGGAGACAGAGATAGAGACACAGAGGGAGAGAGGGAAGAGGAGAGGCTGGCCAGGAACACATGGGGGGGGGAGGCAAGGGGAGAGAAGGAGAGGAGAAAGGGGTTAGGGAGAGAAGAGGCAGAGAGAGTGAGGAGGGGCCAAACAGCCCCTTGTATAGCAAGCCAGGCCTACCTGGCTATTGTCAGGTAGATCCTAGAAGGAATCTACCTTGGGTGGATCCTAGGAGGAATGCTAACATTACCCAAATGGTGAAGCCCACTTATCCCTCAACTTTAATTTTTTTTTAAAGATTTATTTATTTATTATATGTAAGTACACTGTAGCTGTCTTCAGACACTCCAGAAGAGGGC
>NC_034604.1:61166532-61206207 GCF_900095145.1 Mus pahari
GCTGTCCTGGAACTCACTCTGTAGACCAGGCTGGCCTTGAACTCAGAAATCCGCCTGCCTCTGCCTCCCGAGTGCTGGGATTAAAGGCATGCGCCATAACCAACTGGAGAGAGCAGTGCCCGAAGCCCTTCTGCATCAGCGCCTCTCTACAAAGAAACACATGCTTGACAACAAAGTGTGCTTTGTGGGGTGGGAAGAAGTACTAAGACCCTAAGACCAAAACAGGGCAAATAATACAAGGACAGAAGTTAGTCCATGTACATTAGACATCATAATAAGTTAAATCAGGTGAAACACGCCCATTAGAGGCAAATTCTCAAGTGGGAATTTTTTTTTTTTAAGATTTATTTATTTATCATATGTAAGTACACTGTAGCTGTCTTCAGACACTCCAGAAGAGGGCATCAGATCTTGTTATGGATGGCTATGAGCCACCATGTGGTTGCTGGGATTTGAACTCCGAACCTTGGGAAGAGCAGTCAAGTGCTCTTACCCACTGAGCCATCTCACCAGCCCCCGGGAATGTTTTTTAAAGTTAAGTTTACAACACACTAGTCACTATAAACACTGTACAACACAGTGTAAAAGGACAGAGCTGCCACACTAGGAAAAAACAAACCAGGAGAAAGACTGTATTAACAAAAAAAAAAAAATACCTTGAGAAGGATCACCAGGCTGCGGTTAGGTTTCATTATTGAATTTTTTAAAATAAAATTTTGTTACCTCTCTCTCAAATTCCTCCCCTTCCCTGTCCCCTCCCCTTCTGCTCTCTGGCCCCAACAGCCTGCTTTCCTCCATGTCCGTTTCCCTTCCTGTTCTGTTCCCAGCACCTCTGGTTCCCTTCCCCTGGTATCCTGTCTAGCTTCCTAAGCAACACCCACTTTCACGCCTCCTCATTGACACACACAAATACTAAAAGTTACATCTATTTTCTTGTGAATGCCATGTTAATTTGTCTTAAGAGCTAACAGTTAAAATCCCTTTGTATGTGTATGTGTGTGTGTGTGTGTGTGTGTATACCCACACCTTCATTCTGTATATGAACAACTAAGCTGGTTCCATTTCCCTACACAAATGATGCAGTAATAAAGACAGATGTATGTCTATAGTAGAATTTAGAGTTTTGGGTACATGTCCAGGAATGGTACAGCTGTGTCACATGGTAGTTCTAATCCATACTGATTTCCAGTTGTTACATTAATTTACACTCCCACCACAGTGAATAAGGGAAAGGTCCTCCTTCTGCAAAGCCTTGTTAGCATTGTCTTTTGTTTTCTTCATGATAGTAAGATGGAATCTCAAAGTAGTCTTAATTTGCATTCTCTTGATGGTAAAGGATATTACATATAAAAATAAATAAATCAAAACTTTACTTGCTATTTAACTTTTCTTTCTGGCTTATTTGCATTTTTGAGAACCGATATTCACTTGATCTTAGCCAAAAGGAAGTAATAAAAAATTTTAAGTAAGGCCAAAACAAACAAAACAGCCACAAATCCAATCCAGTCTTGGGGGAAGAAATGCAGGCCACAGACAGATCCCTGACACTCTCTGGCCATCTAGCCTAGATGAGCTTCATACAGGGTGGTGGGGGGAGTGCGGGGGAGAAGAGAGAGAGGAGAGAAACAGAGAGAGACAAGGGGGAAGAAAGGGAGGGTGGACGAAGATTTTTTTTAAAGAGCATTTAAATACAATGATCAAGCCAAAAGAAATACACATGCACACACTTGAAATATGGAGATCTGAACCATTTCACTCCTTAAGAATATGCATAACTCCAGGCACTGAGAGGGAAGGGTAGGAGACAGCTCCGAGCCCTGTAACACAGAGAGCTATCAGTATTGGCAATATTCAAATTCAGTACTCAAAGAATTCTTTCTACATATGTAACATCCACAAAAAAAAGAAAGAAAGAAAGAAAGAAAGAAAGAAAGAAAGAAAGAAAGAAAGAAAGAAAGAAAGAAAGAAAGAAAGAAAGATAGATTTGTTCTGATTGACAGGACAGCCTTTGAAGTTAGCTACTTGGGTTCATACTTTGGCTCAAGTAATCCAGGGTCATGGGGTCATGGGGCTTGGGAAGATTAATTAACACTCCCCCTTCACCTGGACAACAGAGCAGTACAGCCTGGTGGTGAGGGCACAGGTGAGCCAGCCTTGAGGGTGAGAGTGTAGGAAAGCTGGCCCTGCCTCTCCTCTGCCATTAGTCTTTGGAGAGAGAGGTGGCATGGGTGAGGTGGGGTGGGTGTGATGAGCCCCTGTCCCGCCTTCCCCCAGCAGTGGGAGAGCTGGTCCTAAGGGCATGAGAGTAGGAGAGCTGGCCTTGTCCCCTCACTGGCTACAGCACTCAGGAGAGCAGGCCCTGCAACTCACCTGATTAACACTGGCCCGGAAGGTGAAGGCATGGGTGAGCCAGCCCCAAGGATATGAGAGCAGGAGAGCTGGTTCAGCTCCTCACAGGTTGCAATATAAGAGCAGGAGAGCTGGTTCAGCTCCTCACAGGTTGCAATATATGAGAGAATGGGCCCTGTATCTTCACTGAACAGCACAGTGGAGCTGGCCCTGGAGGTGTGGGTGTGAGCCGACCCCAAGGGCATGAGAGAGAGCTGACCATGCCTCCTGCTGATGGCAGCATTGGGTGGCCTAGTCAGCACTGCTGGAGAGCTCACCTTGCTGGAACACTGAGCAGCTCAGCCACTGCCAGGTCCCAGATCCAGGGCTCTGAGTTGGCCCACTCCTGTTAATCCAAAGTTGCAAGATCTCCATTACACAGGGCAACAAGATAACCCGGAGGAGGCCCGGCTGCAATGAACATCTGCAAGTGAAGATGTGTGGACAGAGAGGTATGCTGTGGGACACACTGTGACGTACTTCCATGATGTGATGTTTTCTATGCTTTTTTGTTTGTTGTTTATTTGTGTTTTTTATTTTGTTGCAAGAGCAAAGGGTGGATATGAGGGAACAGAGCGATGAGTGGGACTTGTGTACATGATGTGAAACAAAGAGTCAATAAATTAAAAAGATGCTATATTGCATATTAAACACAATGAGATAAGTCTATGTATAATATGATCAAGGAAGAAAAATTATAAGTCAGCCAGCATAAAAAAATTCACATAAAAAGAAAACATACAGCCAGGCGGTGGTGACGCACGCCTTTGATCCCAGCACTCGGGAGGCAGAGGCAGGCGGATTTCTGAGTTTGAGGCCAGCCTGGTCTACAGTGTGAGTTCCAGGACAGCCAGGACTATACAGAGAAACCCTGTCTCGAAAACAAAACAAAACAAAACAAAACAAAACAAAAAAGAAAACATACAACAAATATAAAGACCTATATACAAGTCATTCAGCATTACTTAGGAGAAGAGCTGTTCCTATACTATGTAATGCTGTATTAGTTTCATTAAAGTATATAATTACATTCTGACACTCTGTCACCATAACTCTGTAACAATAAATGCTAAGCAGAGAACTTATTCATTCCTCAAAGAAAGTAGTTTACTGACTTATCTCCATACTCATTCCTTTGCCCAAGAACCACAGTTCTCAAGCCAGGCTGTCAGGAACCACCTTAGGATTCCTTGGTAGGAATCAATTGTGAGCCTACAAGAACAAGAATGTCCTTAGTCACAGGAATACCTGAATTAATAAGACAATTCTTTCAACAACAACAAAAATCGTATTAGTACAGTGTCTGCTACAGCCTTACCAGGAAATGACAAAACAAGTTGAGAATGAGAAAATTATAAATAACATGAATTAGTCTTACTCTCTAAGATGTTTTATGTATGTGCAGACTGACAGTGAATTTATAACACAGATCCAACAATGTCACATTCTACACTCCCAAGACTCTTTCTAGTCTAAAAGCCAGTTTACCATGTGCTTTGAAACCAGCATAGGGCTCCACATGAAAGACGAATTTGGTAAAATTTGGTAATATCTGTTCTTAGTTTTTAGCCTGTGCCCCAGCTAGAAAGTTACATTGTATGCAAGTTGAGAAAAATTTTAGGGCTCAATGGCTAAGAGCACTGACTGTTCTCCCAGAGGTCCTGAGGAATTCCAAGCAACCACATGGTAGCTCACCAACATCTGTAATGGGATCTGATGCCCTCTTCTGGTGTGTCAGGAGTGACACCTATATAAAATAAATAAATCTTTTAAAAAAAAGAAAATATGTATTTTAAACTTTAAAGGTATTTATTTAGTGACTCAAGGCTGTTAAAGCATCAATATCTAAAAAAAAAAAAATCTATTCTTTTTTTGTTATTTTTTTATTTTTTGGAGATAAGGTTTCTCTGTATTCCTGGCTGTCCTGTAATTCACTCTGTAGATCAGGCTGCCCTTGAACTCACCTCTTCTGCCTGCTTCTGACTAACCAAATGCTGGGATTAAAGGCACGTGCCACCACTGCACAGTTACTGAAAATTTATTATTAGGAAAAAATAGTGCAACTTAACTGTGCATATGCCAGCATCTGCATCAAGATCAATATAACACTGCAAGTCCTCACCATAACTCTACCGATTGACATCACTGTTACCCTATTTCTTCCTGATTAAGAAACTGAAGCAAAGCTAGGCTTGTGGGTACACACTTTTAATCCCAGGACTGGAGAGGCAGAAGCAGGTGGCTTGCTGAGACTGTCAATATCAGTCTGGCCTATAGAGTAAGTCTCGGGACAGCTAGGGCTACACAGAGAAGCCCTGTCGAAGAAGAAGACATCAGAGAAGAGGAGGATTGAGGGAGGAGGAGAAGGAGACGAGTTCAATTTCTAGTATCCAAGTCAACTGGGACTGGGTGTGATACCTAACTCATTTTCCTGGCCTCTGTTCTCACCCACACATAGTGGCTTAACTCACAATACACACACACACACACATACACACACACACACATACATACACACACACACACACACACGAGTAACAATAGTTTTATACATACATTTTTAAACTGAAGCAGGGCCTGAGCTATGGCTCTACAGGTTAAGACATCTGCAGCCGAATCGGACAACCTGAGTTGTAAGTTACAGTCCCAGGATCCGCACAGTGAAGGAAAGAACTGACTCCTACCAGTTGTCCTCTGACATCCACACGTGCGCATATCACATGTGTGCTACACACATATATGTGTCCACTAAACAAATATTTATTAGAACAAAAAACAAAATAGCTAAAGAAGAAGCTGAAAGCAAAGGCTAGAGAAGACTCTGAAGGAACGGTACCGAGTTTGGAGGCCCTCCCCCCCCAGCTTCCTGCCACCTAGAGTCCACAGGAAAGGTCGGGCTTCACAGTGCAGCCAGTGGCTCCACACTTGAGAACTATTGCTTTAAGGAGGAGAGCTGCTGCTCATTCATTTCAGTATCAGGAAGAATCCTAGTCAACATAAATCTCAAGTTCTATCTTCTATACCTTAGAAGTTATTTTTAAAAAAACAACCAGCTTTCATGTGTATATGTATATAATCACATGCCATACAACACACTCAATGTATGTACACAACCACAGGTACAAGACCTTCTATTTGTTCACTGCCCTCCTTTTCCTCAAAACACAGTGACCTTTAGCAGTTACTTGTTTTCCAACCCCTCTGTCCCCTATCCCACACAATGACTGAGCTACTTTCTGTCTAGAGATGAACAATTCTGGACATAACATAAATGCAACCATACAACACATGGCAAAGGGCCACTCTCACCTAGCATGGCCCATGTATATGATGCTATATTTGTATTTCCCATCTGTTTATCATCAAATAACATTCCATTGTATGGCTATACCACATTTTAGTTATTCATTTACCAGTTGATGGCTACTGTTATTTCTAAAATTGACTTACTTTAATATAAAGAAAATAACCCAACCAATGGACAGAAGCAGCTGACCCTTGTGGTTGAATTAGGGAAGACTGAAAGAATTTGAAGAGAAGGGCAATCCTATAGGAGAACCAGCAGTCTTAATTAATCTGGACCCCTGAGTTCTCTTAAACACTGGACCACCAAACAGACAGCATACACCAGCTGAAAAGAGGCTCCCAACACACATACAGTAGAGGACTTCCAGGTTTGTCTATGCTCATTCAGAGATGCTGCACCTAATCCTCAAGAGACTGGAGGCCCCAAGGAGTTTAGAGGTCAGATGGGGTGGAGGGTGGAGATGGGGTGTGGTAGGGAGGAGGTGTGTGATGTGGAGCAGTTGGAGGGTGGGAGGGGAGGGGCGGGAAATGGAATATGGAGTGTAAAAAATGAATTACAAATAAAATTAAATTAAAAAAGAAAAGAAATGAGGGAAAAACTACATTCATATTCTTTAAAAAATAAATACATCAATATACTCAATCTGCTCATTATGCTAAACCTTTTGTTGTTCTTTCGAGACAGGGTTTTTGTGTGTAGCTCAGGCTGCCCTGGAACTCACTAGGATTTCGATCTAACTGCTTCTGCCTCCCAAGTGCTGGATTAAAGGCATGAGCCACCATGCCCAGCTCTCATTATGTTAAGTCATATTCATTATAGAAATGGTGTGTTGGGGCTGCAGAGACGGCTCAGTGGTTAAGAACGCTGCTCTTGCAAGGGGTCTGGCTTGGATCCCAGCACCTACAGGTGTTGGCTCACAGCCATCTCTAACTAGAGTGCAGGGGATCCAAGGTCCTCTCTGACCTCTTTAGGCACCAGTTATATACCTATATGGTGCGCATACATATACACAGGAGAAAAAAATTCACTCATATACATAAAAATAAATATTCTAAATGATATACTATTTACAGTTAACAGTAAACTTTTACAAGATATCTGGTTATACCAAAACCAAACATGACCCCAAACCACGTTAGCATTGTTAGGGTCTGTTCATACTTTTAAGACAAATTTTGTTTCTGGCAAACCCTGCTATTAATTCTGACTCTGCTGTCAGAAGTTATAGTTTCAGTGTTGGAAAATTCCGGACTTCACTTTCCAGTTCACAATTGCTCTCCTTGTTTCACTTTAAAAAAAAAACCCTCAATGGACTTGCTCCAGTCTGCTTCACAAACCCTGCTTCATTCTCTCCATGCCTTTCTTCCGTTTCTACTGACCTACTAACTGTCCTTGGAGGACAGTTACACAAGCGCTCTCAGTTCATGTAAGCACCTCTTACTCAAAACGCTGGAAAACTACGCTGTGTCATATTCTCTCTCTCTCTCTCTCTCTCTCTCTCTCTCTCTCTCTCTCTCTCTCTCTCTCTCGTTCTTTTTTTTACAATTAAACTATGTATTTAAAACTTTATTCCTGGTTCAACTTAAATGTTCTAGTTACCATCAGACTTCAAGGCACAGACATCTTCCTCTGTGATCAAGGTCAAGTTTGTTTTGGTCACTCTTGTGTACTCAGCACTGAGCACAGATCCAAGAGTTACTCATATGTGCAGATAAGTTAATATACATAAAGGGAGACTGTGAAAGAAAGAAATACAACTTAAAGGAGATTTTCCCATCAGCTGACATCTACTGAAGTGTGATGTGCAAGGTCTTACGTCAAGTATTTTCACACATTTTAATTCTCACACTAGCATTGTTAATAGGCACTATGCATACTAACCCACACCCCTCCCCAGTTTTACAGACACACAAATTGAGGTTGAGAATATGAGGGATTTAAGCAATGGAGCTAGAACCTAGACCTACTTCCCTCAGAGCCCATGAACTCCCGAGTACTGTGTGGCTCTATTCACATATGGTCAAAGTCAGTGAGGGAAGAGAAAACCTGACCTTGGACCACCCTGCCCAGGGACTGAGAGAGGAGGTGTTCAGGAAGCCTGCCCTGTTGGGGTGTGAGATCAGGTGTACTCTCACCACAATCTGTCTTCAAACACACACACACACACACACACACACACACACACACACACACACACACACACTAGCAGGACAGAAAGGGTACAAAAAGTGCCAATATACAAGGAACATTAACCCCCAGGCCCATGTACTTGGGTAAAAGTTGCCAACCTGTTCTAAGCAGATTACAGATCATCACTTCTAAAAGAAAGCTTTTGTGCCAAGTACAGAAAACAAATAAGAAGGCCCAGCCTGAGGAGAAACAGGACAAGGACAGACAAATAGCAACAGGCTCCTTCTAGTCTAATCCAGTGACAGCAACCACCTCTGCCACCTTATACATGAAACAAGGAAGCGGGGACCAAATGCTATTAAGACCACAATTACCTTTTGCTCCATGGAGGGCAGTTTAATGCAACAATACGTTAACAAAATAAGAACTTTTCCATTAGCTGTTCACATATACTTTATCTACATAAAGGAAACACTGATAAAGAACTGCAAGTGTATACCAACCAGCACCTGAGGACATTTTAACCAGTAGCTGAATAGTCATTTTAACTGCTGAGTAGATTAAGCTTCAAAGTTTATTCTGAAGTGATCTGTAAACTAGGAATTAATTCTCCTCATAAAGATAAAAAACATTCCAGTATCAGGCCACAGAACATTTAAACTGGAAGGAGCACAAAGTTGGCCCAAGCCCCATGTCCACCACACGGCCCCCAAGCCACCAGGGAAAGGGCAGCATGAGGAAAAGCAACACAGGAAAGACATGAGAGAGAGGGTCCTCAGAGGGTCCCTGAGGATGCCACCTTGCCACCCTCATAGGGGAGGGGATGCTGGCCTAGCAGCACAGCTCTCCTGAGCCAGGGGCAGGCCTATACTGTAGTCTGTGACCAGGGGTGGACGTTCTATACTGTAGTCTGTGACCAGGGGTGGGCGTTCTATACTGTAGTCTGTGATCAGGGGCGGATGTTCTATACTGTATTCTGTGACCAGGGGTGGGCATTCTATACTGTATTCTGTGATCAGGGGTGGGCGTTCTATACTGTATTCTGTGATNGGGGTGGGCATTCTATACTGTATTCTGTGATCAGGGGTGGGCGTTCTATACTGTATTCTGTGATGGGGGTGGGCATTCTATACTGTATTCTGTGATCAGAGGTGGGTGTTCTATACTGTATTCTGTGAAATGGGTTTCTTTTTGAGTCTGTACTTCTTCACAAGCTGACCATAAGCTCACTGGAGAAGCACTTGCCACAATGGTGCCTATGAGCACACAAGCATGTTACTGTTCTTATACAGATGAGAGACATCTTTGGAGATGAAATTATCAACTCAGTACTGCAGAGCCAGTGAGTGCCACAGCAAGGGAAAAGACTACATACTTTGTGAAGAGAACAGCATTTCAAGACAGCATCAGAAAGTTTCAAATAGTCACTGCATAGTTCATACCCATGACTACACAAGAGCAGAATGAAGGTGGGAAAGGGGTAGTTGGTACTTAACAATCTGAGAAAGAATGAGGCAGGAGCCAGTACAAAGGGTCAGACAGAAGATGCCTAAAACATCTTATCACATTCGAAGGTAGCTAGTGTGTACAAAACAAGCAAACAAACAAAAAAAACAAGAGCTGAGAAGCTTGGGTGTGGATCAGTGGAAGTCTGGTAAATCCTGTAAGCACTCTTACAGAGGGAGACTGGGAGTCACCAAAAGAGAACGTGGAGTGACAGGAGACGCGGCAACAGCCTGGCTTTGGTCTGCAGGGGAAGTGGTTGAGAAGGCAGCTTCCAGCTGCAAGAGTACATTTTTAGAAGAAGCCATAAGCCCAGTTTGCATTTGCATATTTCTTCGTATTTCTTCATTTGATCTTTCTGCATGTTTGAATACCAGAAAAAAAAATGTTCAAAGAACACACCTTTTGTTCTACAGAAAGTAAAAAGAGTTAGTTAAATGACTTGGTCAAAATCCACACACATAGCCCAGGCCAGTTTGCAGACTCCAGGCCCAGCCTCCCTTCCCCTGTATCTTCTCTGAGGAGGCGGTGCTGCCCACCTTCCACAGCAGAGGCTCCCAGAGGTTTCTAACTGCAGATCTAACGTGGTTCCTCAGGTGTCTGACAGCTGCACCGCACCCTAAGAATACCCTTGTCAGAACTGCCACCATTTAATGACAGCACAGTTGCACCTTGGTTTGAGACTGTGCAGAGGTTTCAGTAAAAACTGTTCCCATAACTGTATGTGAATACTTGTCCCCAGCTGGGGGCACTGTTTAAGGAGGCTCTCCAGCCTTGAGGAGGTGGAGCCTTGCTGAAGGGAGTACATCCCTGAGGACAGGCTCCATCCGGTTGGAACTCTCTCTGCTTCTACTCCTGCCACCACACCTTCCCCACCACTAAGGACACCCAGCCCTCTGGAACCAAAATAAATTCTTTTTTTTTTTAATTATTTATTTTACGTATATGTCTTAGTCAGGGTTTCTATTCCTGTACAAACATCATGACCAAGAAGCAAGTTGGGAAGGAAAGGGTTTATTCGGCTTACATTTCATACTGCTGTCGATCACCAAAGGATTCAGGACTGGAACTCAAGCAGGTCAGAAAGCAGGAGCTGATGCAGAAGCCATGGAGGGATGTTCTTTACTGGCTTGCCTCTCCTGGCTTGCTCAGCCTGCTCTTTAATAGAACCCAAGACTACCAGTCCAGAGATGGTCCCACCCACAAGGGGCCTTTCCCCCTTGATCACTAATTGAGAAAATGCCTTACAGCTGGATCTCATGGAGGCATTTCCCCAACTGAAGCTCCTTTCTCTGTGATAACTCCAGCTGTGTCAAGTTGACACAAAAGTAGCCAGTACAGTATATGAGTACACTGTAGCTGTCTTCAGACAGCAGAAGAGGGCATCAGATCTCACTACAGATGGTTGTGAGCCACCATGTGGGTGCTGGGAATTGAACTCAGGACCTCTGGAAGAGCAGTCAGTGCTCTTAACCACTGAGCCATCTCTCTAGCCTCCCCCCCCAAATAAATTCTTAAGTTGCTTCTGGTCATGCTATTTTATCACAGACACACACACACACACACACACACACACACAGTAATTGACATAGAGTGCTGAATTCCAATAAACTCATCATAAGAAAAATGTATTTGACGCACCTATCCAACAGCTTGGATGTTCAATCTTTACCACTAAAGCAAAGATCAGGAGTCATTTCATTTTTCACTATAAAAATTAATATAAACAAAACCTGATACACGCCTTTAATCTCAGCACTCAGGAGGCAGAGGCAGGCAGATCTCTCTAAAGTCAAGGCCAGCTTGGTCTACATATCAAGTTTTAGGCCTACCAGGACTGGATAGTGAGACACTGTCTCAAAAAAAAAAAAAAAAAAAAAAAAGAGCCGGGCAGTGGTGGCGCATGCCTTTAATCCCAGCACTCGGGTGGCAGAGGCATGTGGTTTTCTGAGTTCGAGGCCAGCCTGGTCTACAAAGTGAGTTCCAGGACAGCCAGGGCTATACAGAGAAACCCTGTCTCGAAAAAAAAAAAAAAAAGTAAGCCAAAATAAAGAATTATTTTCATATGTTAAGTAATATTAAGTAAAATTACATACAGCTCACCTACCACAGAGCCAGGCAAGGGACATCAGAGGCGCGCACAGGTGCTGCATGCGTGTAATCTGAGCACTCTGAAGGCGGAGGCAGGAAGAACAGGAGCTTACAACCAGCTTCAGCTGTCTCAGGAAAGGCTAGGTTTCGTTCGAGCTTTTCTCAACCTTCCCTCTTCCCACACAGTCAAGGTTGTGCCTGTGGTTTTTAAACAACTCTGCAACTAATTTTCAACAAAGGCCTACTTCATATTGCACACTGCAGTATTAATATGAAGACAGATGAAGCATAGCCCTTGACCTTAAACAGCTCAGTCAGGTGGCAGACACACAGGTAAATACAAAGTGTGACCTGGAGAGCCAGGTACATAGCTCAGCTGGCAAAGTACTTGCTACAGAAGCACAAGGTCATGAATTTGATTCCTGGCACACATATTTAAAAACTACAGCATGGTGGTGTACACTTGTAAGCCTAGCATGGAGGAAGCCAAGACAGTCATAGCCTTAGGGCTCACAGGTTGGCCTGCAGAACCAAATCATCATCCCTCAGGTCCCAGTCAAAGACCCTGTGTCAAAAACAAGGTAGAAAGCTCCTAAGAAAAGACCTCATGTCAACCTCTCTCTGGCCTCCACACAGAAATGCACACATGTGCAGACACACACACACACACACACACACACACACACACGCACGCGCGCACATAGGGGAGAGAAGAGATCATCTGGCTTGGAGAGGTAACCATGGAGTCCTGAGGTCAGAGGCTACTGTCATTTGAGAAGCCTGCCCTTGCTATCTTCCTCATGTACCTCAGGGAGTCACATTTATCCCACATCACCTTGACCTATTTGCCACCTGAAGAAAGTTAGGGAGAGGGCTGGAAGAGACACTGTACCAATTACATGAACCAGAACTACAATGTAGTACTGATCCACTCAAGCTGCCTTACAAGGAGCCCTTGTTGGAAGAACACAATGGCCAGATCAAGAGCGTCCTTATCTCCATCAGCTCCCACTCTAGAGTTCTGGGGTGCCAAGAACAGGGGTGCACTTGTGTCTGGCTACCTGTGAACAGTTTTCAAGTAAATCCAAAGAGCTCAGAAAAAGAAACAGGCTGTGGTGCCCACCCTTTAAAGGGAACTTAATGAAAAAAGAGCAACTTCAAGGAAAGCCAAGGAAGACAGCTAGAACTTTTGCTGTCCCGTGTGCCCAATAAAACAGGAGCCTCCCGTCTCTACTTTAGTCTCAGCTCTCCAACTCCTTCTTGAAAACACTGCTATGATCTCAGGCTTATTTGGCCTTCTCGTGTCACAGCTATTTCTCTCTTTTATCATCCTACTTCCAATTCTTAAAAATACACAGTAATATATACATACATCACACATAAAAGGCAAGTCACCGAGTATTAAAATTTTACTGTACAGAAGCCTAGGAAGAAATACTTCCTTACAAAGTTTGAGGGGGAGTATTTTGAGTAATCAACAGACGCCACAGTGATGTGCTGTTGCTTGTGACAGATATTCACAGTAAAATTTCATTTGGGGAAATCTGTAGCTTAGATAAAATTCCATATATTCCCAGACAAATACTGTTTTGTTCATATCTGAATAACCTTAATATTTAAAATGGCAAACAAATAACACACACACACACACACACACACAAGAATTGGGAGACAGGCTGGGCAGTGGTGGTGCACACCTTTAACCCCAGCACTCGGGAGGCAGAGGTAGGTGGATTTCTGAGTTCGAGACCAGCCTGGTCTACAGAGTGAGTTCCAGGACAGCCAGGGCTAGACAGAGAAACCCTGTCTCAAAAAACAAAGAAACAAACAAACAGAATTGGGAGGCAGGATTTCTGTCATTAATTCCCTAACTGACTCCATGTCCCTTAAGAAGTAACTATAAGCTAGGAATGGAGTTCAGTTGGCAGTGTTTGCCCAGTGCAAAGAGGTTCTAGGTTTGACCCAGAGTATAAGCTAAGATGGTGTGTATATGCTCGGCCCAGGAAGTGGCATGATTAGAAGGTGTGGCCCTGTTGGAGTAGGTCTGTCACTATGGGTGTGGGCTTTAAGACCCTCACCCTAGCTGCCTGGAAGCAGGTATTCTGTTAGTAGCCTTCAGATGAAGATGTAGGACTCTCAGCTTCTCCTGCATCATGCCTGCCTGGATGCTGCCATGCTACCATCTTGATGATAATGGACTGAACCTGTGAGCCAGTCCCAATTAAATGTTGTCTTTACAAGAGCTGCCTTGGTCATGGTGTTTCTTCACGGTAACTAAGACACCCACCACTTGGGAAGTAGAGTCAAAAGGATCAGAATTTCAGGATTATCCCACTGCAAGTTAGAGGCTGGCCTGGGATATACAAGGCACTGTCTCAAAATCCATGCTCACTGCAGATGTGAGCCATTCAGGATGCTGCTGGCCTCTTCCTAGCTCCCCCGCCACCTTCACTGTAAGAACAAGCAAACCCTGCTCCAACCTCCACAGCCCTGTTACATTCACAATTACATCTCCTGACACAGGTGTGCAGCACCTGCTTCTTTTGCCCTTTCATATATCCTGAGCACTCCTTACTCAAACGTAGTTACTGCTTCATTTACCACCAGCCAGTCCTTTCTGGGCTCAAGAGGCAATAACACAGAAGAGAAGGCTGTGCTGAGCAGGTGACAGGTGCTGTTTTAACCCACAAACAGGCACTGAAGATTCACCTAGACAGGTAGGAGCCAGACAGCTTTCCAATGCTAAACTGGTACCAACAACTAAGGAAAGACCAATTCTGCACATCTGTGCCTGGCTGATCTGCATTTGTTAAATAACTGTCTTATCTCAAGGTCTCCAAAACAAAATTTACTGCCTCAAAGACATATTTAGCAAGGACAAGAAATGCTGTCCAGTAACAATTATAAACCAATAGCTCTGGTTTCTCTTGTACCCACAGTGCTCAAAGAGCAAAGTGGATAAGCTTTTCAGTTGCTTTTTCAGAGCCTCTCAAAGACCTGAAATAGGTGAGTTAATTTCTTGACAGTGCTTTCCAACAAGTCTGTGATAGCTAATATTGGTTGGCTACTTGAGGCACCTAGAAAGAAGAAAGTCAATTGAGAAATTGTCTCTATCGGATTGGCGTGTGGGCACGTCTGTGGTACAGTATACTGTGGGTGGTACCATCCGTAGGCAGTAGGGTCTGGGCTGTATAGGAAGCAGAGCACAAGGCTAAAAACAAGCCAGTAAGTATGCAGTCTCCTCCATGGTCTCTGCTTTAGTTCTTGTCTCCATGTTCTTTCTTCCTTGTGCTGCCCTGGACTTTAAGCTGTAAGCAACCTAAACCCTTTCCTCCCCAAGCTGCTTCTGGCTGGTGTTATGACAACAGAAAGCAACCTAGGACACTGTCTAACTGAATGTGCAGGCTGAAGGAAGGAAAGAGGAATGGAATGCAGTGGTTCTCATGCCCACACTACTGCATAGCTGGCTGTGTAGGCCCTGCCCAGTCGCAGCTACTAGGGACTCTATGAAGCTGGATGAGGTGGTGGGTGCAGAGACAACTGGCCTGTGCTGGTGCCTGCAGGCCGAGCCCAGCACAGAGTCTGAATACTCTGCATTTTTATACTACAGACTAGACTGAGTCACCAAAGGAAAGGGTATCAAATCACAGGCATTTCAAAATTCTGAAATAGTTGTGGAAACTAAGTAATAACTGTGACATTTACTTACGCACTTTCTGGAACTTGCTTGGTATGACTATGCTCTTCTAACTATATTTATTTAGTTATTTATTTTTATTTAGCTGCAAGTAGCTATATTGAGTCATCTCAAAGGCCTATGATTATATTTTATATGTTTCCAGATTTATCAATAATTAGGCCTCCTGTGAGTTACCATTCTCCTCTCCCTATCTCTCTCAGATCCACCTGAGGATAATGCCTACCTCTTAGCCAATTATTGTAGAGTTCTATTTTCTAAAACTAAGGGCATACTGTAGATGACCACAGCACAGTTATCCATATCAGGAAAATTGTCGCCCACACAATGTAATGCAAAAACATACTAAACTGTCAACTCTCGCTCCTCGGTACTGTGTTCTTAAGCAGTGGCATCAGCTGTAGTTGTCATTAAGTCTGTTTAGCCTCCTTTTACCCAGAACAGTTCCTTCGTTCTGTCTTTATAGCACAACAGCTGAGGAGTTCAGGTAACATAGAGCTGTTAAGGGATCCATCTGGATCATGTCCCTGCATAGCTGCCAAGAGGCAGGGTATGATCTGACAGCAGGGAGAGGCATGGCCTATGGTTTGTGAACTCTGACTCTGTGGTGACCCTGTGGGTTCCACATCTAACAGTCATGTCCATGAGACCTGTAATATGCTTCTAGACAGCAGAAGACAGCAAAGCAGATGTGGTGCTGAGAGTCCAGGTCCATGCCATGTCACCCAGTGTTAGATGAGCTTCTCCTTGGCTGTCTCTGAGGAAGAGGGTAGCCACATTGTGGTCTCACATAAGAACTGCAGACTAAGAACTGAGGTAATCTCCCAGTCAACTGCCAGCAAAAGCACCAGCTCAAGGGGCTAGGGTCACAGGTAGGCACCCCATGCCTGAGTTTTCCACGGGTGCTGGGGGTGTGTACCAAGCACTTTACCAGCTGAGTCATTTCTCCAACCTGCTAGAATTTTTTTTTAATTAAAAACATTATATTCTTTCAGATTAGATTTTTTTATCATTTCTGAAATTAACCAAGAATTATCCAATGTCAACTTAAAGCCCAGTATATACCAAACTGTCACACAAGCATTCATGAGCCAGAGGTGAGGTCAAATGGAATGGGCAGATTTAGCTAAAGACTAAATACATACTTTCCAACATTATACTCTACATTACCTTTTGTGATTTACTTTAGGCTATTAGGAAATAAAAAATTTCATCTACTGTAGTATGGGCCCAAAACTATCCATAACCATAAGAGAGTAAATCCAAGAAACTAATATCAATGTATTTTTTGGTTCATTCCTAAGACGTTTAAGTTTATCCAAGGAAGACCTAGAATTATAGGTCCAATTTCCCTGAGGATTTCAATATACAGGACAATTGCTAAATCATTCTGAATAATTTAGAACTGGCCTATCTCACAAAGTCCTACAGAAAAAGACCCCCGCACCCATCTAATAATGCATGGGGGGCTAAAGTCTCATGGGCTGCATTAATGCCTTTCCCAAAATTTCATTTAAGCTGAAGTGCTGCAACAACTAATTATTTAAAATTAATGTCTCTATCAATATCTACCACAGTAGGTCCTCAAGTAGTTTTTAAAAATGTATATAGGAGTGAAAATAATATAAACATAACAAATGGTATTTATGATACTTATGAACTTGGTGTTTAAGATTTAAGCATGAGGGACTGGAGAGTGGACGCAAAGGTTAGGAGCACATGCTACTCTTAGAGGACCTGAGTTCAGGGTGGCTCACAACAGCCTGGATCAACTTCAGCTCCAGGGAATCCAGTGCCTCAGGCCTTAACAGGCACTGCATGCAAATACACATACATTCATACATAATTAATATAAAGATAAATCTTTAAAAATACAAGCATGAATATTCTTAAGTTTCCTTAAGTTTTTCTTCTATTGAGTGGATTACAATCAGCTGTATCCACGAGTGCCCAATTAAATCAAGTCCATCAAGATGAAGTAATGATAAAAACTAACCTAATGTTATATAATGGATTAACCTAGTCCACTTAAAAGATAGCCAATCCAGCACAAGAACAGCAGCCTGTTCTAGTTATTCATTTAGCTGCTTCCTCTCAAAGGGAAAAGGCTCTCGTGCTATGTAACTGGCAGCAGTTAATACAAGACAGAATGGAACAGGCTGAAACTAGAAATTATAAATTAAGTTACAATCTAGAAAAAAAGTGTCCAGCAACTTTCATCCATGATTACAATCCGTACATACTGTTTAAATAACAGTAGTAGAAAAAAACAAAACAAAAACGAGTAAAATGGCAGTATTAAAAGCTATCCCTAACCCTGAGTCAGAGTTGCCTCTGCAGAGGCAAGTGCAAGCCCGGGTCAGTCATCCACTCGTAGGTTTATAAGTTACCGGCTGGAGCTGTGAACCACTTCTAGGAAGAGCGACTGTAGGTCTCCTTAAAGCATTAAAAAGAGCGGCAGAGACCGGGGCAGCCAGGAGAGTGAGAGTTTGAAAGGTGATAGGATTTGATTATAAGGATGGTTAACAAAGGAATGTGATCATAAAACACTGGAAAAAACAACTTACAAGGGTGAGTTTCACTGTGTGTAAATTATATGTTCAAAAACATAAGTTGTTTTTTGTCTGAAATCATATACATACAAACAACATAAAACAGATTCAGTGAGTTGTATTCATATATTTGTGTTTATATATACATATACATGTATGTATGTATTATGTATGTATGTAAAAACAGTAATAAAAAGAGACCACAAATTTAAGAGGTAGTAGGGGTATGTGGGAAGGGTTGGAGGGCGAGAACATGAGGGTTTAGGGGGAAGGAAAAAGGAGAGGGAAATGATGTAATTATATTTTAATTAAAAATTTAAAACTAAGCTGAAAAAGTAGAGGAAATGTAATTGTCTACTTAAACTTTTTAAGTATTCATCTTGAAGCCCGGCATGATAGCACATACCTCAACTCCAGCACTCAGGAGGTAGATGCAGGCGTGAGTTACAGGCCAGCATGTGCTATACAATGAAAACCATGCTTCTATTTAAACCATATGAAAGACTTCCCTAGAAAGCTGGCCATGAGGGAAGAAGACAGCTCAGCTGGCACAGTGGCACATCCCTGTTGCCCTGACATACAGAAGTCTGAGGCAGGAGCCCAGCTGCATGGGTAAGGCCATCTTGAGCTACACCGTGAGTTCAAGGCCAGCCTAGGCTACATAGCTAGACCCCATCTCAAAGTCAAAAGAAGTCAGGACTGGACAGGACAAGGGATGTTTCCTTACAAAATCCAATGCTAAGAACACAAGCAGTCAAGTGTGTGAAAACATTTTCCAGGTGGTTGAGGCATAGCTTTGAAGAACAGTACTGGCTTAGCATGTGCCAGGGCCTGAGGTAAATACCCAGAACTGAAAATAACAAAACCTTCCCAAAAAGAGAGATGTGGTAAAACGCTTCATATGAAGATACACCAGATTGCCTTAAGGAGAAAGGCCTGACTGAATATCTCTGTGTACTCTCCTGGCTTTCTTTATATTTAATTTCAGTTTGGTTTCTATGAATTAGGAAAAGTATTAAAAAGAAAATTACAGGGGCCAGAAGATGGCTCCATGATTGAAGGTGCCTGCCATCAGACCTCACTACCTGAGGTTGATCCTCCAGAAACCACATAGCAGAAGGAGAAAGGACTCTCAAAACCTTCCCTGATCTCTGTGAACATGTGTGAGCACACACACAAAATAAGTAAACAAATGTAAAACATCCACAAGTAAAATAAATTTAAAAGAAGGAACTATAGCAAAAACTAGAGGATGGGGGCCGGTGAGGGCAAAGGAAGGACAGAAAAGAAACAGTACTAAGGGTATCTGAGAAAGGTCAAAGCAAACTTCCTGTTTTATAAGCTTCCTATTCACCACACACACGGGGGCTGGGGAGGGGGATTAAATGGGAACGATACTACACAGAAGATCAGGGTCTTCCAGAAGCCATAGTTTGCCTAATAAGAAGTCCAGTGCAGCTGGAACACCTCCCCTTAGTAGCTGGGAGGGGGTGTGTTAGCTAAGTTTCTATTGCTGTGATAAAACACCATGACCAAAAGAAAGAGTTTATTGGTGCTTACAGTTTACAGTCCATGGTGAAGGGAAGTCTGGGGAGGAACGGAAGCAGAGGCCATGGAGCAATGCTGTTTACAGGCTTGCTTCCCAGGTTCACAATCAGCTACATTTCTTTTTTTTTTTTTTTAAAGATTTATTTATTTATTATATGTAAGTACACTGTAGCTATCTTCAGACACTCCAGAAGAGGGTGTCAGATCTTGTCACGGATGGTTATGAGCCACCATGTGGTTGCTGGGATTTGAACTCCGGACCGTCGGAAGAGCAGTTGGGTGCTCTTACCCACTGAGCCATCTTACCAGCCCCAGCTACATTTCTTAATCTTCCCAGAACCATATGTCAAGGAGTAGCACTACCCACACCAATCATCAATAAGAAAATACCCCACAGACTTGCCAAAGGCACTCTGATGGAGACATGTTAATTTAGATTCCCTCTTGCCAGAAGCTAGCTTGTATCAAGTTAACAAAAAACTAACCAGATGGGCATGGTGGCACACTCCATTAAACTCAGCACTTAGGAGACAAATGCTGACAGATCTCTGAGACTTTAAGGCCAGCGTGGTCTACATAGTGAGTTCCAGGACAGCCATGGCTATATAAAGAGACCCTGTCTCAAAACAACAACAACAACAAAATTAACGGGAATGGGGTGGGGGTACTGTGTATGAGTGTCCCCTAAGATGTAACCCCAAACAATTCCAGATCCTGCCATTGCTCCTACTTGTCATCCCACACTTCACGGTAGGTAAGACCCTACTGCTGAAGACAGCACACACGCTGACCACAGGACATCAAGCTAGTACTGATCTGAGGCTTCCTCCCTAGTGGCTGGCTCTAGTGGTACTAGAAAGTGATCTACAAGCTGCTGCAGGGATGCCATCAGTACTGTCCTCCAGCTGCGAACCCTGTGGGCACAAATAATGATCAGCATATGGCAAGATGGATATCCTCATGGGTGCAAAAGTAGCATGAATGTTAGAGTAGGCAGCACTTTATACTACATTTAAGGTCTTCCCACAGGAGGAAACCCGGCGCCCTGGTACAATAATCTAAACATAACCTCATGGCTAGTGAGCTCACGAGCACTAGGAGAAACCTTACTAATATTCCATCAAATAGACACAGTACCAAATTGTCCTTTAAATCCACATCCCATACCATAGATCAGTGCGTTCAGGCCTCATCTGAGAAACTACCTTCCACAGTATGCTGTGGTCAAAGTGCAGGAACACACGTCTGTGTTGTGCACAGCCATAAATGAGATATCTGTGCCCACTCTTCCCACAAGGCTCAGTGAGCACCACAGAAAAGGTAAGAGCTGGAGGCCTTGAGAAACAGGGCGAAAAGGTGTCCTCTGGACATGACAGGACAGCGGCACTCATGAGCTCAGCAGCTGTGGCTGCCTGCACAGGACCTGCACAGGATTAAGCCAATTGACATTTCAGCATGGGCTGGGAGGAGGGGCTCATAAGCTCCTGCCTCTGGCTGAAGATTTATGGACAATTGATAGCTGCTAGGGAAATATTCTGTTTTGCTTTCTATTGCTGTGTTAAACATAACCAAAACAAGGGAGAAGAGGGCTTATTTCATCTCATCACTCACACTCCACCATGAAGGGGGTCAGGGGAGGAGCTCAAGCAGGAACCTGGAGCAGGCACTGAAGCAGAGACCCCAGAAAACACTGCTCACTGGCTTGCCTCTCATGGTGTGCTCAGCCCGTTTATATAACTGAGGACCATCTGCCCAGGGATGTCACTGCCCAGTGACACTCCCACACCAATCATTAATCAAGAAAATCTGATGGAAGCATTTCTCTATTTAGGTTCCCTCTTCCCAGATGAACCTAGCTTGTATCAAAACGACAAAACCAACCAATCAACCAACCAACCACACGCCACCCACCCACCAACCAACCAACCACACGCCACCCACCAACCAACCAACCAACCACACGCCACCCACCCACCAAGCCAAACCTAACCAGCACAGGGAAAGCCACTTTTCCTTGAGCCTGGCCCTTGGTAGACTGATGCTCCAGAGGATGGCCTCACATGCATGCACACGGGGCAGCACAAACTGTCTCAATAGTTTTTTGGGTTTTTTTCTTTTTCTTTTTCTTTTTTTTTTTTTNCTTTTTCTTTTTTTTTTTTTAAAGATTTATTTATTTATTATATGTAAGTACACTGTAGCTGTCTTCAGACACTCCAGAAGAGGGAGTCAGATCTCCTTATGGATGGTTATGAGCCACCACGTGGTTGCTGGGATTTGAACTCCGGACCTAAGAAGAGCAGTCGGGTGCTCTTACCCACTGAGCCATCTCACCAGCCCTTTTTTCTCTTTTTTAAAGGGCCTTGGGAACCGGGGAAGAAAGGGATCCAAGAGGAGTTGGAGAGTAAAAGTAAGAGTGACTTTGATAAAATACATTATATACATTTATGAAATCTTAAAGAATAAACTAAAATTCAAATTTTAAAACAAAAAGATAATTCATAACATGGTTTTTATGTGCTATAAAAACTCTATGTTGACTACATTGTTTTGATCAGGCTCTTCCAACCTCAGAAAAGGTCATTTTATTTTCCTCCATTAGCCTACGACAAACCTTGCTTAGGAATCAGACCTCCCTGATCCCCTCCCAGAAGGAATAACAGCATGCTACACCAAGGCATGTTTCATCTTCACCCAGCCCTCCTTCACAGCAACCCACTGTGGCTGAGGACCACCCTGTCCACCCCAACGCCACTCCCACCCACTCACTAGCTCAGACATTTAGTCTGACACAGCCAGCTCCAAACATTCTTAGTCTGGACTTTCCACCAACAAGAGTACAAAAGGCTTCTGCCTCACACTAGGACACAGGAGTCTCTTACCTTAAGACAAAGTCAATTCAGCAACTAAGACAGGCTCTCAAAGTACCAGAGTAGCCCAGTGCAACCTAGCTTTTATATGTCCCGCCCCCTCCCCTCCCCATAGGGACTTCACACTGCTGCCTGCGCTCTGGCTTCCTCTCTTCCCCCAACTCCACCAGCTCAGACCCACTAGCACTTGCAGATGCTCTTCACCCAACAGCGCCTGGCTTTCCAACCTCTTTAAAATATTAGTAATTGCTGCCGAGGAGCAATTAGTGAGGCACCATGTAAACTACTAAAGTTCACAATGCTAGAAATCAAAACAAAAATTAACAATACTAAGTTAACCACTTTAACCTGCAACACTTTTAAGGCAGAAAAAAACTATTGTTTAACAAAAATTATTAAAAGAGCCTTCTTTTCTCCTTACAACTTTCTAACCCTCGAATGGCCTTGGAATGGACAGCCAGTTCATGCTTGTTTCTTCGAGTAGTCTGACAGTCATCCTCGCAGGCAGAAGACAGGGTTAAAGCCAGGCTGGCCTCATGGCAGTGCAAAGGGACAGGATGATGAGACTTAGGACAAGCCCTGCACCAGGACTACACCTCAGTACCAAATGCAGATGGATGTAGACCGTGTCAGTATACTCTTAACTTACAACAGTGCCTTGGGAGCTAATGCCATATTCCACATATACCCTCTCTTTACAGCTCCATGACCTTAGGAGTTTAACAGAACTTATCCTAAATATGGGATGAAAAAATTTCACAGACCCTGAAACTACAACAAAACTTCTATCTTCTGACTCAGACTGAACCTACTCCTTATAGTGTGTGGAAAATGCATCAAAAATCCAAAATATACTTTAATCCATTTAAAAAACTAATTTAGAAAATGTTATTTGTACTTTTAAAGTTGAGTAGAAAATATAAATGTAAACAAATTGAGTTTTAAAAGAATGTATTATTTGTTTTTTGTTTATGTAATAACATTTTAATAAAGTTTACATTTTACACAAAATAAGTTAAAATTTACTGAAAGCCATTATCAATATCCAGATGCATTATGAAGCAGACACACAATTTCTTGAATATTTAAGCATTAACAGGGCTGATGATACTCTAGTCTAAGGATGGTGTTCTGCCACCAGATAGGATGGTATACACACAGGCAGCCTGGCATCTAATGCTACTCTTGAAAGGAACACAGACAATCACATGGAATTTCACATAAAAAATCTGGAATAAAATTATCGAAATTATTTTAAAATCATGAACCTTCTTTTAGAAGTAACCAATCAAGCTGGGCAGTGGTAGTGTGAGCCTTTAATCCAGCAACTGGGAGTCAGAGGCAGGTGGATCTCTTTAAGGTAAAGGACAGCCTGGTCTACACAGAGAAGCCCTGTCTTGAAAAACCAAAAAAAGAAAAAAGAAAAAGGAAGGAAGGGAGGGAGGGAGGAACGAAGGAACAATCAAACGAGCCAAGTAACCACCAAGCATTTCACATTATTCTCCTCACTGGAACAGTATCCATAGCCTAATTTTTGTTCTACAAAGGAAGCACTGTGGAGGTTCTCATACTCAAGCATGTTATTATTATGATATTCCAGATTGTATTATGAAAAAATAAAATAAAATACTCTTAAAATACTTCTTATTCAGGGCTCTGGATGTTAAGTAATTTTATAAACACAGGAAATAAACTATGTTTATGCTGTTTCTTCTAGTGCTACAGACAAGTAGACAGGTAACTGATTCTTCTCACATCTGTTCTTCCTGAACAGAGAACATATGTGTCTGTTCTCAATATAACCTTATCTGAAAACTGAGAAACCCACGGCAAAAGTTTACTCAAGTCACACCAAAAAGTATAAGCTGTTTTACAGAAATGTTTGTATTTTTCTCTTACCTCTGTTTCTGTACAATGTGAATATCCCAATTTACCTGTAATAAAAATGCAAAAAGTTACTTTCAAATGATTGTGGGCTTTTAAGTCATGGATAATATAATCAAGCAACTATAGCCAAGGCTTTATTAAACATAAAAATATCTATGAAAATACTAAATGCTAGAATTTTGTTTGGTTTGTTTTGCATATACAAAGTTGTTAGTTCATTCAGTCACCAAGCTGGCTGCATAATCAGAATCCCAGAACTCAAGAAGCTGGAGAAGGAAGATCACTATAAGTTCTGGGCCAGCCTGATCTATATAGCAGGGCCCAGGACAACCAGGACTTAATGAGACTACCTCACTTCCCCACTCCAAAAATAAAAAACAAATAAATAAAATATAAAAAAGTGTTTTTAAAAACAGGACTGCATAGCCAAGCATGGTAGCACAGGCCTTTATTCCGGCACCCTTGAGACAGAGATAGGCAGAGCTCTATGAGGACGAGTTTGAAGCCAGCCTGGTCTACAAAGCAAGCAAGTTCCAGGACAGCCAGGGCTACTACACAGAGAAACCCCGTATAAAAACAACAACAACAACAACAACAACAACTCAACCTGCATTCATGATCAAAAGAGTTTAAAAAAAAAAAAAAAAAGCTGGGCATGGTAGTATAGGTTCCATTTCCAGAGGCAGGCAAGCAGGCAGGCAGACAGGTCTCTGTGGGTTCAAGGCCAGGCTGGTCTACATGGTGAGTTCCAGGCCAGCCAGGGCTACACAGTGAAGCAATGTCTCAAAAACCACAGATAACACAAAGAAAGAGACACACTCTAGCTCACTGACTCACGGGCTGAGGCAGGAGTATCTAGAGCTTCTTTCTAGCCAGCATCAACTAGAGTGAGGCCTTGTGTCAAACAACCACAACAAAGAACTGAGCAGCAACTGGCTCTACTACCACTAGTATTTGTTCTCATCAGTAAAACATAAAACCCAAGATCTTGTACAACCATATATTTTGTCAATTTGAGACAAAAATCATACTTTGAAAATAAAAGCAGCTACTTCAGAAGACAGTCATTTATTTAAACAAAAGAACCAATAATAACTTTACATTGGGTAGTGGAAACTTCAATTTTTCCTATCTCTACTCTTTTCACATTTATCTATTTGTATAAAGTTGAAACCATTCCTTAACATCTAATAATCCTAATATAATCCTAAATATTACAAAGCAGTAGCTGAAATTAAGAAAAGAAAATGGAAACCTTAGGTCTTGTAAGATATAAACTATATACAAGCAATAAAAACTCTATAAACATATGTATAAAATGACCTTGATTTATTACAAGGCTTTTTATATAGCATGTGGGACTTGCTAAATATATGGCATAAGTTTGTTGCTAACATCAAATTACATTCATGTATGGTGATATACATATTTACATAATCATAAGACTGTTCAGACCATAATACTTTGGTATATTACTTATAGGAGTTAGGACTCCCATAATTGGTAATGAATTTACTTAAAAGCATACTGCAAGAAGCAGCTCAAAGCAGGGCACGGACGTCTGTGGGAAACAGAGGACAGGACACCAAATTGTGGCACAAATAAAAGCAGCATCTTTAAGAGTACATGGATCACATCATCAGTAAGAAATGCTCTTAAGGAAGAAAGAATCACAAAAATTCTGAAACTAAGGGATGAGAATGTAGTTTGGTTGGTAGAGAGCTTGCACAAAGCGCTGGGTTCAATTCCCAGCTCTGTGTAAGCCAGAAGTGATGGTTCATGTCTGTAATTCTGGGAGATGAAGGTCAGAGAATCAAAAGGTCAAGATCATCCTTGGCAATACAGTGAGTTTGCGGCCAACCTGAGTTACATAACACCCTGCCCTCATGCTTCCCACACAAAAGGCAAGCAAACAAACAACTATTACAAACCTATACCAACTTGGGTTTTCTTGTTTGATTTTTGAGACAAGGTCTGGCTATGCAGCCCTGACTGGTCCAGAACTTAGTTGTCATGCTTGTGCTATTTGACAACATACAAACCTAACCTTGGGAAGGAGAGGAAGCTCTAGGTGCTGATCTGGAGCTAGAGGTATTACCAAACTTGAAAAACTATCTCTGTCCACCAGAAATAGGAGAACTCCACTTTGCAAAGGCACACCTGTGCCGATCCCATCTGATTCAGCACACTCGGGAACCCTCAGGAGACTGGCTGACTCTGGCTACGACAGCTATAAGAATCTGTGAACAAGTCTTTGCACCTGAAAATAATAAAGTGCTTAAGGGGAATTGCTGAATGGTGTTAAAAAGCATAGCTGCTGAAATTAGATTCCTTCTAATCACCTCTGATGCAAAACTAAAGATACAAAGATCCCTTGTAGGGATAATCTCTTGTGCACTGTGTAGAGGCATCACCTGGAAGCTGATGGCCTATTAGCAAGTGGATGTGTGTGCCTGCATGTGCAGGAGTGTGGGCAGGCAGAGAGTAGTTTACAAGCTAGTCGGGGAACAAGCCAAAGCTTATGGCCTAGGCATAGTCATAAAAAAACTAAGCGTACTCAGGAACTGGCGCATGGGTGGAAAAGCCCAAGGGTACAACTTTTCTCTAGGAATACCAAAAACTTTGTGTGCAACTACACTTGGTTATCCCACACAAACTTCTGAGCACCACAAGAAAACATCCAGGTTGGGAGCACAACATTCCCAGCCACCTACAAAACTCTGTCATCCAATTCCACACCCAGGTACTGACCTAGGAATCGGAAATCCCAACTGCCTGTCATCAGAGCTAAGAGGGCCTTGGACATGACTACACAATCCATTCACTCACTGGTGAGCAATGGGAAGCCTGAGATGACGTCTCTTCATTTGACTACTGACACACAGTCTCATGTCAACACAGCACATGGGAGGGTCACAGGGATACTCCAGGGCTCCCCTAGCTTTGTCATATGTGCTGACATGGCTTTGCTACATGTTCTGTATTGCTGCTAAGGCGGGGCGGGGGTGGGAGGGCGTGGGGATGGGATTGCAGGCATGCTGCCCTAGAACATAAACTGTTTTCTTCCAACACCTTCTGCTGGAGCATGCCAGTATAATGTATGGGATTTCTGTTTCATCAGAGAAACTATACTGAAGGAATCCCTCTCGAACCCAAAAAACCATGCTTCCACTTTCTACATTTTCAATAATCTAAACTATGGTAGGCCTTAACAAGTCTTCAGATTATAATCATAGTAAATTAGCTCTTTCAGTCAAGTAATAATTTCATTGGGTTCATTTAGAACAGATATTAAATAAAATATGAAATGGTATATAATCATTAAGTTTTCAAATATTTTAAAATTCTCAAAAAAATAGGACTGATTTACTTAGAAAGTAAAAAACTTAGCTCTGTATGTACAGCTGTAAGGATCATGATTATGTTTCAAACCTGTGTTTGTGTGTATATATATGTATGTACCTTTTAGATATTTTAAACCTTAAATGTTAATGATCAGAAAATTTCCAGTCGGGCTGGTGAGGTGGCTCAGCGGGTAAGAGCACCCAACTACTCTTCCAAAGGTGCAGAGTTCAAATCCCAGCAACCACATGGTGGCTCACAACCATCCTTAACGAGATCTGACGCCCTCTTCTGGAGTGTCTGAGGACAGCTACAGTGTACTTACATATAATAAATAAATAAATCTTTAAAAAAAAAAAAAAAACAAAAGAAAGAAAGAAAATTTCCAGTTACCCAATATGCCCCCAAAGTCCCAGGAAGAACATTTCTGTGAATGCTCCTAATTGGTCCCTTTAACTCTGGCTGCTCAGGATTAGATATTACACATTTCACACACATGCCAGTACAATTATAAATGTTGATGAACCACACAACCTGTGGGTAGAATTTAAGATAGTTTCAGGGAAAAAAAAATCAGATTTTTATGAAGATCAATATAACTAGATAATTAACAAACCTCACCGTACTTCTTGAATTGTCAGTCACATATTATCAATAGGATGCAAATTAGCTGACTAAAAAGAAGCAAGGTATACCCTCAAAAATGACAGTTTCCAAAAATTTTAGATTAAATGGCCCAGAATCACTAATTTTTTTCCTATGTGATTCAGCTCAAACTGTTAGACACCCCCCACACCATGTGTAAGCATGTCCTTCTTTATGCTAAAACTGAAAGCTTCCAATAGATGCACAGCCAGCAAGTCTGTCTATCCCCTCCTTTGTTTCACAAAACCATGGACACCTACAAAGCACCCTGGCTAGACACCAACACACAGAGAGCAAGTCAGACTTAGCCCTTGCCTTACAGCCTGCATTTTAGTAAAGGTAGACAAAAATTAACAAGGATGACAACTAATAATATGCTACTGGGAGCACAAAAGAAAGAGAAAGAAAGTAACAAAAATTGACCCAATTCAGGTTAACCACGCAAGCCCTCCTGATATTTAAACAGAGACCTTGAATTTGTGTAGGGCTGACAGGGCTGGAGGGAGAGCCTGCTGGAGAATCAGAAGGGAGCCGGAGTCCTGGATACCTGGTGGGCAGGGAGCACAGTGTGCTGGGAAAGGCAGGCAAGGCAGGCCGACCACAGAGCCCCCAACTTCAAGTGCGCTTTTAATTAAGCACAAGAGGATGCTAGTAAAGAGTCAGTGGTGTAGCCTGTAATCCCAGCCCTGGAAGGGGAAGTGGGGAGAGTCTACAAGTTAGGCCAGGTTGGTCTACACAGCAAGTTCCAGGTCATCCAAGGCTATACAGCTTTACAGTGAGAGCCTGTCTCAAAAATAAATAAATAAATAAAATAAAATAAAATAAAAATCTAAGGGTGAGCTGACTTGTCCAGAAGAACAGACAGTGCAAGCACAGGCCAGCCAGGAAGGGGCTGTCATCCAGAGGAAGGGGGAAGCAGCCCAGGTAGAGACAGGATTATGAAAAACATAAGAGGAATCAAAAGATAATTTGAAGAGGTTGGGGATCTAGTTCAGTGGCAAAATGAGTGTTTATCAAGTGTGAGGCACTACACGCAATTTCCAAATTCCAAGCCCTGTCTCCAAAAGGGGTGGGGTGGGGTGAGATTTAAGATAGCTATCACATTAATACAAAGGGGGAAACAGTTTTGAATAATGAACAGGCTGACATTTCGTAGTTAAATATTTTCTGCAACCTAATGAGACTTGAATTTCTAAAGGATTATGGTCACCGAGGACTTGAGATCCATCCATGAACATCATTATATTTTAGTTTGCTATTAATATATTAAAAGTTAGCTGGGTCAAGTCACTCCTTTAATCCCAGCACTTAGGAGGATGAGGCTGGCAGATCTGAGTTCGAGGCCAGCCTGATCTTCTGAGTGAATTCCAAGACAGCCAAGTCTTCACAGGGAAACTCTGTCTCAAAAATAAAAACAACAAAACCAGAACAAAAAAAAAAAAAAAAAAAAAAAAAAAAAAAAAAAAAAAAAAAAAAAAAGAAATCAAAAGTTAGGATTGTAAAACTAGGCATTCATTTCCCCTTCCAAAAGAATGCCTTTGATATAAAAAAATAATAATAAATACTTTTTACTTCATCAAATTATCAAATCCTTTTCCTTTTTGATAGACAATGCCACTATACATATACTTAAGGATGGATGGGAATGTAAGATTATGACATGGGTGGAAACTGGTTTTCTTGATAAGCAAAGACTACACATTACACCAAGCTTCTTCTCAGGCCCCCATAAAGAATAAAGAACAATATCATATCCACTGCCCTCTGGCACATGTGTTTTCTTCACTAGTTTTCTTGCTTAAATAATACATTTAGGTGAATGATCTCATTAATTCTTTAAAATTAACTCACACCTGCTTTCTATGCATATTTGCTACTGTAAACCCCAGCCCTGAGAACTCTGAGTTAGAGTCCTCATTTTCACAGATGAGGAGGTACAAATGAATAAAATGTATCAACAAAAGACTGCAACCAGTTGCCCGGGTTACTGACCTGACCCAGCATTCCCAGTCTCTTCCAAGAATAAGGTTGGCTCAGACTCTTCCAAACTACTCTATGGCACTTGTCCACTCCTGCATACGCCAGGCTGGTTGGAACTATGAGCTTCTAGAGTCTCCTGTCTCTGCCACTATCTTGCTTGAGTAGGAGGACAAAGAGAAGAGAATCTGGTACTTTTAGCAAACCCATGTAGATTTGAATTCAAATTTTCCTTAGTAAAAATAATTCAAACATTGCTTAAATTTCATAAAAAGAAACCTAAAAACTAACAAAACCCCTGTGCTCTAATGCTGTTATTTCAAAAGAAAGGAGAATTTGGAGGGGAAATAACCCAAGTCAAATAGTGAGGTCAGCTCTTCCAGCAGAAGCAACCCCGAAATTCAAGTGGGAAGAGCCCTGATTTCTATCTTTATTTGACTTAGAGTCTCCTCTCCCACTTAATTAAATATGAGAACACTCAGCCAAAAATAATTTTCTCACAGTCATGTACTTTTCCCTTAAAAAACAAAAAACCTGGACTGGTGAGATGGCTCAGTAGGTAAGAGCACTGACTGCTCTTCTGAAGGTCACTAGTTCAAATTCCAGCAACCACATGGTGGCTCACAACCACCTGTAATGAGATCTGACGCCCTCCTCTGGTCTGAAGTCAGTTACAGTGTACTTATATATAATAATAAATAAATCTTAAAAAAAAAAAACAACATAAAACAAAAACAGTATTTGGACCTGGGTGTGGTGGTGCTTTAAATCTAGCACTCAGAAGGCAGAGGCATGCAGATCTCTAAGTTTGAGACCAGGCTGAGCTACAGAGAGAGTTCCAGAACAGCCAGGGCTATACATAACAACCCTGCCTTGAAAAAACCAAAACCCAACCAACAAAACAACAATAAAAAAGTCAAAATTATGTATTTACTCATTTATTATTTAGTGGAGAGAGAGTGTGTGTGTGTGTGTGTGTGTGTGTGTGTGTGTACAGCACAGAGCCATGTGTGAGGTCTAAGACAACCTTGGGAGTTGGTTCTCTCCTTGTACAATGCAGGCTCTGAGGCTCTAACTCAGATCACCAGGCTGTGATCTGCGGAGCCATCTTACTGATCTATCGCTAGTACTTTTCTACCTACCTTAAGACGCAGCACTACCTGGCCACTCGTTCCTGCCTGTGCCTCCTCCCCGCCACCTCAACACAGCCTTATAGCCTTAGCTGGCCTAGAGTTCAGTGAAGACCAGTCTGGCTTTCAGCTCAAAGAGATTTGCCCATCTCGGCCTCCAGAGTGCTGGAATCTGGGATAAAGCTGTGAACCACCATGCCTGGCTTTCCACCTAACTCTTTACTACTAATTCTCTATCAATCAGTAGCAAACATCTCTAATCCCAGGACCCAAAAGAAAGAGGCCAGAAGGAGTTCCAGTTTGAGGCCCGCTGGGACTACATAGTGAAAAGAAGGAAGAAAGGAAGAAAACTGGAGAGCAAGAAGAAATGAAGATGGAAGCAGAAGAAAGGAGTGGAGAAAGAAAAGAGGAGAATGTGAATTCTTTTAACTACCCAAACTCTCTGCGTTGGCTTGGGAACCACACTGAGTGGTGTAACCTTTGCCTAGTACATGCACATCTTGGGGTTTAATCCCCAGTCATGAAAGGGAAAAAGGAATGAATAAATGAATGAATGAATGACTAAATAAAACCAACACACACACACATTTTTAGCTACTTAACTTTTACTATGTATATTACCAAGAGATAACCCTTCTGTAACTAGCTTTCTGATTAACATTTTATTGTACGTATGATAAAAGACTGTTTTTGTTCTGTTTGGGAGTAAGGGGTCTCACTGTGCTACCCAGACAAGCCTGGAAATCACTAGTATTCAGCCTCCGGAGAGCTAAGTTCTCTAATCACAGTGAAGTAAGTACAAACTAAAGAAGCACATCAGAGCAACCACTAAGCTAATGAATGATCAATTTTCCACCAAAATTTAATTCTACATACATCAGGCATCAGTCCAAATAGCTCATCTAAACTACATCTCAAGTGAAATGTTACAGAAACTAAGAAATACATTTGTACATTTGATTATCAATATAAAGAAGCCCTTCTTCACTTCCCAGAGGCCTTAAAGAAGCTAAACAGTCAACAAATGACTAACCAGTTGGAAAGAGAAGAAACTGAATTCAATTAATATATGCACGGAAAGTTAAAGTTATCTGTGTCTCTACCAAGGCCAGCTAATGAAGAAGGAATAGTGTTTCCAACAGAATGTCTTGGGGAAACTGGATATCCTCATACAGAACAAGATAGACCTTGTCTCATTCCATCCAAAAACTTTTTAACTGAACATTAATCAAAGATCTGATATGAAAAACCCCCTAAAACTCAACCACAATGAGAAAAACGGCCCAATTCAAATCTGGTTAAAAGGATTTTAATGGGCATCTCTGCAATGGCCCATAAATAGACAGGGAGCATCATTAGCCACAGTAACGACACCATCAGCATGCTGTCTGAATAGAATTGCCTCCTCTAGATATTTCATAGAAATAGAACCATAGAAAAACTCTACATGGAAATCCTGCAGAACTATGAATGGTACTCAGACACTAAATTTCTCTGCCAGCTGAAGAAAATCTCCACAACTCCTAAGTCTAGTAAAAAAAAAAAAAAAAAGATCTGATCACAGACCTAGAGCAACTATGAATACCTACATTTCACATTTTGCCAACCTCAATAGCCATTTCCTGGACTTCAAAATATAGATTTAATATTGTTTTAAATTTTGTTCATCAATCTTTGGTCAAAAGATCTTGAAATATTTTTCACAAAAAAATAGGAAAATGTCTTTGTACAACGTGTATGAGCTGACAAAATCCCTTCACGTACAGTCTTCACTCGAGTCTCACAATTATAAGAGCTGGACAGATACAACTTCCATTTTGACAACTTAAAAAAGGCAGAACCAGAAAGGCTAGGTGGCTTCCCAGAGGCCTTAACTACACACCAAACCTCAGAACAAGACTCTACCGCATGGTCCTGCAGTCACCATGCTGCCAGGGGACATCTGAAAAAGCAAAGGAACTTGGTGGAGATTAACATGACTCTATCAGGAAGGTATGCTCCACGCCAGCTTAATTTCCATGCAGATAAATCATCATCTTCCCACCCTAACCTGCTCCTCTTGCCTTCCCTATCCATCAGGGAGGCAGGACTCTGGGAGCCTTAGAGGCTTCCTCCTCTCTTCTTGCACCTACACATTAAAACTAAAGAGCCATGCCGTGTTCTATTTTCTAAAGAACCAAGCTAACTTTCTATTCTTCCTGCTCTAGCTCAGATCTTCACCATCCCTCCTCTAAAGTGCTGAGATACGCCTACCTGGTGTATCAGCTCAGAGGCTACTAATACCTAAATGCAGCATGAACCGCCAACTGGCGTCTTCGTCCAACTACATTTTGTAGGTAATCTACTCGTTTCTTTTGTTTTTGAGACGGGTTCTTGCTGGTAGCCCAGGTTGGATTGATATTCACTATGTAGATGAGGTTGGCCTCAAACTCACAAATAATCCTTCAGCCTCAGCCTCCCAAGTGCTGGGATCACAGGCAAACCAAGAGATGGGTACTCTCTACAAAGCCAGTGTATCTTTCTAAAAAGAGTAATCTGCTTATCCATTTTCTAGTTTATATTCCTTATAAGTTCTCCACTAGCCTACAGACACACACGATCAGTATGGCTCTCAGTAAACACGCCTTTCCAGCCAGTCTTACTCCCCACCACTCCCACACACATCCTATGCCCTGGGCAGTGAACACCCACCACAAAGCAGACAAACGGGTTTAACCTCACATGCCAAGTCCAAATAATTGCAGTGGCCACCTGAAGCACCCTCCTGAGAACTAAAGAGGTTGCTTATAAATTTAGCAGCAAAAAGTCATAACTGATTAGTAAGCAGCGTTTGCTGCTAGCACGAGAAACAGGTGACCTGACAAACGTCACAGGGTGTCTACACACATGAAGCCTTGTCCTTTGGATACTGTAAGATGTCCTTCTACACTTCTCTGTGGATACCATTTCTCCCCGCTGCTCATCCTTCAGGACTTCAAAGCTCAGTCTTCTATGTGAAATGTGTTTGTCATGAGGCAAACGTAGCCACTCTCTGGGCTCACAGTTTCCTAGCCTTCTGAAATTACTGAAGTGTATTGTTACCACTGTGGTAACAAGTGGTACCGTCTATATCTGTGAATTTCTACGTGCAGTTGTACCCTGCTTCTCTATGCACTTCAACATCAAGCACAGTCCACTTACAAGGCATGCAAATAAATCCTGGTGAATGAGCAAATGGACCGTTTAACAGGAATTCCTCTGATGGAGGACTTGGGTTTCCACTGAAAACCTAAGCCCACGTGCTAGGCTGAGTACACCCTGCCATCACTCGCCAACTGTACCCATCATTCTCTATCAGAAACACAACACGTTGAGGAAGTATACTGGGTGCAGCAGAAAAAAGTGGGAAATACAAGAAGACAATAGTCCTAAATAGCACAAGCAGTGTGAAAACATGTAAGATTCAAAGTTTCCAGAAGCTGAATATGGGCCCTGAGGTTGCTATTATTAAGACTGTAATCCCTCCACATACTACTAATAAAAATATGCATGTGTTAATTTAGCCACCTATATAAGACTATATATATGTATATATGAACTATAAAATGATATTTCAATATTCTAGAAGATATTATTTCTGGGTTGGTTTTATTTTTGTAAACAGGGCCTTACTATGTAGCTCTGGCTATACAGGGAGCTCTGGAACTCCCTATATGAACAAGGATGACCTCAAACTCAAGAAATCAACCTGCCTCTGCCTATGAAATGCTTTTTTTAAACGCAGATTTCTTCAGCTTTTCCACACTGTCCTTTTCTATGACCATATTCAGCCTAGTATATCACATGCCATCTATTTATCACGCATCCCTGGTCTCTTCAGAACTTAAATACTTTCTTTTCAGTTGAGACAGCATCTTTTTTTTAAAAAAAGATTTATTTATTTATTTATTTATTTATTTATTATATGTAAGTACACTGTAGCTGTCTTTAGATACCCCAGAAGAGAGCATCAGATCTCATGACGGATGGTTGTGAGCCACCATGTGGTTGCTGGGATTAGAACTCAGGACCTTCAGTAGAGTAGTCAGTGCTCTTAACTGCTGAGCCATCTCTCCAGTCCCCAGACAGCATCTTACTATGCAGTCCTTACTAACCTGAAACTCAGTGAGTAGACCAGGTTGGCCTCCAACTCAGAGATCTACCTACCTCTACCTCCAAAATTCTGGGATAAAGGCATATTCCACCATGGAGACTTTCTGAGGAACTCTTATAGTGCATGGATGTGTATAATGGGAGTGTTTGGGGGGGGTGGATGTCCATGTGCCACAGCCTTCTAGGATCTCAGAAGGCAATCTTGTGGAGTTGACACTCTGCCTCTCTGTGGGTTCTAGGGGTCAAATTCAAATGCCCAGGCTTGCAAGAAAGTGCATTTACCTACTGTGTGCACTGTCTCACCAGCCCTTGTTTCATTTACTATCTTGACATATGCATTATCAGTAAGTACAGTCCTCTAAATGTCCCAGAATGGTTTTAATTTTAAGTCTGTGAGGTGGGGTAGACAGATGATGGCTCAGTGGCTAAGAGCCATCTCTTAAACTGCCCTTTCAGAGAACCTGAGTTCGATTCCCTGTGACTGTATGGTTGATCACAACAACAAGTGTCTCCAGTTTCAGGGAATCTAACACACTCTTCTAGTCTCCACAGGTACTACCACAGGTAGGTGGTGCACAGACATATATGCAGACAAAACACCCATACACATAAAATAAAAATAAATAACCCTTTAAAAAGTTTGTGAGGTACAACCACTTTGGAAAACTTTAAAGCACAGTATATACTATAATGCTGAACACACAAATAAGGAGTAACCACACATTTAGGCATATTACTAAATATAAATGCTACATCTGTTCACTGAAAGTCATGTTCAGTAGCGGCATTACTCATGACACTGGGTATTTGAACCCCAAGTGTCAACGCAGAGGTGAATGAATCAACAGCATATTCATATAGAGGAATGTAATACCAAAATGTGAACCCACTACAACTCTATGCAACAGTCTGGGTTGAGTTCACAAAGTCCTGAAAGAGAAACCAGACAAGAAAATATATTTTGTCTGAATTTCTCCGTAAGAGACGGAAAGCAGGCACAGTTCAGACATCAGAAGTCCTGACAATCTGACTGTGAGGTGCACAGGGAAGACCTGTCCAGATGCTACAAAAGTTCTGTTCTGTCATCTGAGTCCTGGGTGCACAGATGTGCTTACACTGTGATGTGCTTGCCTGTAGATTACATTTTAATTAAAATTTGCCTTAAAATTAGGACAAAAGCTGATGATGTAACTCAACTGGTAGAGTGCTTGCCTAGTGTGCTCAAAAGCAATGCATAATCCAAGCACTCAAGGGAAGGCAGAAAACCAAGTTCAAGATCTACAATAAGGACACCAATGGACTACTAACATGGAAAGGGGCAAGCTCTCTGGGCCTCAACCCTAGACAAAGAACTGCATGCAACCGGGGAATGCTAAGAGTGAGAGAACTGGTCTTCACCAGAGAAGAGTTCCCCAGCTGGTCATCCAATGCCCAGTGCTCAGCCCTAAGATCTTATGCAAACAGGTGGCATTAAACAGACCAGGCAGGAAGCATCTATGCATTTAGGAATATGTGTGTATGTATGTGTGTATGTATGTATGTATGTATGCATGTAACAACAAAGAAAAAGAGGCCATGAATTTGAGAAAGAGCCTGGGGACGGCATGGAAGGGACTGGCAGGAGGAAAGGGAAACAGAAAACAATGCAATTATTCTAAAATTTCAGACCTTTAAGCATTATTAAAAGAACAACAACAATGTTCAGGGCCAAGTTCATCATTGACTACGTAGTGAATTCAAGGCCAGCCTGGTATAAGTGAGACCCTGTCTCAAAAGGGAGGGAGAAAAAACACAACACAATGAAAAATAAAGGTATTTTCAAAATGAAAACTGAGTGAACTCAACAGTGACGTTTACAATACAAAAACATAATAAAAAGAAGCTTTAGGCAAATATATATATGGCTCTACAGAAAAGTATATAACAAAAAACAATGTATAAAGAAAAACAGTTGAGGCACACACC
This sequence comes from Mus pahari, assembly GCF_900095145.1. NCBI lineage: Eukaryota > Metazoa > Chordata > Mammalia > Rodentia > Muridae > Mus > Mus pahari. Next base: position 61,203,693 of record NC_034604.1, read on the forward strand.
AGTGAATTCAGTTGATCACAGACAGGAAGTGTTTACAAAGATTCCTGGAGAGATGGCTCAGCAGTTAAGAGCACTTAACTAGAGGACCTCTTCCTAGAGGACCTGAGTTCAGTTCCCAGCGACCACAACCACATGGTGACTCACAACTATCTATAAAGGGATCCAATACCCAATACCCTCTTCTGATGTGTCTTAAATATCTACCAGATAGATAGATAGATAGATAGATAGATAGAGATAGAGATATATAATACTCTCTCTCTCTCTCTCTCTCTCTCTATATATATATATATATATATATATATATATATGTGTGTGTGTGTGTGTGTGTATGTGTGTGTATGTGTGTGTGCAATAAATCTTAAAAAAAAAACAAAAACAAGCCAGGCAGTGGTGGCATACACCTTTAATCCCAGCACTTAGGAGGCAGAGGTAGGCACATCTCTGAGTTCAAGGCCAGCCTGGTCTACAGAGTGAGTTCCAGGACAGCCAGGGCTACAAAGAGAAACCCTGTCTTGAAAAAAGCCAAAAAAAAAAAAACCACAATAACAACAAAAAACTCCTGTATCCTTGTTAAACATATAGAGAGGTTTTTCTTTTTTCCTTCTTATACCCAAAATAATAGAGTAAAACTATTTACAGGACATTTATATCATATTAGGTATCGCTTTAAACCTAGAGACGAATAGAATAGAATAGAATAGAATAGAATAGAATAGAATAGAGGGAATATACAGAGAGAATACATGCAATATTTAACCATCTTACAGAAGAGACTTGAGCATTTTGGGGTTTTGGTGCCTGGAAAGGAAAGGGGTGGGGAACCTTGGAAACAATCCCTTGCTGGTATCTAGGAAAGAATGTAGTAATGTCTTAGATGCATTTTGAAGATAGTTTAATCTCATATGCAGAATCTAGATGCCAATTCATCCATTCGTTCATTCTCTCTCTCTCTCCCTTCCTCCCTCTCCCCTCCCCTCTGTCGTGACTGGTTTTATTTCAACTTAACACAAACTAGAATTCTCTGAAAGAAGGGCTCCTCAATGGAGAAAATGCCTCCATGAGATCTGGCTGATTTCCATGAGATCTGGCTGTAAAGCATTTTCTTAGTGATTGATGGGGGAGGGTCCAGCCCACTGTGGGTGGTGCTGGGTTCTAAAAAGAGAAGCACCTGAGCTGGCCGTCCTAGTTCTAAAAGAAAGCAAGCCTCACAAGCCAGGAGAAGCCATTTAAGCAGCTCCCTCCACTGCCTTTGCATCAGCTCCTGCCTCCAGGTTCCTGTCCTGTCTGTTCCTGTCTTGACTTTCTTCAATGAAGAACAGCACAACGTGGAAGCGTAACCTAAATGAATCCTTTCCTCCCTGACCTGCTTCTTGGTCATGATGTTTTGATACAGCAATAGAAACCCTAACACACACACACACACATATATGTATATATAAAAAGACCAGAAAACAGGAAGTATTTAAGGGGACTAACAGAAGGGGCACAGAAGAATAATAAATTCTAAATATAAGCAAAGTATGAAAGTATGTTGATATATATAATATGCATGAAGAAGTCATAATGAAACCCATTATTTTGTATGCTAAAAAATAATTTAAAAGAAGGGAAAGTTTTTTATCTTACAGATCTCCTTGAAGATCAAGATGGCATTACATGGATAAAAGTAAGATTACATAAAAGTAATGTCTTGACAAGTGAAAAAAATACTGTCTTATGGTGTTTTAAAGCATGAATTAAAGTATTTATCAGCAATCTATATACAAAACTCAGGAAATAAATGGAATAGAAGTATTTTATAGTCTTTGCATTTTCTAGAAAGCAACACTACTAGCAATTTGTTTAAAACTTTAATAAGGCAACTGTTGGTACTCTGTCTAGACTCCACCCCACAGTTACCTGGCAACAGCCAGGTATGCTCCTCCCCACAGTTACCTGGCAACAGCCAGGTATGCTCCTCCCCACAGTTACCTGGCAACAGCCAGGTAAGCCTGGCCCAGTATAAAAGGGGCTGCTTAGCCCCTCCTCTCTTTCTTGTCTCTCTTACTCTTGCCTTTCTCTTGCTCCTTGCTCCCCTTCTCTCCCCTTTCTCTTCCCCACTCTCTCCACGTGGTCGTGGCTGGCCTCTACTTTTCAACTCTCTCCTCTCTGCCTTTCTCTGCCTCTGCTACCCTCTTAACTCCCCTCCCCATGCCCTAAATAAACTCTATTTCATACTATACTGTCATGTGGCTGGTCCCTCAGGGAGAAGGGATGCCTTGGCATGGGCCCATGGAGGCAACCTCTTCCCCCATACCCCCCCCATCTCAGAACATATTCTTATATCTTTATCTTTTTATAATCACAATAGCAACTACCTAATGACAAAAGAATATTATAATAAAGGTTTAAAGTTAGAAGAGTTTTTAAAAATAATCAAAAATCAATCAGACAATTAATATAGAAGAGGTGGGACAACTAGCAAGTTTATAAAACCCAAATTTCAGCTGGGCATAGTGGTATATGCCTTTAA
>NC_034604.1:61206297-61210352 GCF_900095145.1 Mus pahari
AAAAAAAAAAAAAAAAAAAAAGAGGCTGAGGCAGGTGGATCTCTGATTCAAGGTCAGCCTGGTCTACAGAGCTGTAACACACAGAAACCCTGTCTTGAACTTCAGTATGATTCATAACAATAGCAAAGTTTTAAAATTATATTTATTCTGTGTCATTTCTAAACAATCTCATAAAAAGATAAAGATAACTTTTGGTGCAAAACATCTTGGTAACACTGGTTTAACCACCCAGGGCTAACATTAATGTTCCATCGGCTGTCATGTGTCCAGACACTGTGTCATGAGACAAGACTTTCACTACTGTGGTATTCTTCCCACCTTCTCACCCCAAGCCTACAGCCCTAGTCTAGTCATGAAAACATAAGGCAAAGCTAAGCTTGTGACAGATTCCCACAGATTACAAGAAACTGAGGAGCATGGCATATAAATACAAGATGCATTTCCTGTTCAATACAGGTGTCCTCTTCTCTTTCCTTGATTGTTCATTTTGTCCTGCTAACTCGCCCTGGCTGGCCTGGAATCTTCTGCCTCTGCCTCCTGAGTGCTGGGATTAAAGGTGTATAGCACCATGCCCAACCCAAAACACAGAGCTTTATCAATAGTGCTGCTATAGAAGATGGATGGGAATTGTTCCTATTTTACAGAGGTTGTGATAACAGGAGAATGCGTCTGACTTGACGAGACAGAGGAACTGTCCTCTCAGCATCTCTCTCAAACTCACTGTGTGCCCAGGACGTTCTCAGGCCTTTGGCAAGCCTGTCTCAGCCTCCTGAATGCTGGGACTTCAGACACTTGAGCCACTATGTGTGTAGAATATGAATAGCCTACTAGGGCTGGTGAGATGGCTCAGTGGGTAAGAGCACCCGACTGCTCTTCCAGAGTTCAAATCCCAGCAACCACATGGTGGCTCATAACCATCCATAACAAGATCTGATGCCCTCTTTTGGAGTGTCTGAAGACAGCTAAAGTGTACTTACATATGAATAGCCTACTAACATACAATCATTGGTAAATGTGGTGGTGGAGTTTTTTCATTCAATTTTGTTGTTGTTTTGGTTTTTTCAAGACAGGGTTTCTCTGTGTAATAGCCCTGGCTGTCCTATACCAGCCTGGCCTTGAATTCACAGATTCACCTGCCTCTTCCTCCCAAGCTAAACATTTTCTAACAAAGTTTATCAATATCTGAATATAATGAATCCATTACTTCCCTTTGCATAGGCAGAAACATAAAAAACTACAACGTATCATTCCCAACGTCTCCCAGAATGCTGTGTCCACTTCCAGCTAATCCAGCACAGTATTTGAGGAGTAAACTGTAGTTCAAAGTGACAGCAATTTTATCCAATTAGGTTTCACTTTGCAACTGAGTATTTGAACGTGTGATTAAACCTTCCCAGGTGCCTAGAAAAGGACTAGGTAACGGGCTTGACATTTTAGGCAGTGTTAACTTCATGGTAAATTCACCACTGTGTTTACATTTTTCTTCCTTCTTTTTCTATTTGTTTAAACTGCACTGGAGACCAGAATACTACCTGCATATAAGAGAAAGTCCAGGTGTTTATTAAACTGAGCTAGCTTGACACGTGTAGCAAAGATGATTCTTACTTATTCTTGTAAACATTCTGGTAGTTTGCAATTCCACCTCTGCCTCCCATACACTTACGCTGGACTCACCATACACATATACTCTCACATATATACAGCTGACAGATCAGGCTATGAACACTCAAGAACCACAGCACGCATGGACTGAAACATCCTGAAGCCTGTTCTTACTGAGTCCACCTTTTCCACAAACACTGTTTTCTCTGTAGAACCAAGCAGGCCTCTTTCCAAGCCCGCTCTCCTCCAATTAGCACGAAGCTTGCTGAGAAGCCTGGTCACATCCTCTTTTCACAGCCCAAACAAAGCCTGAATGTCCCCTGTACCAAACCCACCCTCCAGGGACCCCTCATCAGTACACACACAAGCCTTCATTGTTCCTCCCAGGAACGTCTAGTTTGCTACCACCCTTCAGGTTACTTAAAATCAAAACGGGGCCATAATTTTTAAAATGTTCCTTACACATCTAAAACTAAAGGTTTTGGAACCCAAGTTGAAATAAATGACTGCTGTCCAATGGGTACTGAAATTCTGGAAGGCTGATGGGGCCATGCAGGCTTCTCATCTCTAATATGACACTATGAATGTTTCTTTGTTACAAATCAGATAAAACAGACATTTAACCTCATAAAGAGCTAGGCTATACTTAAAATCTCACCAGTTGCAACTCTCTCTTTTATTTTTAGAACAACTGGGTACAATAAAATTCTGTTTACTGGACACTGTTTCCACACATAGAAACAGACCTAAATAAACAATCAAACAGCAACTATATAGGCAGATGGGGGGGGAAAAACCTTTTATCTTTAGTCTTCTTAACCATCTCATACAAAGCAGCTGCTTATATTTCAGTGAGGTGAATACACAAAAAGTTTACTAGAATGCTTGAAATAGGATTATTTTCTGTTGTTGTTTACACGGCTTTTTCTTCTGCTTTGATAATATAATGAGTGTGGTCACACCACAAGTAAAGTCAGAAGGACAGGGACCACTCTACTATCCTCAATCCCACACAGTTTTGTGTGTGTGTGTGTGTGTGTGTGTGTGTGTGTGTGTGTGTGTGTGTGCATATGCCCTAGAGGTCAGAAGAGGGTACCAGATCCCCTGGAACTGGAGTTTTAGATGTCTGTAAGTCCCTATGTGGATGCTGGGAATGGAACCTAGGTTCTTTGCAGGGACAAGTACCCTAAGGACTCATCTCTCCAGTCTCCAGTTCTAAGATTGTCTAGCATCTAAAGATCTTTTATTGCCAAGCATAATGGTAGATGCCTTTAATCACAGCACTTGGGAGACAGAGGCAGGAGGATTTTTGTGAGTTCAAGGCCAGCCTGGTCTATGTAGTGAGTTTCAGGACAACTATGGCTACATAGAGATCCTCTCTCTAAATAAATAAATAAATAAATAGCTTTTCTTAGCGGACTGGAGAGAAGAGGTTCTTGGCAGCAGTGACAGAGTCCTGAGACACTGCAAAGAGGGAAGTAGCACTCATGACAGCCCCAGCCCACAACAGAATTATTTGGCCCAAGATGTCAACTGTGTTGGGAGTAAGAAACATCTGCCCTAAATGTCTGTCCCAATTTTTAGTGAGTAGTTAAAACAGCTACACAGCCGGGCAGTGGTGGCGCATGCCTTTAATCCCAGTACTCGGGAGGCAGAATTAGGCGGATTTCTGAGTTCGAGGCCAGCCTGGTCTTCAGAGTGAGTTCCAGGACAGCCAGGGCTACACAGAGAAACCCTGTCTCAGGAAAAAAAAAAAAAAAAAAAAAACAGCTACACAAAAGACACTCTGGTGGTGTGAGAGGACCACAAGACTTCGGGAAGAATGAATCACTTGACATATTGCCCCATACACTGCACAGATTTACAGAGAAAAAAGGAAGACATGGATTCTCCCGCATGTTGGGCACTGGAGACTGGGGAACTTTCTTGCAGTCAATCGGTTCCGAAGGAATCAAACAAAATCTCTGTCACTTCACAATGTTGCAAAGCCTAGACCTGGGTTTGAGTCGGAGTTTACCAGTGTGACTTTGAACATGGCACTGGAATTTACTAAAACTCTACTTGGAAAACAAATGAGCTGGGACTGGGAAGTAGGAGAACTGTCACAAGTCAGAGGTCAGCTTGTGTGTCACAGGCCACCAACCTGGACTAGAAAGTGAGGCCCTGAAATGGGGTGCAGTGGCTCCTGGCTTTGAATCCAGTAGAGGCAGGCAAATCTCTTGTCATTTCAAAGCCATCCAGGGCTACATGGTGAGACCGTGTATTAAAACAAACAAACAAACAAAAAGCAAGCAGTATTTTATTATTGCCCAGCCTGATCTCCCTTGGAGTATATTCAATAAACCTGTTTCATTTCTAAACAAGCACACATAAAATGAAACAAAAAAAACTTACAGAAATGTACCCAATACCAAGTATCAAGCTATTTTCTCATCACTATTTTCTTTTCTTTT
>NC_034604.1:61210472-61218872 GCF_900095145.1 Mus pahari
GCTGGGATTAAAGGCGTGCGCCACTGCGCCCAGCTTCATCACTATTTTCTTGCTTGAGAAAGAATCTATGCGGACAACCATACTAGGTATCACTAACCACTTTTTACAAACACAATTTAAAGCTATGCTTGATAGCACACATCTGTAGTCCCAGCACTTGGACTTGGGAAGCTGTAGACAGGAAGATCAAAGAGTTCAAGGCCAGCCTCTGCTTCATGAAATGTTTGGGACCCACCTAGGCTATAAAATAGAAAACCCTGTCTTAAACAAAGTCCAACATTAAATGTTTAAAAACAATGTGTTTTCTACAACCAAGGACTTACTATTAAATCCCAGGAGGAAATAAACTAATATAATTACATTTGAAAATGTACAACCCTATTAATATTTTTATTAAAAACTTTTCCAATGTACTTTATTCTATTCTTTCCCCTGCCCTCATCTCTGAATACTTTTAACCAACAAGCCCTGAGATGTTCCAGACTGTATCAACTACTCTGATTAGGTATCTTGGTATCTGGCAGCACAGATCATGAGTGGGAATAGGAGAAAGAAGATGGTTATAAATTCATTACAAAGTAGGGTGCGGAGGTCCATGCCAATGATCCTAGCATTTGGGAGGTGAAGGCAGAAGAACCGGGAGTTCAAGAACAGCTTCAGCTGGAGTACAGGAGACTTAGTCCCCCAAAATATGTAAAAATAAAAGTAAAATCAAGGCCTGCTAAGATGGCTCAGTGAAGTCAAGGCTTGCCTCACCAAGCCTGACCACCAGACCCGTTTAAAGGTAGGAGAACAGGTGCCACAACATTGTCCTCTGACCTGCACATGCCCTCTGGCAAGTGTTCCCTCACCCCCAGCCACGCACACAATTAATATATAGAAATTTAAAAATAAGTTTTAAAAAACGCATTCGTTTCTGGGAACACCTATTTATTATTTCTCTGCAAAATATATTACACTCATACTAATGATGCATTCATTTCAACGTTCCAACAACTGCTAGTTACACGAATCACCCCAAAGAATCCATCTATCCATCTTTGACAAATAGTCAAAGCACTTCTGGGACCAAGTTCCTCAACCGTTCCTGATACATCATACAACCAGGCCTGTTCTCTCAACAGAACCAAAGGCTCTTCGGAAGCGAGGTCACACACACGCTTCTCTCTGGAAACAGTTTGGGACCAAGACAAAGCCTCGTTGTTTGGGAAAAAAAAAATATCTTTTCATGGCATCTTATAAATAAATTACAACTGAAACTGTAATCTAAGGCCAAGTCTAAAATCAAGCAACAGATCAAATAAAAAAAATGTTTGTTTGAAGGGGGAAAAAAAGAGATTCAAAAGAATCATCAAAAAGTCAGCTTTAAATATCATTCAAGGTACAAACGTCACACGGTATTCTGAATATAGTGCAACATTGAGGTTATTAATACATCACAATGGCCTGCTTTAAATAAATTAATAAAACTATGTTTACTTGAACTAAAAAAAAAGAGCATATTCTAGCAGAGCTGATAATATTGAATGTTTCCCTCAATTTAGAAAAGGATTTTCAGGAAATGTCGTTTTTACAGACTATTCTCATTACATTTTCCACCTTAAGCATTTTGACACTTCCATCAACTTTCTAAAGGCGAAGGTGGATTGTTTTGCTATGTTTTTAATAGACTTGCTTCTCAAAGAATGAATTAGATAAAAACCGGATAGGGGAAACCTATTACCTACCAGTCTCCCCATCAATAAAGCATGTGAGTAAGCTCCTGGTTATGTGTCACTGTTTAGGTGACAAGTCATGAAGAATGTACACGGACTAACATCAATTTCATCTAAACAGCCTGTTTACTTCTTATAGAGCTGTACTTTTCACCAAAGCCAATTTTCACACTGGGTACCCATTTCTTCTATTTCTCTCCCAAAGAGCAGAATTTCCAAGGACTACTGACAAATTTAAAATGCTGCCAGGGGTCAGGCAGTTCATTTTCCCAAAGATGTCATCTTCCTGACAGGACCTCACGCCCGCCTCTCCGGAGCCCTCACCCCCACAGCCCAGCCCCGCGGTAAACAGCCGAGGCCGGCGGACGCGCACACAGCCTCCCCGGAGCCCGGGTCCCGCAGCCCCGCCCGCCCGCCCTCCCTGCCGGGGCCGCCCGCCAGCTTCCCGCGGGGCCGGGGGCGTCCGGCCGCGCGACCTCACCGGAGGCGGGGGGCGGCTCTCCCTCCTCGGCGGTGACGGCTCCGTCCCTCCAGACGCGGATCTGCGCGGCCGAGCGCACGCGGCGGTGGGGCTGGCGGCGGGCGGCGGCGGCGCGCAGGGAGCCGCAGCACTGGAAGCACACGGCCCACGCCTGCTCCTCGTTGATGGGCTGGTTGTAGAGCCGCAGGATCTCCTCCAGGCTCAGCGCGTCGCGCGGGCCCCCGGCCGCGCCGAGCGGCGGCCCCTCGCCGCCGGGGCTGGAGGGCTGCGCCATGCGGCCCGCGTCGCTGCGCCGCCGGCGCTCGGCTGCCGCCGCGTCTCCTCAGCGCCGGAGCATCGTCTCCGCGAGCCGCCGCCTCCGCATCCCGGGCTGCCGCCGCCCAGGCCGGCCGCGCGCCGCCGCGGGGAACTAGGCGGGGACGCCGCGGCGCTCGGCGCTGACCAGCACGCAGCCGGCCGGTTGCGCGGCGATGGCGTCCGCTCGCCCCGCCCCGTCTCGCCTCGCCCCGCCCCGTCTTGGGGGCCGCGCGGCCCAGCGGGGCCTGGGGGGTGTCACCCCCCGAGGTGACTGACAGGCGGCCGGGCAGGGCCTGGGGGCGTCACCCCCGAGGTGAGTGACGGGCCGTGAGGGGCGATCGCACGGCTGAGGTCGGAGCTGTGGGTTCTGCAGAGTTCTGTGCGCCCGGATCCTGCTGGCCCTGGTCACGAAGTCGCTGTCACCGGTTCTGCTCGCCCACAGTCTATTTAAGAACTTGAATTCAATCTGGGGCGACTTACTAAAAAGAAACGGTCATCTGAATCGCCCTCGCCACTGGCTGCCCAGCGCTTCCAGCTTTGACCTGCGAGTGCAGGTGCCCCTGAGCCCTTCCAGACTCATCTGTTTCTGCTGACCACTCGACACATACTATCTATCCCTGCACATCTGCCAAATTAATTATTTTAGATATGTTTTTTCTATTCATTTATTTTGAAACAATCTCCCTGGGTGACCCAAGCTGGCCTTGAACTCGCTGCCACTGTTTCCGGCTACTTCTTGAGTGTTGGTACTCTCTCCACTAGACATTCAGTGAGGACCGCGGTCTTGGACTTGCCTTGCCTAGATGAGGGCCTGAGGTGTGGTGCACAACACTCAGGGCCTTTCAGATTCAACCTCGCCTGAGGTAATCACCAATAACCACACTAGCCGAGTGAACCCATTCGAGAAGGAATTGGTGTCAAAGACGACAAAGGACAATTATCTGTAGCACAAAAGAACTCTGGGGGCCTCCCTGAACCCATTCAAGTGTGCAATAAAGCTGATAATTCTTTAAAATGTCCATCCAATCATAGAAGGGTTTAATTGGTAACATTCCACCAGGCTAGTCTTCGAAATCCGTAGAGTTGTAACATCAACCAAGTAAGAACGTCATAGTAGGTACCATTCCATGTAGGATGTGGGAAACTGCACACTACAGTTTATACTAGAAGGTCATTAAGGGTAAGAAATAGAGAGGCGGTTGAGGAGAAAGCTCCGCGGACTCCTTTTGTTTTCAATACAAGAGCTATAAAACAAGCTCTTCAAGAAAGATTACTTAATTATGGGTTCATAATCTCAGATGTGGAAATGCAGTATTTAGGCCCAGTGAGATGGCTCAGCAGGTGAAAGGGCTTTCCTGCCAAGCTGCATCCCATAGAGTTGAAGGGGAGAGCCCATTCCATGTGGTTGGTCTTTGAACTCCGTATGTCTGTGCACATACCCGATACCCACAAGAAATGTAAAAGAAAATAAATGCAGTATTTGTGTGCCAAAGTTCTAAGGCAGAGAGACCTTTCTCAGTCCTTGTGTGGAAGACTAATACCTACATACTATGATAATATAATATATAAAACATTAATATACCAACATTCCCAAATTTTGTTTTTTTAAAAGTCCATATTCTGTGTGGCTTTTAAAAATACAGAAAAGAGCTCCGAATCCTTTGAACAATGCGGAGAAACAATGGCCTACTTGTATGGACACCACCGCCATCTTCTGGCCGTCCGGAGTATCGCTGCCCTTTGCACATGAACTACACAGAACCAGCTTTGTCCTTGCCTTACCCACTCAAAACAAGTTGGGTTAATTACAGAAGGATTCCTTGGGCCATAAACTGAAGTAGGGCAGTAAATAAATGCTCAACTGACTGTCACAATGGAGGGAAGGCCGGAAGAGGTGGAAGTGAGCAAAACCTTTATTAAAAATCATGTAGCCTGCCTGGTGTGGTGGCGCACGCCTTTAATCCCAACACTCGGGAGGCAGAGGCAGGCAGATTTCTGAGTTCGAGGTCTACAAAGTGAGTTCCAGGACAGCCTGGGCTATACAGAGAAACCCTGTCTTGAAAAACCAAAAAAAAAAAAAAAAATCATGTAGCCTAAGCTGGCCTCGAATTCTCCGTGTAGCCAAAGACACGTCTTGACTGTGTGGCCGTGTTTGATTTATTGCAGGTTCAAACCCAGGGCTTCCTGCACGCTAGGCCATAACGCTCAACAGCTTACCTTCATCCACAACCCCCATGTTGACGCTTTATAGGTTTTTTTTTTTTTTGAAAGCTGATTTGCAACACTAGGATTATTTTCATTTTCTGAATAATTTTTAAAATGTAAGCATTTTGAAAGGAAAATATATCATGAATCACTGAGAGGTCATATACAAAGAAAATTTTTGTGTTTAAGTACAAATTCTGATACATACGGTGAAATAAATCGACTCTTGAGAGCATATGCACAGTTGCACTGAAGCAAGATGACAGCTAGAACACTGATTGGTTTTTCTCTCTACACAGAATGAGGAGGAAGGAAGTCCTCAAAGCCATGTCTGTTTTCTAGTGTGCATCTCCTCAGTGCGTGGATGGACACTGGGAACTTGGTACAGAGATTTTTCAGTATCTTCTGCAGTTCTGACAAGCCCCTTGTAGCCACCATTTTTTCTCTTGAGACGACAGCTACCTGCTGAGGGAAGGTACTCCTCATGGAGTCCCTGGAATCCTGTGCCACTGTGGGCAGCTTCCTGCTTCTCCTTTTCAATTCGGTCTCAAAAATCCAAAGACCTTTGGTTTGGTATATTTCATTCCACACATCATTTAAAAAAAAACCCAAAACCTCTGTAATTCGGGTTTCTAAAAGTGACTTTATATGCTTTAAATGCCCAAACGATCCAAATCAACATTTAAGATATTTTCAAAGTATCGGGAGGTTAGTGAAACTAAATGGTGTAACTCGGAATATGATTTTAGCATTCCTTGATTTTAGCATATGTTTATTTTGAAAATAGGATCCTTGAGACTTCTTCTATTTACTTATCCTTTTTTTTGTAGAATAAATGTACTTCATGCTTGATACTCTGGACACGATGCAGGCTGAAATGCTCCAAGCGAGGCCTTTGGGGAGCACGGCCTGTCTGTGCAGCCCAAGCTTATCTCAGACAGCCCCCAGACACATGCTCCTAAGAGACACATTCACCTAGAAAAGTACACCAAAGGGAGAAAAATACAACAGTGGGGTTTTCCCATGTTGTAACCTCAATGTCCAATATATATATATATATATATGACTTTGAATATATATATATATATATATATATGACTTTGAATGCTTCCAAAATGGTTCATTTCTTCAGTTACAACAGTTGTGGGTGAGTTCTTATTCCTATCTTACAGTCACAGGTCAAAATGGAGGGCTGCAAAGTGAGGGGGTGGGAGTGAGTGCAGGTCTCCTGGCCGGCTCACTTTTCTTTGTTGCTGACACTCAACCCTCCTCCTATCGAGTCTAAGAAAATAGGGAAAGGCCAATATGATTGTTTAAAACTTGCTATTTTAAAACATCAAAATGCTGAAATCAGGCCATCCTCTTGGTTAGTTTTTGTAAATTAATTGGCATTTGGGCTTCATCACGAGTCATCTCCCACAGTAATTACCTTCCATGTGATCGACACGGTCCCGTCTCTCTAAAACAACTATGAATTATCGTGCAGGCTAACTTAATAATATTGAAAACTGATATCTTGGGCTGGAGCGACAGCTCAGTAGTCAAGAGCCCTTGTTGCTATTGCAGAAGCCCTGGGTTCAGTCCCCACCTCTGGCCTCCACATGCATATGTAGACATGTGCACACACACTAAAATGTAGACATAGACAAGTACATACACATATACACAAATCCAAGTGCCAACTAAATGACTGGACTCTCTTTTATGTATCCTTTAGAAGACAGATGTACCATTTACATTTTTTTTTCAGTCTCACTCTAGAGCTCAGGCCACCTATGTTGTTCAAGGTACCAATTTTCCTTTCTCAACATTTGGAGTACTGTGATTACAGGTGTGAGCCACCATGTCCAACTAAAGACATTCCCAAGCCTGGCATGGTGGTGCATGCCTTTAATCCCAGGCAGAGGCAGACAGATCTCTGTGAACTCAAGGCCAGCCTGGTATATACATTGCTAGCTCCAGAAGTCAGTGCTGAATCAGAAAACCTTGTCTCAAAAAAAAAAAAAAAAAAATAGGGCTTATAGATATGGTTCAGCAGTTAAGAGCCCTGTCTGCTCTTCCAGAGATCCTGAGTTCAATTCCCAGAAACCACATGGTGGCTCGCAACCATCTGTGATGGGATCCGATGCCTTCTTCTGATGTGTCTGAAGACAGCTACAGTGTACTTACATACATAAAATAAATCTTTTTAAAAAATTAACAAAATCAAAAAAGACATATTCTCAAAATAATACAGAAAATGCTTTTTATAAAGGATGTGGGGCTAGGAATATAGCTCAGGAGTGAGCATTGGTCAGATTACAGAGCATTTACTTAACAAAATAAAAGAAGTTGTGTAGGAAAATAAGAATAGGGGTAATGGAGAAAAAAAAAAAGTAGATGGTGGAGCGCATCTATAATCCCACACTGGCGAAGCTGAGCAGGTAGACCTCAAGTCTGAGAGCAATCTGGGCTGCACAGTAAGGTTCTGGCTTGAGAGAGGGGATATCACAATGGGGTTCTCATGACACAAGTACACCAGAACCTCAAGACAAAGCCAAGGTTTTATAAAACAATAAAGTAGTAAAGGAGGAGTAAAGAGAAAATGGGCACCAGGCAAAAAGAAAAGAAAAAAGGCAGGCGTACATATACCAGTGGTAACGGATATAATATATAATATAAATAATATAGAATAGAATGAGTAAGAGTGTATTTTTTTTGAAGAGGTTACTGAGAATTTAATATATAGCTTTCCACATGCTAAACATGTGTTTTACCACTGAGCCTAATGTGAATTTATTTAACAATTCCTTTAAGACACACAGCTTTCAACTGGATTTTAAAAATATTCAATTATATCATCTGTGGGAGATATTATTAACACTCAAAGACAGATCATATGGACGTTTAAGAATGGAAGAGGCGGAGCTGGGCATGGTGGTGCACACCTTTAATCTTAGCACGTGGGAGGCAGAGGCAGGCAGATTTCTGAGTTCGAGGCCAGCCTGGTCTACAAAGTGAGTTCCAGGACAGCCAGGGCTATACAGAGAAACCCTGTCTCAAACAAACAAACAAACAAACAAACAAAAAAGAATGGAAGAGGCGGTAATCATGAAAAACAGCATCCGCCAAAGTCACCCACACTTTCCAAGTAACTCTTTAGAATGCCAGTTGATTTTCTCCTCCTACCTGCCCCACCCCAACTACTGAAAATCTGCGTCTAAAATTAATATGGGACCTTCAAGGTACCCAGAATAACCTAAATGATCTTGGGGAAAGAATGAAGTTGTGAAGCCCCTTTCCTCAAACAGTAATCAAAATGTGTAGTGCATGTTGGCCTTGCAGCTCAGTTGGTAGAGTTCTTGCCTACCATGCACCAGGCTCTAGGTTTGACCTCCACCACTGCACACAACTGGGTGTGGTGGCACACATCTGTAACCCCAGGACTTAGGAGTCAGACTCAAGGATCAACAACTCAGTCGCCCTCAGCTACTACTCAATTTAATGCCAACCTGGCTGTTGTGAGACCCTGCCTCAAAAAATGTGTCACAAACTAGGCATGGTAGTACATACCTATAATCCTAGCACTTGGGATCAAAGCAAGTTTCAAGCCAGTCTGGTGTCCTTCATGAGTCCCAGGCCGACAGGGATACATAAATGAAATTGTTCTTTTTTCTTTCTTTTCTTTTTTTTTTTTTTTTTTTTTTTTTGATAGAGTCCATC